>NW_005355000.1:3564658-3579224 GCF_000412655.1 Myotis brandtii | reverse complement strand
GTATGAGGACAAACAGGTTGGAGTAGATTACCTGGATTTAGGCTTCTGTTTCTTTGAATAGCTTGAGCCACCCTTCCTAAGCTTATGTGCATGAAAATAAACAGAATGGTATTTTTAAAAAAGGAATATGCTCTTCAAGTGAACTAGTTACTGGTTCAAATCTCACCTCTGCCACTTACTGATCATGTGACTTTAATTCCATTCCTCACAATTTCTGAATTCCAGTTTCCTCATCTGTAAAATGAAAGTTATTCTATTTTTCTCCCTTACAGAATTATCATAAGTAACACTGTAAGGGCTGGGTAACTACTGGGAACACAGTAGTTACTGTTTGTTATTAGGCCAGATGAAGTTGCTGGATTTAATTCATTTGTAATACATGTATTTATTCATTCATTCCACAGATTTCTTTCTATTTTAAGGCTGGAATTGCATCAGTGAACAAAAGTGACACTCATGTCTTTATTTTTTAAAATATATTTTTATTGGTTTCAGAGAGGAAGGGAGAGGGAGAGAGAGATAGAAGCATCAATGATGAGAATCATCAATCTGCTGCCCCCTGCCCCGCCCCCCCTGGGGATTGAGCCCACAACCTGGGCATGTGCCTGACCTGGAATCAAATTGTGACCTCCTGATTCATAGGTCGATGCTCACCCACTGAGACATGCCAACTGGGTGCCCATATCTTCATGATGTTTATAATTCAGTGTGTAGGAGAGACATTAAACAAGCATAATGGAGGGTCAAGCTTCTTGGTTTTTGGAGACCCCATAAGATAAACACAAGGTCCTATCGGAGCACTCAGTGGCAACTGCTTGCCTTCATTTTAAATGTAATGTGTATAATCATACCTTTTTTTTCTTCTCATGCTCATTCTTAAACCATCTGTATGAGGGTTTAGTCATATGGGTCATTTTCTCTTGGACACGATTTGCAAGGCACTGGTCTGTATCTTTTTTTGGTAGGCAGCACCATGGTACTCAGCAAATGATAGTGGAAACTTATAATTTAAAACTGGAAAGATAAATTACCTGTGCACTTTACATTTTGAGGGACCATTTTTTTTCCACTGAGATTGAAGCCAAACAAAACCATCTCCAGTGGGAGATTTGCCCCAGGACAGATTGGAGGCCTTGAACACTGGCTTCCTTTATAAACCTGGACAGTTTTTCAAATAAGTTTTGTATTTTTCAACAGATTCCTGGGTATAGCTTCTTGTTGAGGCTATTCCTTTGTGTGTTCCCTTTGTTTTAATCACAATTTTCTTCAGTGCTGGATTTATTTTTCCATCTGATTGGCTGTGCTATTTCATTTTATTAATTCAACCTTTGCTGCATGCAGGTCTTCACAGTTATTCCCCAAATTGTGTTTTTCCAGTTCAGCTTTCATTTGCCACTCTGACAACAAGGCTATGCTCTATTATGCCCTGAAGTGTCTTTACTCTGCAATTTTGGATCACGTGCAGGTTCTATACTAGGCCATTTGTCATGTGGTTAGCAATTAGTAAAAATGGCATTTTGAGAACATGCCCAGAGGAGCACAAAGATTGGTAGTCCATCTCCAGAGCCACCCTGGTTCTCTTCCTCACACTGCTCATTAACTCAGAGTTTGGGCTTCCCTGCTCTCAGTTCCTGGAATTGCGTCTTCCTCATTAGATCAGCATCCATGATAGTCTTCTCTGTACTTACATGTACATTTTCAGTTGTCCCTGACCGTCACATGGCCACCAGGGTCCAGAGGAGCCCCAAATAGTGCACAGTTCTGTTCTTCTCCTTGGGTTTTCCAGACCAAAAACTACCAACGCTGTCTTTTTTATATTTCAAAAGCAAACATATGACACCTAATTTTTGTGTTTCTTTGATGGCTTATCTTCAACCTATGGGGCATCTTAAATAACCTAAATATTATCTTATAATTAGATAAAAGTTAGAGAAATAGATAACACGTTTATGAAATATCTTCTATATGTTAGACCACAGATTTCAAACTGCCTACAAAGCATTAGCCCATCAGATACTCCCTTGCCTCAAGGTTTTACGAAGTTTGAATTAGTTACAATCTAATTTCACATAAGAATCTAAATAACTGGCTTGGCTGGAGTGGCTCAGTAGGCTGAGTGTCATCCTGTGCACTGAAAGGTTGGTAGTTCGATTCCAAGTCAGGGCACATGTCTGGGTTGTGGGTTCGGCCCCGGTTAGGGGCATGTACAGAAGGCAACCGAATAATATTTCTGTCTCATTTCCTCTCTCTCTCTAAAATCAATGAATATATCCTTCAGTGGGAATTTTTTTTTAAAAAAAAGCATCTAAATTTCTAGTTTCTCTGAATAATATCGGAATTTTTGGCAACAATGGGTCTCTATACCCCAAGGGGAATAATTAACTGGTGTTGAAGCTAACTACTAACCCCATCTTAAATAAAAATTTGGCCACTTTGGTTATTTCTTAATTTTCTGCATCTTGTATGCATTTGCGGTTGCAATATCTGAACTAGGTAATTTTAAACATTTTCATTAAAACCCTGAAAAGTAAGTACTATTTGTAGTTTACCAATGAGGAAACAAGATTCAGGTTTGGTTTCAGTTACAAAAGAACTTGTGCTTAATTTTCTCTTAACAGAGGACTGGATAAGAAAAAATAGTGTTTTTAGCTCCCTTGGCCTGTTAATGTAGTTTTTTCACTGATTTCTAGATTAGTATACTACTTTAGTGTTTTAGTTAGAGGAAAAAATAACCAAAAGCTAAAGGAGGAAAAAGGAAAAGTGGTGTTCTGAAGATTATATCTCTCAATATCTTCTTTAACCCAGAATATTCAACCACATAATGGCAGTCAATTAAGTTGATAAATATTTTTCTCTCTCTTCCGGACCAGGCTAGGCTGTTTGTTCCTCCATTGGCCCGAAATTTGAAGTGACTGGCGAGTACCTTAGCACCTAGGCAAGGAGAATGGTGTAAGCATCAATTCTAAATGCTCCCAACTTTCTCCCTGGCACTCCACTGCTTACTCTCTGATCATGGAGTCAAGACAATTAAAACACACAAAAAAGGAAGGGGCTTAACAAAAAGAACAGCCATTCTCTAATTTTCTAATAATATTGTGGTGGGTTGGACACATAATTTCCTGAAGACAACATTTAATTCTTGCAAGGCTTTGACATCACTTGCCTTCTAGACTCTTAAAAAAACAATCACACCATTCCATTTGTGGCATGTACTTCTTTAAGTAGTCAACAATTCATTTAGATTTTTGAAATAAAAGTTCAACTATTTTTTTAACATTGGTTAAATTCAGGCTGCAAAACTTTCTTTTAAATCAATGCTCTGTAATTTGAAACAAGTATTTATTAAGCTATTGAATCTCTTGAACGTTTTTAAAACATATGGGCTGTCCTATTTTCTTTTTTATTGTCTTAAGGGAGAATTTTTCTGGTACTGTGAAGGTATGGTACCTGCAAATATTTTGAGAATGAACCTTGTTTTGACTTAATAAGAAATCTAGAAATGGGAGCTCTTGTTTAACATGAAGAGTATTGGAGAAACAATGTAAGAGGCAGAACCAATTTATACTGAGATTGAAAACAATGTGAGAATGAATGATGGCAAATCCCTAAGAAATGGAGGATTTAAATGGAGCAAGAGCTATAAAATAGAATTGGTAAGGGAGAAAGATTATTCAGAAAGCAGATAGGACAGTCCTTTAAACTGAGACTACTGTTGGCTAATAACCAATTGGATGAAGTGGATGACATTACCAATTTTAAAATTTGGGTCTAAAACATTCTGTCAATTTTAACCATTTATTTAAATACATATACTTTCATTGCAGGCATGATTTTTTTAAAAAAATAAAAAAATCACTATACTTTTGAACAATTAGTTGAACTTCAGCATTAATGTATTGACACGTAATGCAAGCCGATACATCACCTTTTTAATATCCACTATGAGAGATATCCTGATCCAAGGCTTTGTCAAAAGTTCATCCCAACTGTTACAATGGTTGCTGGTCTAACAGCCTTCCATAACAAAACAATTTATATACAAAACAACTATATACTAGACTCTAGCTCTATTTTTATTTGGTGTGTGTGTGTGTGTGTGTGTGTGTGTGTGTGTGTGTGTTTGCGCATGCGCATGATAGCCTGATGTCCCAGAATGTGTTTTCTCTGACTAGGCATGTGGCATTGAAGTTACAAAACCCACTTTAGAGAAGGAAAGTCTTTGCCATAATGAAACATACATAATACATTATGTTATCAGAAGTTAAGATCAAGTAATACAATGAAACCATCAACAAAACAACAAGAGAGCCACTGCAGGGGAGAACATATTTGCCAATGTCATATCTGATAAAGGCCTAATCTCCAAAATTTGTAGGGAACTCATACAACTTAACAAAGGGAAGATAAAAAATCCAATCAAAAAATGGGCAAAAGACCCAAATAAACACTTTTCAAAAGTGGACATACAGAAGGCCAAGAGGCATATGAAAAAATGCTCAAAGTCACTAATCATCCAAGAGATGCAAATCAAAATGACAATGAGGTACCACCTCACACCTGTCATAATGGCTACCATCAACAAATCAACAAATGACAAGTGCTGGCCAGGATGTGGAGAAAAAAGAACCCTCATACACTGCTGGTGGGAATGCAGACTGGTGTATGAAAAACAGTATGGAGTTTTCTCAAAAGATTAAAAATGGAACTCCCATTTGACCCAGTAACTCCACTTCTAGGAATATATCCCAAGAAATCTGAAACACCAATCAGAAAGGATATATGCATCCCTATGTTCATAGCGGCACTATTTACAATAGCTAAGATTTGGAAACAGCCTAAGTGCCCATCAGCAGATGAGTGGGTTAAAAATTGATACATCTACACAATGGAATACTATGCTGTGCTAAAAAAGAAGGAACTCTTACCATTTGCAACAGCATGGATGGAACTGGAGAGCATTATGCTAAGTGAAATAAGCCAGTCGGAGAAAGATAAGTATCACATGATCTCACTCATTTGTGGAATATAATGAACAACATAAACTGATGAACAAAAATAGATATAGAAGCATCGAACAGATCATCAAACCTCAGAGAGAAGGCAAGGGAGGTTGGGTTGAGGGGTAACAGGTCAACTAAAGGACTTATATGCATGTATATAAGCATAACCAATGGACACAGACAATAGGGGGGGGAGGTCTTGTGCTGGGTGGCGGGGGCAGGGTGGGAGAGGTCAATGGGAGAAAAAGGAGACATATGTACTAGTAATACTTTCAATAATAAAAAATTTAAAAATGAAATAAAATCTGGATCTGTAATTACTATGTGTGTGATCCTAGGAAAGTTAAGAATCTTAGGAAAGAATCTCAGTTTCCCCACCTGAAAAATGGGCCCATACA
Organism: Myotis brandtii; assembly: GCF_000412655.1. NCBI lineage: Eukaryota > Metazoa > Chordata > Mammalia > Chiroptera > Vespertilionidae > Myotis > Myotis brandtii. Next base: position 3,573,826 of record NW_005355000.1, on the reverse strand, counting down.
TACTTCACTGGGTAATTCCTAAGACAATACATATGAAGTAATAGTGTAGTGCTTGCTTAGTATATGAGAACTGCTACAACACAAATAACTGCAATTATTATTACTCTTCCACCCTACCCCATGTCAGCTTTATGGCATGGTTAAGGGCATTACAAGCCAATTGTCATCCAAAATAAAGGTTCTATGTAGCAGAAATTCCACAGCCAGATGTCTGGGTCCAATGTCCTACCTCAGCTCTTTCTGTGTGACCTTTGAAAAGTTATTTAAATTTTCTGTACCTTAGTTTTCTCATCTACAAAATGAAATTAAAAATAATATTTATACCATAAGGTGGTTATGGAGATTCAGAAGTTAATATGAAGATTAATATCTGTGAAGTCCTCCAGTTAACGCCTGCATTAAGCAGTATGTCAGTATTATTTTTGTTATTTCATTTAATTTCATTGCATATTCATTCTAGCAATACAGAATTAAAGACTATCCTAGAAAACTGTATGTTTATAGGTTACAAACTCATATGCCTTAGTTTAAAAGATAAAACATTTCCTTAGAAATACATGTATCACCTGAAATTCATTAATCCCCTCATTATCCTTACCCTCTTTATTAAATTTTTGTTCCAAATATCTCTTTAAGGTGTTCTTCTTATCATTTGGTAACTTATTTCCTGAAATTTTAGAGACTCGCCTCTTGAATCAAATACAACATGTAGACTGCAAAGTGCATGTTAATTGCCACGGATCTCTGTTTCTCAAAGATCTCTGCTGACACCACCACAAGTGTCTGGAAAGTACTCAGGTCACCCAGCCTCTCCCTGGAAAATCTGAACTCAGCAAGTTGGGCCAGAGCCCAGGAATCTGAATTTTAAGGGAACAGTGCAGGGTATTCTTTCTGCTGGCTCCCTCTGTCCCAACGGCTGACTTGGAGCTGAGGAGAGATAGCAACAAGGCCTCCAGTTACACTTCATACATGTTTCAGCTCCTGTTCTTACTAGTCCCAGCCCCAAGGGGACAATTTCCTGTGAGCAATTACCCTCAAACGCACTGAGAAATCTTCATTTCTCAGATTCCTAACCTCTAGTAGCTCATGTTTTCAAGCACCCCAAATCCATCAGCTGGAAACAGTTTTCGTGGCTTGTTGAACAAGACAGAGGCAATGAGACTCCAGAGACTGCAGAGAGGAGGAAAACAGGTAAAAATTTTGTGTTGCCATCTCTGTAACCTTGAGAAATGCAGCGAGGCCACCTGTGTCTTAGTTTGGGTGACCATAAGGAAAAAGCCAGCACTTCCTTTCCTGTTTGGATGCATTGGAGGATTTTATTGGTTATCCCAGGCAAAAAAACAAAACAAGCCAATGCTTTAAAAAGAACCAGATCGCCCTAGCTGGTTTGGCTCAGTGAATAGAGTATCAGCCTGCAGACTGAAGGGTCCCGGGTTCGATTCTGGTAAAGGGAACATGTCTGGCTCAATCCCCAGTAGGGGGTGTGCAGGAGGCAACCAATCAATGATTCTCTCTCATCATTGATGTTTCTATCTCTCTCTCCCTCTCCCTTCTTCTTTGAAATTAATAAAAACATATTTAAAAAATAAATAAATAAAGAGAACCAGGATAAGAACCAAGGTAGGTGTTCTAAAGAAAACCTGGCAAAGGCACTTTATAATTATAAACATTTTTCTTGTTGATGTTTCCTTCAAATTGCTTTTTCTCAGGAAATAATTATGAGAAGTAAGGATTTCTTAAACTTGGTCTGGATAGAGACAACATAGCCTAGAGTCCAGGAGCAAGCCATGTTTCCATGACCTTGCTATGAGACCATTATGAGAAAAGCCACTCGGCTTCTCTGAGATTTTTTCCCCCATCTATCAAGGGGGAACAATACTATCGACCTCATAAGACAGTATAAATTGATTTTGAATTTGTATCCAAAATCTGTATCTCACTCGCTCTGTGCACTCACGTTTGCTCTCCTCTTGCAGACCAGGTTTCATGTGTAAAAGGCATACCCCAAAGAGCTTTTGCATGACAAATAAATGATGTACAAAATCACCCAACACCAAGGACTTGTATGCATGCATATAAGCCTAACCAATGGACACAGACACTAGGGGGGTGAAGGCATCAGTGGGGGGTTGGGGGGCAATGGAGGGATAAGGACACATATGTAATACCTTAATCAATAAAGGGAAAAAGTCACCCAACACAGTAGGTTACCAACAACGCACACTCACGACATGTTGGTTCTTGTGCTCTCTTGCTTGTGTCTCACCCGAGTCAGGCGGGTTACTGTTTATTCTTGCACAGCACCTACTGCAGACAACCAGAGGGCACTGACTACCCACCTGCACTTACTTAAATACCTGGAGACTATTGCGAGATCATTCTTCAGATCTTAGTAAATAATTTGAGTTTTCAGTGAAACTGTAATAGGTCATATTACTTCCTTAGCATAAAATTTTACCACATTTTTATCCATCATCATAATAGAAAAGACTGGAAACAACATTCATTTCTTATGAACATTAAACTTATTAATTTTAAAGGCTCTTACCAGCTCTTTCTAATATTCAGTGAATAATAACTGATATTAAAACATTTTAGTTTTTATTAGAGTACTATAAAACTTTTCCCATGGTTGAAGCATGTTGCCAACATGCTAATGTATGGTACAGTCATTTCTGTGGTAGCATAAAATGAAAGCATTTCCATGAGTCAGTCATTTTAGCATGGTTGTGTCTTCATGGGGCCAAGCTGTGAATGTAAATAGTGGCATATGTCATGCTTACATGTATAGATAGCATTTCAAATGACTAACGGCTAGAATAGGACTGGTGCCACTTTGTGAAATTTTCAACAAGCTGAAGGAACACTTGTGACTTAAAAAATCTACATTAAAAGACATACCCACTGAGTAACTAACAAGGTGAATTTTCCCTTTTGTTTCTGCCCACAGCCCCCTTGTGTGTACATGTGTGTTGGGTGACAAGTGCAGTTGGCGCCCTGTTCTGGGAGGAAAACTTGACTTCGTTATGCCAACAATACTGCCGGGATGCCCTAATGCAGATCATGTCCCCTGTGGTGGCTTCAGCCAGGCGAACAGCCTCCCAGGGGAGAGGCACCTGTGCTTTACAAAGCGTGGACATTGCTGGCCATAAGAGCGTCCTGTTTGTTAAAGCGGTTGCTCCAAAAGGATGCTATTAGTGGTACCGTCAACGGACTCTCCTCCGGGTGTTGTAGGCCTCTATCGGGATCTGTTGAGTAACATTATCTGCCAGATCACCATGGCTTTTAGCATTAAGAGGCATGGGATTGAAGAGCCTTTGAAGTTGGTTATTTACTCTTACTGTTAAAGGGATCAAATCCACATCAATTCCGCAATTATAACTGTGAATAACAGAGTGACACTGATTGAATATGATTTGGGGTCTAAAAAACATACCCAACTACCAACAAGAATGTTGAACCCATGAGCCCTCTTAATGTAAGATTTTATGGGCACAGAGAATGGAATTTTCTTGTTCAATTTATCCATGTTTTGTTAATATGTCTCAATCAAAGTCCTCTCTAATGGAGTCTACTCAATGGCTCATTATGAACATAGAAAGGCTGTCCTTTGATGAAAACAAGTCCTTTGCTATGACATTGAATAAAGTTCAGCACCAGCCATGAATTGGTAGTCTATGAAGACATATTTGGGGGCTGTATTTCTTCCCTATTGCTGTTGTAACAAATTTCTGCAAACTTGGAGGTTTAAAGCAACACACACTTATCATCCTCCAGAAGTCCAACCTGGGTCTCACCAGGCCAACATCAAGTGGCAGGCAGGCTGTGTCCTCCTGCAGCCTCCATGGAGACGATTTCCTTGCCCTGTCCTGGTTCCGGAGGCCTCCTGGACTCCTGGACTCATGGCCCCTTCTTCTGTCTTCAAAACCAGGTGGGCACATGAGTTCTTCTCACAATATATCTCTCCAATCTTCTCTTCTGCCCCCTTTTCTGTTTTTAAGGGCCCTTGTGATTACACTGGGCCCACCCAAATAATCTAGGACAACACCACCCCACCATTTTAAAGTCAGCTGAGCAGTTACAAAACAGACATGTGGATATAAAGCACAGCATAGGGACTAAAGTCAATAATATTGTTAATAACTATGCTAGATGGGTATTAGACTCATCAGCGGATCACTTTGTAAATTATATGAATGTCTAACCACTATGCTGTATACATGAAACTAATGTAATTAAATTTTTTTTAAAAAATTAAAAATTAAGTCAGATGATTAGCAACCTTAACCTTACCTGTAACCTTAGTTTCCCTTTACTAGGTAAGGTGACATAGTCACAGGTTCTGGGGATTTGGGGGCGGACATATCTGGGGAGCCATTATTCTGCCTACCGCAGTGCGAACCCAAGAGCTACTGGCAACTGTTCTGCAATTTCTGATAAATATAATTTTAGAAATATTTGCCCTTTGCCAAAGAACATACAAGAAGAATTTTGCATACTAGCGCCAAGTGTGAAAAATAAAAAAGGAGATGTATCATGGACAAGGATCCCATAATTGATATGTATCTGGCCCAAGTGTAGGTAATGTTATATTAGCCATAACATTTATGTTATCAATCAGATCCATGCCAGAAAAAGACTTTTTGGCAAAGTGGTGAGGCCCAGTTATATTTCAGTGGTGGATGAGCCGTACTTTGATAGAACCCCCTAATAGTTCCATATGTTAAAGCAAATTCTGCTTTAGGCAGGATTAAAGGTGAATGGAAGTCTGGAAGCGGAAAATCAATGCAGACTAGTCAATGGGCGCCAACACCTTCAATGAACAGCTATGGCAGGGTTATTGTCTTCTCCATAATGTTATCGCGAGCTTTCTACAACTATACCTAAGAACCAGAACAAATCACTATCGTGCCAAAGGAACTGTGATTCTGACAGCATTCACTCTTCAGCAATAACTGCAGCTGAGGGCTGTGGTGGCTGCAAGGATGGAAATTGACAGAGAATTGACAGAGTTGGGGGTGGAGAATGAGGGTGATCAGGACAGAAATGGGGTCAGTCCACGTTGGGGGAATAATGACATACCATACGATAGGATAATGTTCACCATTTTCTAAATGAAGCCGTATCCTGTGGTGTTTGAAAGAATCCCTCAGTTACCAGCTGCGCATCCTTGAATGAGTTACTCGACCTCTCTAAGCTTCAGGTTCCTTGCCTGAAAATAGGGTAATGCCTCGGATTTATTGAGATGTTAATGATATAACTGATGTAAATATCTTCACATGAAATCTGAGACTTGGTATGTCCTCAATAATCAATGGCTATTTTGGGCTTTATAATTTTGAATGTCATTATCAACTTAATAAAAAGATACAGAATGATATCCAAGATTTAGAAATAAGAAAAATTAAGATAGAGAACTAGAACAATTCCATTTTTTTGTAAGAACAGCTCAAAATTCTATAAACAGAGTTGATGTAAGTATAGGGACTGTCTGCAAATACACACACTTGGTGATCATCATCCTGGCAGTGGGATCATATACAGATGTGATTGACTTTCACATTGACCATGGTAAGAACAAACAGCTTTGCTGGTTGATGGCTCCCTGAAAATATCACCAAAACTATCTGCTAATCAGACAATTTACTTAACAAATACCATGATGCTTCTTTAAAAACTACAACGAAGCACACCGACCACCACATAAAGTGTGTCTAAGTAATTTGTGAAATATTTCAAGCCTGCATAAGCAGATAGATCCTATCATCTTTCACAGGAAAATCCTCTCCCCAGTTTCAAAGATGTAAAACCTAAAATAAAATGGAGAACATTCCTCATAATTCCTTGGGAATCTGAACCAGTATGTTTGAAAATGCACAAGCAGAAGGAACATTTACATCTGCGGCGGGCCGTTCCTCCCTCGGGCTGCTGTTCGCACACCAAACAAGAATCAGAGCGCTTGCAAGGATGCACTTGCCACCAGCCATTTCCTCCCCGGGTGCTCGGTCTGGGTAACGTATCTTTAACTAACCAAGTGTCCAGCTGATTACAGTTTCCTACATGGTTGGCTTAGCAGAGACACTTACGGCGACTGCTGTGGGGAGCTCGATCTTCAGAATAGAAGGGGTGGAAATGACCTCAAAGTAAGCAAACCTTATCACAGCTTCCAAAGGAATTAAATGACAACACAAAATTAAACAAAATAATGTCAGGTTCCGAATCAGCCAAGTGTTCTCCACCTTTCATATAAGGATTCTTAGTTATCTTTTTAAAGAACAAACACCTTTTCCACCTTGGCAGTAATTAGAGTGCTAACCAACATGTACGTAAAGAGCACTTGCTTTGCTGCATGAAGATGGACAAGGTCCACTGAAGTAAGTTGCGGGGGGAAAAAGCTCTTGGTCAATTTGTACTTTTTGAAGATTTAACTCAATTTAATTAGGCAAATCGTCATTTAATCCTTGTGTGTTCTTGGAGACATTAAGAAACAAATGTTATAGCTGTAATTCTTATCTACTAAGAAGTGACAGTATCATTGGGAAGGGATACACTTGGCATCTTCATCCTATATGACTGTGGAGAGATTTAATATGTCTCCAGCAGCAAAGGCATCTGGGAAATGTTGGACTCTGTTTAACTTTCTGTGACTGTTTAACTCTCTGTAGCCTCAGGTTTGGCTGACCACCCAGAAAGCCAGAACGCCACCCAAAGATAAACATCAGGCCCAGGAAGGAGGTATAGAGTGTGGCTAACAGCCGGGCGTTATCTGTTCACTTAGAAATACACTGTTCTTTCTGGTGGTCCATGTGACCACCCACCAGATGCTTTTACTGTTAACCCCTACAGAAAAGGGAGCCCGTCAGGGAGGGGTGTGGGTCTCCTCCCGCCCGGCCACCACCGGAGCAGCTGCCTTGCCCACGTGTGTAAGTTGGTCTTATGAATTTGGGGAAGGCTACGTGTCAGTTCTTCAGACTTGATCCTGAATTTAGACTTTTGGGGCTTTCCCCCAACAATGGCAAAGGCCATCGTGATGTCCACCCGTAACTATTCAGCTCACTGGTCTTATAAACAAGCAGATTAGGCTGGGAGCACAGTTTCAAACACTTGGTGCTGGAGGTGTAATTCCAATACTGGATGCACCAGTTTTACATCTGAATTGTTAAACAGGTTAACTAAATCTTCAAAAAATGCTCAACCTAGTAAACTCAATAAAAAGGGGGAAACAAAATAGAAAACTATTTAAAAATAAAAATGGCTACAAGAGTTCAATGAGATGGTGCACTGATGTTCTTAGCATAGTATCTGTCATATGTAATAATCTATACTAATAAAAGGGTAGTATGCTAATTAGATTGGGAGACCTCCCGGGAGACCTTCTCAACATCCTTCCAGACAAAGCCATGGTGGCGGGGCTGAGGCAGAGGCAGTTAGGGGCGATCAGGCCAGGAGGGGGGGGCAGTTGGGGGTGATCAGGCTGGCATGGGGGGCAGTTGAGGGTGAGCAGGCCAGCAAGGGGGGACAATTGGGGGTGAGAAGGCTGGCAGGCAGAGTGGTTAGAGGCAATCAGGCAGGCAGGCAGGTGAGCAGTTAGGAGCCAGCAGTCCTGGATTGCGAGAGGGACGTCCGATTGCCGGTTTAGGCCTGATGTGGGATTGGGCCTGAACTGGCAGTTGACATCCCCCGAGGGGTCCCAGATTGGAGAGGGTGCAGGCCAGGCTGAGGGACACCACCACCACCCCCCCTCCCCGTGTGCATGAATTTTGTGCACTGGGCCACTAGTATATATTAGGAGTTATGAATTACAATCAACCTGAGTAAAAAAAACTAAAAAAAAACCTGTATTGGAACTCTGTATGCATCCTCTGTACAACCCTGGACAGCTCACACAATCTCTCAGCTTTGGTTTCCTCAGCTGAGGACGGTGTGAGTAGCCTCCCCTGCAGGATGGAGGTAGGAACTAAGGGAGATAATGTAGGCAAGGCATTTAGCTCGAACCCGGTACATGGCTACGTGCTCACCAATGGCAGCTATTGGCATTGGGAAAAGGCTTCTCTTTGGAAGGTGGGCACTACGCGGCTGCTTCGCTGGACTGTGTCACTGGCTCTCACATGTCTTTCCCTCAGCTAAAGCATGGCCCCGAGCACCTGCGCGTCCTGGTTTGTGCCAGACACTGAGCTTGGATTTTGTTCAGTTATGCTCACAGCCACCCTCTGGGGCAAGTTGTAATTATACAGCTGGGGAAACTGAGCCTCAGGAACAGTGCTTTGCCTGGGGCTGTGCATGAGTCTGAAATCCAGGCGACTTGGCAAGTGAGCTTCATACCACTCACATCGCAGTTTCTTCGGGTTTCCTGCTCCATGCTTCCTGGATTGACATTTCCCAAGTAACCAGATTCAGAAACACGGAGCGGAATACCCCTTTCCATGCGCTGGTCATGGGGCTTTCTGTGATGATGGACGTTCCACCCATGTGCTGTCTAATAGAGTAGCCACTGGCCACTCGTGGCTATTGCTGTTAGCACTTGAAGTGCAGCTACTGTGGTTGAGGAGCTGAATTTTTAAGTTCATTTAATACACACACACACACACACACACACACACACACACCACACACACACATACTAGTAGCCCGGTGCACGAAATTCGTGCACATCAAAAGGGAATTAATTAGCGGAGATATTTTGATATTGCTATTTGCCCTTTCTCTATAATAGAAGTGTGAGAGATGAAAGGAAATTAGTAAAATGTATATAAAAATAATATATAAATTTATTAATTAATAAACAGTAACAAAAGGATATAACAACAACAGAGGCATGATATAAAAACGACAAAAACATGATATGAAAACAACAAAAACATGATATAAAACAACAAAAACATGATTTAAAAACAACAGTGATGCAAACAATGACTGATAAAGTGATTAAACTTATTCTAATATCTCCCTGTACACCACATTAAGAGTGAAAACACTTTCAGAGTGCTTGAGTAATTTCCCTTGTGATGAAGTATTTAGAACTTTAACTGTAACATCACATGCTCTTCAAACTCAAGAGAAAGCAACATATAACTGACCATGTGTGAAAACGGGTTCAAGTAGGAATATGCCTACTCTGTCTAGAGTTTGTCCTTGTGATTTATTAATAGTCATCACAAATGCTGGCAT
>NW_005355000.1:3555705-3564362 GCF_000412655.1 Myotis brandtii | reverse complement strand
TATGGCATTTATAGCATGACTGGATGCCATGATGCATTCATCAATAATGAGAAGTTGGGCCTCTTTAATAGTTTTAGCAACTTCACTCTTTATATTGAGTCTAGAAATTGAAGTTTCATTTAATGAAATTTAATTTATATTGGGAATGAGAGGTGCTTCCACTGAGAAGTAAATTTGCAGCAATTCCTGTAGATGCTATGGGTAAAACAGTACCACCACGACCTCTAATATAATGTATTAAAACTTTATACAGATATGCAGGTGAATAGGATTCCTAGCTGGCAGGCCCCTGACAGCAAGCTGGCCACCTGTGGATTCCATGAGGAATGGGGCTCCCTCCTCCCTCCTGTCAAGGTCCGGGGTGCAGGTGAATGGGGTTCCTGGCTGGCAGGCCATGACAGCAAGCTATCCAACAGCAGATTCTGTGAGGAATGGGGCTGCCTCCTCCCTACTGTCAGGGTCTGGTTTGAAGGCCGGACTCAGTACTTCCATGCTCCGCTCTGAGGGCGGGTTCCTGCCTGAAACCTCACCCTCCAGGAAACAGCTGGGGGAGGGCGCGGCCGTTTCCAAGACAACCCCTGCCAGACTGACTTCCTTCCAGTTGGTCGCACTTCTGGCCGTGATATTACACCCAGGGTTTTTATATAAGTAATAAAAGGCTAAGCAACAATCCGACTGTCTGACAGGTAGCTATGATGCACAATGACCACAGGGGGCAGATGCTCAATGCAGGAGCTGCCAAGCTGTGGTGACTTGGCAGTGGCAGTTCTGGGGGGATGCACCCCAGAACCAGAGAGGAGGGAGCACAATTCTGGGGTGCATCACCCGAGAACCACCCTCTTGCAATCTGGGGCCCCTCAGGGGATGTCGGATTGCCAGTTTTGGCCCGACCCCCGGAGGCCAGGCCGAGGGACCCCACCTGCCAGAGGGACCCTGCTCACTCCACAGATGGCCTTTGAGCCCTGGTGCCACCCCAGGTGCAGCCAACTGGGGAGGGACTGAGGGAGGTTGGCTCCAGGGTGTGTCCGGCCCATCTCATCCAGTCCCTCCCCGCTGGCCACCTTCTAATTAATTTCCTTTCAATGTGCATGAATCCGTGCACCAGGGCACTAGTTTTAAATAACAGAGTGAAGTACTGACACAAAGCTCACAGCTATCAATGGGGACAGCCAATCTACAGTATCTCCAGTGGACAATCATCCAGTCTTGGCTGGGACAACATAACTGACAGGTAGCTCCTCACCTGACATGTAGCCTGTTCAATTGTTTTCTATCTCTGGATGTAAGAAAGGCCTTCAGTATGTTGAGCCAACATCGGTTTCTCTCTAACTTTTACTTACTTGGTCTAATCCTACTCCTTCCCCCTCCCCGAGTGCTATATGAAGTATGCTCAGTCATTTTCATATAATAGCATCCCCTGATATCGTCACCATGTACAGACCTTCAGGGTTGTTTTTTCAGGCTGTGGTGGGGATTCAGCACACTGGCTGGTGATGTTCTAATGATGGTAATAGGTGTTATCATGTACTAACTCTTCCTACTGGCATTGTTTTGAGTCCTTTACATAGACGAGCCTGCTTATCTGTTAGAGCAGCCTTACGGACTAGTTCCTATTACTGAGCCCAATTTGAAGACAAAGGAACTGAGACAAAGGGAAGTTGAGCGAATTGAATGAAGTCATTGCCCTTCAAGGGTGAAGCTGGAATTTGAAACTGTGTAGTTTGAATTCTGGCTTTTCAAGGAGGCCGGAAGTCCAGGGACCTGGGTAAAGTGGTTGGTTATTTAAATGTATCTTGATCTGCCCCTTATTTTCTTCCTGGAAACATGCTGTCCTTTCAGGGGCTTTTGCTTTCTCACTTTTCAGGGATATGAGCACAATGCACGTTCCATAGCCTCTTCACGGTATTGCTATTGGAGGTGGCAGGAGAGCTAATGGCTATTGTCACTTGGCCCCTTTGCAGGGACACAGTGGGTGTGGAGAAGCCTGTGGCTAACTGGAGGGCACGTGCCCTGTCTGACGGACAGCGGTGCCCGCCTTGAGCTTCGCCAGCTGTGCACACACTGCGCTTGCCACCCAAGTTTTCCAGGGAAGTGTGAAATGCAGATGTTTTATGTGAAATATTTCCCATTTTAAATATTGACAGTTAATTTAATTAAAATTACCCTTTGCTAAATGCACAATGGTATCTAGGTTAGATCTTGGGATAGACAAACAACACTACAAAAAACACACACAAAAAAAACAAAACAAAACAAAACACACAAAAAAAAACTAACATCTGAATAAAGTCTGGAATTTAGTTTTTTAAAAAGTTGAAAAAGAAAAACAATGGCACAACTTGAGGGTCAGTTAATGCACATGTAGACTATGGGTGTCCGTTTGTCATACCTAATCCGGCCCAAGGATCACATTTAGTGGGAAGCTGAGGCCCAGAGACTAAAGACCTTTGCTCTCCCTGGCCGGGTGGCTCAGTTGGTTGGAGCATCACCCCATACACCAAATGGTTCAGGTTTGATTCCAAGATGGAGCACATAGGAGAGGCAACTTATTGATATTTCTCTCTCACATTGATGTTTTCCTCTCTCTCCCTTCAATAAAAACATACCCTAAGGTGAGAATTAAAAACAAACAAATAATAATAATAAAAAACACTTTGCTCAAAGCCATATGAATCAGTTGCCATGTTTTATCTTGAACCTCCATTTTTGTACTGCTCAGGCCCGGTCTGATTAACTCTGGGACTATAAGAGCCCTGTCTCTTTTTCAGTCCACAGTGGGATGAAGTAAATTTATGGGTTTCACCTGTGAAGTTCATCCCCCGAGGTAAGACATTACTGACCAATATGTTGTGTCATGAAGATGTTTCCTCTTGCCCATTGGCCTTCCTCCCCTCACGGCCCCAGGCTTGGTTCTCCCATTTACGCCTTTTTCTGAATAGTTACACTTTTCTTTTACTGCTCCCCCTCCCTGCTGCCAAGGCTGCATGTGAAGCCAGCTAATGAGGCAGATAGTGGCTATGAATACGAAATGAGGTGCTTATCCACAAACCTAGTCCAGAAACAGAGTTCCATTAGAGCAGCAAGCAATGCACAAATCACCAAATAGGAACTGTTCCTAGAGTGTTCATGCCACACTGGCCACATCACATGCTCGTGCCTCCGAGCAGAGCAGAAAACGGTCAGGCGAGGACCACATGTGTGTCTTCACTTAAACAAATGATGTGGGCATGTGAGCCCATCCTGACAATGTGCTTCTGAGGGACCTGGGGGACTTAAGAGAAGAGCTCCAGAGGTCCTGTTTGTCCAAAGAGGGACCTCGATGTTCAGGTGCATCGCATTAGCAGAGAGACAGAGCTGAGGGAGAAGGCAGAGCCAGTGGGGGGCAGCTCCAGCCCAGGAGAGGGGCCTGCAGCGCGCTGTGCTTCCCATTGGGCACAGTGCTGGCTGCACTGAGAAAAGCCATGGTTTTCCGGACAAACCAGCCGATTCCGAGTGTGCGGATCACTGCTGCTCCCTGGCCCAGGGGGCTGCCCCTGCAGACTCTCCTTTACTGCGCCTGTCAGGCCTGGGAGCGGGCGTTTGAGTGAGGTTCCGAGGCTGCCTCGTTGGCGATGGCCAGAAGCAAACGTGGCCCCTGGCTGTCCTCACTGTCCCCTGTGCTGCCTCCAGGAAGTCTTCCCACCTGCTGGCTGTGCTGCTCCCCAGTGTCAGGCTCCGCAGCCTTCCCGGTGCCCTGCGGGGGTGGCAGCATCTGCCTGCCCATCCTCCATGCAGGCGCCTCCTGTCCTTCACGGGAGCTTTGTGGGGGCTGCTAGTGACTTTCCCCAAATCTTCCAACTCCTTCTGGCCCGCAGGTCGCCAGCTTCTCCAACTGTGTCGCCTATGCCAGTGTACGTCCTTTTTACTTAACACTGTCCACACTGAACTCCACTTAATATACTAAGCCATCCTCTGGGTGGGTTCCCTCCGATTTACCTGATCACAATAATCACTGCGATTGCTTATTAAAGGCCCAGATCCCAGGGTCCCCCTAGGTCCCATGGGCTGTAACATTCATAGAGGAGCGTTTTCATAAGCGTCTGAGTGGACCCCTGCCAGCAGGGAGCTCCGCCACTTTACAGCCACGCAGGTGCCGGTGCCAGGTCCATGGCCTGGACATCAGGATTGAAAAGCGCCTGCGTGGTGTGGCTGGGCAGCCACAGTGAGAAGCCCTGCTCTCCGGGCAGAGGGGTGAGCCATCTATTGAGGAGGAATGCTTTTCTTCCAACTCGCTAGTCAAATCTGACAGGCACTACACGCCGCAGCACGGAATTCTCCCATGGAATTCTAAAGTCAGTGCTGCACTACCTGGGGCTAGTGGTCATTTGGCAATGTCCTCATTTCTGCCCTGAGGTTAGAATGTGGAGGAATGCTTTTCTTCCAACTCGCTAGTCAAATCTGTCAGGCACCACGCGCCGCAGCACGGAATTCTATGGAATTCTAAAGTCAGTGCTGCACTACATGGGGCTAGTGGTCATTTGGCAACGTCCTCATTTCTGCCCTGAGGTTAGAATGCTGAGGCCAGAGAGGCTAGGTGGCTGGTCCACAGACACCCAGCGAGTTACTAGAAGGCCCAGCTCAGAGTTCTTTCTGCACAGATTAGCAGCCTCTTCATCAATGCTTAATTGTGTCTGGAATAAATGTTCTTGCATTTATTGACTTTTCTGAAGGGGCACTCTGCTGCTTTTCTGTTAAAAAATGAGCTTAAATTACATCCAATAAGTAAAGAGAAGGAGCCATTCTTGTTCTTGTTTTATGGGAACAGTTTTGCAACTTCTACTCACAAAAGAAATACCTTGGGACCTGTTACGAATGCAGATCTGGAAGATTGGTTCAGGAAATCTGGTGGCCTAGGAATTTGCAGGCCTACCCCATCATAAGCATGCACCACACCCATCCCACAATTCTGAGAAGGTCTGTCCTATCATTTGCTTCCAAATAATGGTTTAAAATGCAACAGCACCTAGCTCTCTTCATATATAACACAACATTCGACATTCATTTTCCCCAATGTGTGCGAATATTAAACTCTCAGCTCTTCTAGATCAAAGACGAGATCCACAGCTTCTAAAGTGATGCCCGGTCAGGCAGTCAGTCTCATCACTGGCTGAGCACACACAAACCCTTCCTCACTGCAGCCTTGCCAAGCACTTTGGCGCACCAGAGTTTAGAAATAATGTTTGCTAATCGTGTACCAATATTTTTTGTATATACATGTGATTCAGTTTACATTCATGAAACCAGTCATAGACTCCAAATCCTACAGAGGCCAGAGAAATACTGCAAGTGAATCCTGACCAGGTTGGGTTTCCTAGGCTGCACTGAGGACCCTGGCACATTGCTAGCTCATGCTGCGTCTGGAAAGAACAACTGGTGTTTGGCTCCAGGCTATCTGATGCAGTGGCAGTATGAGCTTATCTTCTGGTCCCGCCCAAGAGAAGGTGACAATCTAAATGAAGAGTCCACAAACTAAGACCTGAGAGCCAAAGCAACCCCCATTTGCTTTTGCAAATAAGGTTTTATTGAAACACAGCTACATCCTTTTTGTACATATTGTCAGTGACTGCTTTCTGCCCACTATGGCTGAGATAAGAATCTGCGACTGGCATAAGGGTGAGCCTTACATATTTCCTTTCTTTTTTCTTTACAGTTCAAGTTGTCTGAAATTTTAAAATTTCAAATTTTAAAAACACTGCATGTCCAAGTAAAACAGATGCTGAAGAACAAGCAATCGTTACTGTCCACTTCCTCTTGTCTGCATGGCTGGGGATATGACTCTCTATGGTTGAGCAGAGGGAGATTATTTATTCCTGCAACACCTTCTCATAAGGGAATACATGAGCACAGAGTACTGTGATACTTGGACATTTGCAGCATCTAGAAATCATTTTGCTTGCAGAAGAAAAAAAAAAGGAGGCACAATGGACTTTGAATTTGAAGACAATAGAATAATTTTTAAAAAATAAAATAAAAAAGTCCAATCTAGATAATAGAGCCTGTGGGAGAATCTACCTCAGTTTTTTATAATGCCCTGGGGGGGGGGAACAACAGCAAACTTTCCTGAATACATAGATACTAATTCAGGAAGTTCCCACAAAAAAAAATCAGTCCTCTATAAAGGAACAAGAAGTAGGTTGGCATCAACCTTCTAATAAGGTTTTTAACATGAGAAATCCAGTTCGTTTCAGAAGCAAAGTCTTCTAGAATTCTTACCACCTGTGTTTGACAATTATTAAAACCCCAACCCTCTGTTTTATATGTGCCCTTGATCCCTTGCATTCAGTTTTCCACCCTCGCTGCTTCCATCAAGGTGCATGGTCCCTGTGCTGCTGGGATTGCTGCAATTCACTCACATTTCACATTGAGTTGTTGGGAAGAAAGCGAGCGTCATAAAGAAGCTTGGGTTGAAGTATTTCAGAATTCTGCCAAGATGAAAACCCTTTACAATCCACTGGTGTTTCAGGAGCCAAATTTCAACCTCACCAATAGTTCAGAACAAAATGCCCGATTTGGGTCTTACAACCTACATTTCCTTCTAACCTCTCAAATGTACCCAAGTAATAAAATTTGCAAGATAGGTGTCAAGTACCCTCAAGTGGTGTTCCAGCCCCTAATTTGTAACTCGAGAGACTTAGAAGTTAGTCTGACTTAGAATTGATGAAGCCTTTCATCATCATAAGTATAGGGGTAAATAGAAACCATACCAGTTTCCATAGACTTCCTATGCACAAAGCTCTGCGGTGAGCACTCCACATAGATCATCTCATTAATTCTTACAGGGGATTAGCCCCTCTTCTAGGCAATGGCACCGAGCTCTGCAGAGGGTAAGTGACTTGTTCTAGATGATACAGTTTTCCGGGAGCCCCGTGGGGGGCTGATTTACAGACATGGCATGAGAACGCTCTGAGGCAAGAGCATCCTGGATACCTGGCAGCACTGGGACTCGAACCCAGATCTCCGGACTCCGGTGCCCTCTCTGTAAGGCCACGCCATTCCTCACCTGGAAGTCCCAGCCAGCCATTCCAAGCAGAGAGATGCAGAAGCACTCAGCAGGAGCGCAGCTGCTGGGGGTGCTCCCAGGGAACAAGTCACAGAGAAGGACAGAAGCGGACCCTCCCAAAGGCAGGGCCTGGTCGCTGTTCTGAGGTATGGAATGTGACTAAAAAAGGCCAAAGCTAGTGATTTGAGTGTAGGGATCACCAAACTGCGATCTGATGGGCCAAATCCAGCCCCATGGGCCAAATGCGTCCTCAAAACTGCTGCTGTAAATAAAGTTTTATCGGAACACAGCTGCAGTCATTCGTTTACACGTGTCAGTGGCTGTTTTCATGCTGCACTGACAGAGTCGTGTGGTTAGTTACAACAGAGACCTTATGGCCTGCAAAATCTAATGTATTTACTGTCTGGTCCATTACAGAATAAGGCTCCCAAGCCTCTTCCTGGGGCAATGCTGACTGTCAGGAGAGTGGCATGGCTCTGCGCCACAGGGCACTGCTCCCAGCATGACCCAGCGGGCAGCGAGCTCCCTGCTCACAGGAACACAGTCCCCCTCTCGCCCCGGGGGCCTGGAGAGCTCTCCCCTCTGTGGATGGAGAGGGAGAGAGCAGGAGAGACAGGCTGAGTGTGGGGCTGAGGCATCACTCAAGGTGCCCACTGAGGGTAAAGCAGAAGCTAGGATTTGCAGAGTATGTTAAAGGGAAGCAAAACTTTGTACACAGATACCACAGTGAGGATGTGCTTTCTGCAGAAGCATAGCACTAGGAACACTCCCCATGAAGATGATGTGTAATGACAGCCGTGACGCAGTAACTGGATGCCTCCGTGCAGATGCAGGAGATGAGAAGCAGGCCCCTGCTCAGGGGAAGCACACGCCTGAGGCTAGTCCTCCCAGGGTAAGGGCAGGCCCCTTCTCTCAGAAGATCTGGAGAGTTTTACTGCAATTTGTTGCCTGTTTCCTACAGTCTAATCATTTTTGTGCAAGGCTATATAGACTAAAATGTTTCCAGTTCTTTTATTTTTCTCGCAGCCTCAACTCAGAACCCGGGAAGTTACATCGCACAGATCTTATGTCATGACATCAATGTCATCACCTGCCCCCCCACTGCCTTTACTGATTGCATGGCTTACCCCAGCATGCTATAAAAATATATACAATATATAAATAAATTATATGTGCAATTATATATTTATAGTATATGTCATAATGCAATCCTATCTAATAAGATACAAAAAGGGTAATTAACCGTACCTCCGCTATGCTTCCCATTGGCTAATCAGCCAGATATGCAAATTACCTGCCAACAAAGATGGCGGCCGGCAGCCATGCAGCTGAAGCGAGCAGGAGGCTTGCTTGCTCCAGTGATGGAGGAAGCCAAGGTTCCCCGCCTGCTGTGGCCTGACTCTGAGCTCCAGAAGCAACAGCTCCAAAAGCAACAAAGTTTCAATTATAGAAGGTAAATAAATCCCAGAATAAAAAAAAAAAGAAAAAAAGAAGAGGCTGCGAGCTTCAGTCGCCAGTCAGCCTGAAAACGGCCCTCTGTCCCTCACCCAGACTGGCCCACCCCACTGGTGGGAACCCCCATACTGAAGGGGCTTGGCCAGTCTTAAAACGGCCCTCA
>NW_005355000.1:3526282-3555636 GCF_000412655.1 Myotis brandtii | reverse complement strand
CCCACCCGTGCACCAGGCCTCTATCCTATATAGTAAAAGGGTAATATGCAAACTGACCCTAACAGCAGAAAGACTGGGAATGACTGGTCACTATGGCACACACTGACCACCAGGGGGAAGACACTCAATGCAGGAACTGCCCTCTGGTGGTCAGTGTGCTCCCACATGGGGGAGCTCTGTTCAGCCACAAGCCAGGCTGATGGCTGCCAGTACAGCGGTGGTGGTGGGAGCTTCTCCTGCCTCCTCAGCAGTGCTAAGGCTGTCCGACTGCTGCTTAGGTCTGCTCCCCGCTGGCAAATGGACTTCCCCCGAGGGCTGCTGGGCTGCGAGGGATGACTGATTGCCAGCTTAGGCCCAATCCCCGCAGGGAGCAGGCCTAAGGCAGCAGGTGGCCATCCCCCGAGGGATCCCAGACTGCAAGAGGGCACAGGCCGGGCTGTGCACCAGGACTCTAGTGGAAATATAAATCATTATATAAAATATACATTTTAGGTATATCATATACATTTTTTGTATTAAATATATTTTATACATATTATTCATTTAATATATAATTTATACTATCTAATAAAGAGGGGATATGCTAATTGACCCTCTTGCTGTCACAAAGATGGTGGCGCCCACAGCCAATAAGGAGGGAATATGCTAATTGACTGCCCCGCCCTCAAAGATGGCGGCACCCACAGCCACAAGATGGCAGCACCCAGTCCCCTCAGCCCTGCCAGGGTTCCGCATGCCTGCCTCCAGAGTCCCCGAGTCCTGTCAGCCCCCCAGCCACCCAGGGCCAGCCCAAGGTGCAGGCAAGCCTCAGATGGTGGCTGCCCAACTGCCCAGGGCTACCTGAGGCTCAGGTAACCAGGGCTGGCAGAGGCTTGCGCTGCTGGCAGTGGCGGCAGCAGAGGTGTGATGGGGGCATCACCTTCCCCTGATCTCCGGGTAGCCTCCTGCTCCTGAGGGCTCCCGGACTGTGAGAGGGGGCAGACCGAGCTGAGTGACCCCCCCCTCCAGTGCATGAATTTTCATGCACTGGGCCTCTAGTTTCAAAATAATATTGCTGCACAACTGTTTACACATTTGTATCAGATCAGACACAATCACTCTTACTTCTTGTTCCACATTGATTTT
Organism: Myotis brandtii; assembly: GCF_000412655.1. Classification (NCBI taxonomy): domain Eukaryota; kingdom Metazoa; phylum Chordata; class Mammalia; order Chiroptera; family Vespertilionidae; genus Myotis; species Myotis brandtii. Next base: position 3,554,511 of record NW_005355000.1, on the reverse strand, counting down.
CTCATGGAACGTGCTTTTAATCTCAGCAACTGCTGACAACCCAGCTGTATAAAGATTAGACATCATCAATATGCAGCAAAATTTACAAAAGATATGTAGTTTGAATTGAACCACCTTGAGCTAGCAGTTGGCCTAGTGTTCAAGAGATGTCGAATGTCATTGTATCTTCCTATAAATGTAAAAGATCTAGGGAGCCCTCAGCACCCAGTTTGAGAACCATGGACTTAAGCACTCTTAGCTTCATTGTCTTTACCTACAAATATGGGGAGGTTACTATCTATGTGAGGATGGAATTAAATAGTGAAACTCCATGCACAGAAACCAGTGGGACTCAACCTTCAGTGTGCATAAGAATCACATGAGTTCACTTTTCAAAATGAATTATTGGATCTCTCTCCCCAGAAACTGTCTCACTAGGCTGGGGGATTGCCTTCCCCGGAGTCCGCATTTTAATTCTCACCAGGAGAGTTATATGCAGGTGATCTAAAGACTACACTTGTAGAAAAACTGCTTGGAATCTAAGATTGACTTATTTATTTGGGATGCATGAAAATGCCAGCAATTTAGAGAAGAGAGTTAAGTTATGACAATTTCTTCTTAACGGGTAATGAGAAAGCTCAGAATGACTCCAGTGTCTTGGTAAGTAAATCCCTCTCATGCAGTTTCCTGGGTAATCAATGTATAGATCCTCATCTACTTCTACATGGGCCACCTGATGGCACTTTGCTTAAACAACTAACCTATAGGAAATCTGATCCATGAATAGAGCAAGCCCATGAAAGGAAAAATGATACTTGGAGTGTGTGAAGAATCTATCATTAAGTTGTAAAGGCTGCACTGCATAAAGTGAAATTATTGTTATTAGATTCCCCACAGATTACAAGGAGCAGAAGCTCAGACTGTAAAGGGAAGTTGGGCCTTTGTAGTGCCTGGGCACTGGGCACAAGGGAGGTCGACTTTGCCTCTCGAAGGATATTTGCCGGCAGCATAACGCCAATAATGGGGGCACTATCAGATCAGATGAAGGGGAGGCTTTTATTCTCCATGGAACTGAGCAATGATGAGAGAAGCACTCTGGGAATTTTCCCTTTAGATTAAATATTTGAATCACAACTGTCTGAGACAATCAGATTCAGCTCAAAAATTACTTTGCTATCTCAAGCATACTGAGAATAAAAGACATTTTCGATATCACAATTAAGACATGAAAATCTTCTTTTCTATGGGATTTCTATATTAAGAAAAGAAAAACATATATTTAAATGGTACTTAATGTTCTCGCTGAATTTCACTAGCTCCATCTTGCTGTATAAACTAGGAATGAATGAGTTTGCAGCCTTTGGAGCTGATTAAAGACTCTGCCAAGCTCACATCAGCTCTCAGCAGGATCGGACGAGGGAAACAAACAAAGGCCAACAGGCCACCACTCAGTCGTTCTGCACAGGAGTAGCGAACATTGGGTTCCTGGAATCTTCTTATATTCACTTCCCAAATGGCCTGGACCTCAAATTCCACTGGCATATTGTTATCAAGCCTTGGAGGCCAGAGGCAGCATTGTTTTGTGGGTTTGCTACCTTTATCTTATTTTTGCCAGGGTCAGATGTCATTTCTTTGGAGTCCCCCAATGCCCCCTGCTTTCAGAAGAATTGGTTAAAAGGATGGAGACATTCCATGCTTCATAGCTCAGCTAGTCTCCCAAGTGTGGCAGCCTTAGGAGAAGGTGGTAACCATTTAATAATGCATTTGCTTTAGCAAGATGCCTTCACCCAACTTTCAACTCTCAACGCTGTTCATTCCCAAACCACCTTGAGACTAAAGGCCCATTTATCTGGTAAACTGTCACTTCATGGCTTCTCTTTGCCCCTTCTAAGCCCCAGTCAAAGTGAATCAGAATTTTTTGCTCTTACACTCTGGTCCGCCATCTCTGGACCTTACCCCCGTGACTCCTTCTACTCTTGAAGACTACCCCACTCTTTCCCAACTTCTACATGTTAACATCTTACTCATTGTTAATGCTCTCTCTTCCAGAAAGGCTCCCCTGACTCCCCGGCACCCCCACTGAAGAAGTGTCTGTTGTCTTGGATCTGGACCCATAGCACTGATCTCAATGTGCACAGTACTTTCCTCCTAATAGGATGGAAATATGGGTATAGGTCAGACTTATGTCTGCCCCATTAGATTACAACTTTTCAAAAGATCAATTTCACTTTGCATCCTTTTAAACATATGAAACAGGGCCCATACCACACTATGAATGCAGAGTAAATGAATTAATGAATTAGAGAAAAGAGTTGATATGCAGTTAACCCTAGAAATCCTTCCAAAACTCTAACGAGTCTAAAGTGTGCATGATTGAGCGCTCCTATTTCTATGCAAGGGGATGATAAGGAAAAGGACTAGGCAGAGAACACAGCGCATGTGGTCACCACTCAGTCCTGAGCTCAGGGGCAGTGGCTATGGGAGGAGAACAGGGAGATAGTTCTACAGGAAACTGTACCTTGTTTAATTGCTTTGCTTAACACTTGACAAAGAAGAGACTCTGTTTCTCCACCCAATTCTGATCATTTCACATGAAAAAGGCAAGAAGCCATTGCTATGTGTCCCATTGAACACATTTCTTAATGTAATCAGCACAATCAGATTCCTGGTTTCATGTAGCCTGTAGCCCCTCTCAGATGGAAGTGGCAGGCAGAAAGGAGACATCTCTGGCCCTTGAAACCTTGGCTATGCAAGTTCAACAAGGACATTCGTTTCTTTCTTATACCATGAGAAACATGTAACCGGTGATATGTGGTAATATCATTCTAGACAACTTCTCATGTAGAATATGTAATTTGCATGGCCAGCAAAAACAGTGCCCAGTGCCTTGTTTTCAAGGCTTTAAGCATAATATTTTCATATTGGTCTCAGAAATCACTTATGTCTGAAGCATTGTTTTGATGCTATATGAGAACAAACTCAAGAGATATGAAAGAATAATAATAAAAGCCTAATATGCAAATTATCCCCTCGGGCAGTTGTTCCACTGGGAGACCAGGAGTTTGATCACTTGCTATGATGTGCGCTGATCACCAGGGTGTGGCACGGAACATGGTGGGTGTAAGCGATGCACTGCAACTTCTCGCTGGCTACCTGGAGGCGGGGGTGACGGGCACGGAGGTGTGGTGGGAAATGTGGGGTGTCCGCCAAGCTCACTCTCGCTCCCCCTGTTACCTTCCCCCAGGACGCCAGGGCTCCCATGCTGGGGAAGCCCCCACACTCAGGTTCCGGGTACCAGTGAGAAGCCCTCCCCACACCCACTCCGCTTCTTCCAGGTGAGCCAGGCCGCAGCTGCTGAGACCACAGGGGCTGGTTGGGCTCCCCGTGTGTTCATGCAGGAGCCTGTCTGCAAGGCCGGCTGGGAGAGAGAGCACACTGCCCGCCCGGCTCTGTGCAGTGCTGCTGGGCAGCCCAGAGGCCCACGCTGTGCCTGGGCCCTCGGCATCTGGCTGCACTCACCACATCTCCACGTGAGGACTCGGGTGCCGTGACTCAGGTAGAGGGGGGCACATGGGGACCCAGTGGCCCAGGTGCTGCCCAGGGTCCAGAGGTCAGCTGGAACCAGATGCTCGTGTTTCAATTGCTGGCAAGGCCTAGGGACTGCACCCATGCACAAATTTCATGCACTGGGCCTCTAGTGAAAGAATAATTAGAATAAATGGAATAAGAAACTCCTCGATTCAACCAAGATGGCGGCATAGGTAAACACCTGAAATTGCTGCCTCGCACAATCACCCAGAACCACAGGAAGGCTGGCTGAGTGGGAATTCTACAACTAGAAGGAAAGAGAAAAGCACACTGAGACTCAGAGGAGGTGCGGAAGTAAAGTGCAGAGCTGGGCCTCATCTGGGCACCTCCAAACCCCAAACAAAGAAGAGGAGTCTGCAGATCTCTCCGTAGCTCCTGCTGGGTAGCCTCAGGCCTCTGCAGGCTTCAAAACCACACCTAAATTAGTACCTCCTTAGAGATCCAAGAGCCAGTGTACCCAGTGGTCAGAGTGGGACCATCCAGATTACAACTCCTCAATAAGGGACACACTCAGGGGACAGGCAGCCTGTCCCTCCCTGTACAGTCTGTGCTTTCAAAGGCACAGTTTGCTCAGGCCTGCCTTTCCGTCTCTTTCATTTTTCTTTTTGGTAAACAAGGAATCAGGCTATTCCGTTTAGTTGGCTACGACTTACTTTCAAAACACTTCAACCCTGGGAAGCAACGCAATAATATAAATGCAATGCATGCAAATCAGGAAAACAACCAACTTTCAATGCTTGATTTTTTTGGAAAGCGTCGGTTCTTCTGGCACAAAGGAACTTGTTGTGTTGACTTGGAGCCTGTATGGGACATACCCTGGGCTTATTTATAAGAACTTACGGAAGAGTAGCTCCCAGGCTCTGAAATTCACACGACATAAAACGAGCCATTTTAAAGGGAACAATTCAGTAGCATTTAGTATATTCACAATGTACAACTACCACCTCTACCTGGTTCCAAAATATATCCATCACCCCAAGAGAAACCTCAGTAGCCATTAAGTAGTCACTCTCTCTTTCTCCCTCTAACCCTCAGAATGGCAACCGCCATTCTGTCTTCTTCCTCTGTGGATTTACCTATTCTGGAATCTTATCTTCAGTATTCTTTTGTGTCTGGCTTCTTTCACTTGGTATAATATTTTCAAGGTTTGTCAACATTGTAGCATGTTATCAGAACTTCATTCCTTCTTATGGTTGAATAATAGTCATCACATGTACATACAACATATACACCTTGTGTATCCATTCATCAGTTGCTGGACATCTGATGAATGGATGTCCCCACAGGTCCAAACCCACAGGTCCAATATGGTGTCACTCGTGCTAAAAGCCCATGCTACCGAAGCTAGATTTCACACCTGATCTGATTGCAGTTTCAGCCTCTCCCAGAAACATCATCCTAATCACCCAGTCTTGAATTTGCTGGTCAGGCACCAGTGACGGGACCTGTGCTGGTGGGCGCTCTCCATCCCCCACAGGAAGAAGAGGCAAACCCTCCGGTTCTCCTCCCCTAAGACAAGGTGCCTGGGCACAGGAATAGTCCTTTCACCCTGGCTCAGGAGTTTAGTTGGTTGGAGCATTGGCCCAATACGCCAAGGTCTGTGGGTTCAGTCCCTAGTCAGGGTACATACAAGAAGCAAACCGATGAATGAATGCATAAATAAATGGAACAGCAACTCTCTCTCTCTCTCAAAAGTCAATAAAATAGAATAATCCTTTCTTTTGTTTGTTAATAGCTCCCTTGCCCCACCCTTCTTCCTATAAAACTTCCCATTTAAAAATATATATATATATATATTTTTATTTCAGAGAGGAAGGGAGAAGGAGAGATGGGAACCAGGTGGAGGGGAGCTATGGGGGGGGAAAAAGTGGAACAACTGTAATAATCTGAACAATAAAGATTTAATAAAAAAAGAAAAGAAAATGAAAGAAATTCAATATCACCAAAAAAAAAAAAAGAAAGAAAGAAAAAAGAAACTCCTTGATGGAACAAATATTATTGTTATATTAGGAGAGGTTTCTGGGAGCTGACTCATATCAGAATTTTGTGAGCTGGTTGGATAGCCACTGGTAAATTGAAAGTGACGTGGTGGGAATATTTATACCATAGAAATTGGCAAACACTACAAGTCAAGGCCCTTCAAAGCCTTTTTCTTTTTTTTTTTTTTTTTTTTTTTTTTTTTTTTTTTTTTGAGAGCTGGTTTACCAATACACCACTGAGTATAGGCCAGGACAGTCATAGTTTGTGAAGAAAAAAAGTAGATAGATATTTTTATTGATGAATTTTTCCTGAAATATCTACATTAAGAACAACATTGGTGACTACATATTTAAAAACACTGATAATTTTTAAGCAGACCTATACACATTGCAAAAGTATGATTCTATTTAGGACAAGAGGATTACAAGTCACAGCTATGCCAAAATAAAGCATCAGAAATATTTTTAATAAAATGCCTTTTTAAAAAACTTTTAAAAAATATTTTTTTATTGATTTCAGAGAAGAAGGGAGAGAGAGATAGAAACACCAATGATGAAAGAGAATCATTGATAGGCTGCTTCCTGCACATCACCCACTAGGGACAGAGCCCGAAACCCAGACATGTGCCCTGACCAGGAATTGAACCATGACCTCCTGATCAATAGGTCAATGCTCAACCACTGAGCACACCGGCTGGGCTAAAATGCATTTAATACACAAATTTCCTTTTTCTCTTGTTGTATATGTAATAGCTCCAAAGAATGAATGAACCTTACATTTACTTTCTCTGTCAAATTTGATTGGACATTATCATTCATAATGTCATAATAATCTCTAAACAGTAATTGACTGAGCCCTGTTTCTAATAATACAATTCTCCATCTCTTTATGACTAAGTTGACTAATTTTTCTAGGGTAAAAATGCTATAGAATGATAAAAGAATAACTTTAATAAGAATGACCAAATAAAATCCTATTACCTTTTGTAGACAAATTCAGTTCTTTTAATGCTGTGCTCATTAGAATCTAATCCCATGTCTTTGACAGTGAGAAAAAAGACTTTTTTAATGTATTTAATCATTGCTGTGATGCACCCCACACCTGCCCCTCTCCCAGGATTCACACTGGCCTCCACGCTTCCCAGCACCTCAAGAGCCATTGTGAATTTCTCTTCTGTTCCTGACCCGGCCTGTGGAAAGCTGTGACCTAGGAAGGCTCCATCCTTTAGCCTGAGCCCCAGAATGAGAAACATGCACAGGCTTGAATCCAACCTCTGGCCTGGACCCAAGCACGGACAAAGCTAGCTGAGATCAGCCAACTCACCTACCCAGGAGTGGACAAGAAACACTTATTTTGAGCTCTGGACTTCTGTTTGCTTTTTTAAAAAATATTTTTATTGATTATTAGAGAGAGAGGAAGGGAGAGGGAGAGAGAAATATCAATCAGCTGCCTCCTGCATGCACCCTACCAGAGGCCCAGCCTGCAATGTAGTGGGCATGTGCCCTGCCTGGGGAATGGAACTAGCAGCCTTCTGGTGCCCAGGGTGATGCCCAACGCCCTGAGTCACATGGTCAGGGCAAGCCCATGAGTTTCGACATAATTTGTTATGCAGCAGTACGGTAGCAGTAGCTGATTAATATAGTTATCATACATCAGGCAGAAATAGGAAGTATTTGAACCTTTCTTTATGACAGTTTACATGAACCAGCCTTGAGCAGGTTTTGGAATAAGGAAGCAAAGGTTTGAACCCTGGTTCAATTATTTACAAGCACACTAGCCTCCACTTGTCATCCATAAAGAGGACAAGAAGGTGAGCGTCACAGGTTTCTGGCGAGGATGAACTGAGAATCCTCATCATGAAATGACCCATTGCAAAGGGCTTGACCTGGAATCTGGCACACAATAAACACTCAAAAGTTGAAAGCTATAAGCATTGTTTTTATTAAACAGCATTTATTGAACATGTACTATTGACAAGAGCACTAATACTAACTGAAATCTGATAGAGAAGCAAAAAGCATATTTTTGGTTTGGAGTCAGAAATCACTAATACAACAAAATCCCTTGCACGGCAGCATATTCACTATTGACCGTAGAACAACCAAAGGCAATTGCTTTGGGATTAAACACAGATTTGGAACAAAAACTTAATTTTAAAATGCCACTGGGTAGTGGTCATATCAAAAAGTCTGTGCAAAATCTAATGGATGAATTCTATTCTACAAATAAAATTAACGTGTGGCCTTATCTGAGTGTTGTGAACAGCGGGCACTTCAGATCCATACAGGTAGCCCAGAGCTCACCAGGGAGGAGAGTTTTCAACCTGAGCATGTACAACAAAAACAAATGCCCATATCATTAAATGAACTCCAAATCAAAGACCTTAAGCCTTGTGCTTGAACTTGGGCTAATCTAATTTGACAGCGACACCCTAAGTGATTAGGAAAACTCAACTGTGTTGTCTTCAGTGAATTAATGATAACACTGGGGACTTGTCACAGACATACCCTAATGCCTTTGTTAGGTGGAAGAGAGAAGATGGTAGAGAATAAAGAATGTACAGTTTAGGTAGATGCAGACCTCACTTCAGATAGTAGCGAATCCCCTCAGAAGCCACCATGTCCCCACCTGTGTGCCCAATACCATTTCATGATTACTTTCAAAAGGCAGGACCTCCACTAGTCCATGCTGTCAGACATTAGAGGACACAGACTTACTCAGAAGCTGATTTAAAATGCGTATCCCGCTCAGCAGCCAGGTCTCCTACTGGTCTGGGGCTCAGGGGTCTGGAGTGAGCCCGGGACTGTGCTTTCCCGGTGTGTAGCAGGTGGTTGTCAAGCAGACAGCCTGAGGAGTGTACTTGGAGGAACATTGCACTAAGCTTAGTGGGAATCAGAAACTAGTCGTCCGTGGGCCAAAGATGTGTTTTCTTTGGCTCACAGATTTGTTTTATTTGGTGGTTGCCAAAAGGTAGGAAATTTCACATAAGTAGATTTCTGAATTTTCTTTAAAGTTAAGTAGATATGGTAATTCCTGAATCAGGTTTCTGCATGATAGAAATATCCTGGAAGTGAGTAGTGTGGCAAGAAGGTCAATTAGAAGGATCTAAAAGCATGAAAATGAGAGATTGAAGGTATGGTCCTGGTCGGGCAGGATGCCCAAGTGAAGACTTTCAGGCTAAAAGCCCAGACCACACGGGATTATAATAATCATAGCCAACGTTTAAAGCAGGCATGCAATGAGCTAGACCTTCTTCGAGATGTTTTACACACATTGTTTCTACTCCTAACATCCACCCTGAAAAACAGCTAATACGTTCTTTATTGTAAGACTAGAGGCCCAATGCATGAAATTCATGCGAGGGGCTTGGCCCTTGCAGTTGCTGCGGCTTGCCTCAGCCCTCCCAGCCCCAGCTTCATCCAGAAGGTCGTCTGGAAGGACGTCCAGAAGGTCGTTTGGCTGTCTGGTCTAATTAGCATATTACACTTTGATTATTATAGATTAGACAGTCAATGGTCAGAGAAATGAAGCGGTTTACCTAAGGCACACAGCTGGCCAAGGGTGTGCTGGGCTGCACACCCAGGTCTGCCTGGCTCCGGGGTTCCCCTTCCTTAATGATCCATTGCTTTTGGGACTCAGTATATTAAGGAGGAAGAGACGTGCAGGAAAAATGTTGAAAGCAGTGGGCTGGGACTCAGTAACTGTAGAGAAGGTTTACAAATCTTAATTTGACAAAGCAACTAAGAAATGTTTTCCGTTGCCAGCAATATGTATGTGACTTTCTTCTTTCTTCTTAAGGGCATTTTTGTTTGAGCAAATAACTAAAAGACAACTTGGTGTTTGTTCTGGCTATTGATACCATCTATTATTTATCCTGCAATTTTTAGTATTAATGGAAATACTTACAAATTTGGAATATAATTATGTGTCTTCCAGTGCTATTATGTGTGTTTGTATGTGTGCGTAAAACCGTATGTCTTAAACTTTGTAGGATACCCTTAAGTTAAAAAAAATTGGTATCATTGTGCCCATAAATCATTGGAATGACCTAGAAATTTTAGTCCTTTAGTACCTAAATTCCATCCTAAGTCAACTGTTTTAAAAGTAAATGGTGCACAAATTTTTTTATAAGATTATGTGCACTAACCACAGGTACAGAAAAGTCTGTCTGTTTGGATAATCCCTTCATTGTTTGCCATTTCTTAGAGTTAGAAATGGGCAGTCGTGTAAAAACCCAAAGTGGAAGCCAAAATAACTGAGTTCTAGGCTTGATATTCCTGTTCTGGAAAGAAAGTGATTACCTTCGTTTTATGCCACTATAAATAAGAGGATTGCAAATAACTTTCACAATCTTTTTAGCTCAAAACTAATCAATTTAAGAATTATTAGCTTATTCCTTGAGGAGAAAAAGAAATATCACTCCGAACTCTCTAGTAGATAGAAAGTATGTAACTAAAGCTTTGAGGCAAATATATTTTGTGTGAGACTTGTGAATAACTATGTCCACTCCCTCCTTTTTAAAAAAGATTATTCTTTTTTATTACAGTTACATTCAATATCATGTTCACTCCCTTGAAGTTAGGGATGCCCATGGGACTAGTTATGGCTGATGAAATATGATTAAAGTGATCAAGCTGCTTAACTGATAGCACTCAGTGTCCCAGCCTCTCACTGCCTATCCCTGGGATGGCTCAGCGATGACATGGTAGATCCTCCAGTGACATGGTCCCTAGTGACTCATGGAGCTGAATATCTCAGCACACTTGCACCCGGCACATAACATGTGTAAGATATAAAACATGAGGAAGACATACTTCTGGGATTAGAGTTAATTTCTTTCCATAGCAAAACACCAAAGTGTGGTATATGATTAGCAGTATTGGTATCATTTGGAACACTATATTGTACACTTGTAACTAATATAATATTGTATGTCACCTATATGTTTAAACTGTGAGAACTATACAGATGAAATTGCCTGTCTTCAAAAATTCAAATCTAGTAAGGGATATTTTTAACTATTAAAAATAGAAAATGTCAGTCACTTAGACTAAGACCATTAAGGCAGTCTTTCAGTTAAATATCTCAGAGCTAAATATCTCCTAAGTTAAATAAAACAGACAAATAAAGCAAAGTTGGGAGGCTTGGTAGTGAGTTACACCAGATTCCAATCCCATTGCTATGGCTCACTACGTGTGAGCCTAGGCAATTTACCTAATTTCTCCAAGGCTTAATCTCCCCCTTGGCAAATTTGAGAATAATGAGAACATATCTTGTTTCATAGGGTTATTTGGGGGATTAAGTGTGAGAATACATGTAAAGCATTAGGAAGGCTCGGTAAGTGGTCATCATTATTATATACACTTGAAAGAAAAATAAGATGTAAACAAGGTGAAGTAACAACATGTGGAGGAGATCCAGGGTGTTCCTTTCTGCAGAGCCCCCTCCTTCCCTCCTTGGTTAGTGTTCTCTGCTCTGTAAAGTAATGCATTTTCTGAGGTTTGGTGAGGCAGACTCCCTCGCCAGTCACTGGGATGGGCACCAGAGCCAGCCTGGTTAGTCTGAGGACTTTCTTGGGGCCAAAGGGATTGCTTCAGGGAATGGCATGTAACACAAATTGAACTGGAATCCAATATGATTTTGTTCTTATAAGACCATTGGTAAAGGAAGGCTTCTTTAGCATCTGGAACCATAGGAAGATGTACCGTTCGCTTCCTTGTTCATCTTACCTATGCTATAGGAACAAAGGCAGTTGCAGTCAGAAAGAATTAGGCCAACACCCACACATGAGTCCAGCTGAAAGGTGGAGAGGGAGTCTGTGGCCATCCTGTGAGCCTCTGGACCCACTTGTCCTGCAGTTAGCTACTCATGATGCGTCAGTACTTGAGTTCATATATGTATGTATTTACCTACGTATTGATTTTGCTTAAGCAAACTTGAATTGGGATTTTGGCGCTTTTAACTTAAAAAGCCATGACTAATGCAAAATTGAACACAGAACCAGTTAAACTAACTCGTTTATACAATTCTAGACTCATAAGTCATGAGAATCTGCTATTTCTCCTTCTCTCTGCTCAGTCTCATCATAAACACACTACCACATGCTGTCTATGGTTCCCATTTCCAAGTTACACCCGTCAAACTCTTCCAAAAGAGTATAGGCCTTCCCAGCAGCTAGTCCTGAAGATGTGTGCCTGGGGTCCTAGAGAGACCTCAACACCTGAGACTGAAGGCATTAAAAACAAAACCAAATGGGAAAGAAATAGTTTTGTTTGAACACAGCAAAAAAGCCCTGGTAGTCAAGGACTGCGACCCTGAACTTTACAACCAGTCTCCAAGGTGTCATTAACCACCACCACTTAGTGCAGATTTATCCTATGACAGAACTTGCTTTGAATGGCTTTGCTGGATCAAGTTATGCATGAGGGGCAGAATGTGGAGGCTGATGGGCCCCAAATGGTAGAAGAGTCTTTAGGAGTGGCCACGAGCAAGATTATGTTCTACTCCTCCAAAGAGGCTTGGAAGAAGTGACTAAGGGCAGAGATCACTCATAGTGCTTAGCAACACCAAGATTATGTTATATTTTCCCATTTTGCACAAATCTGGAACCAACTTGCATTTTGTTCTTGCTTTCCTACTTGCTATCACCTCTCTCCGCTTCTCTGTCCTTGTTTCCTACCATTAAACTCTATTTATTTGGTCCAACTTCATTTTCTTTCTTTGCTCTTTGGAGCTGTAAGGATATGTACACATTCATTATATATAGAACTTGTTCTCTGAAATGAACAAAAAAGAGAATGTACAGAAACCAGGGTTATTTGTGAGTTAGTGCTCAGGCAGAGAGAATTCCAAAGCGAAGAGCACAATACACACTGGTTACTGTAGCCGGGCTGGTCCATGCAGGTCCCTGGGAAATGCCCTAAACAATTTGTGATAATCCACTGAAGTTGAAATATGTGCAGGGCAACCACACAATGTTTGTTAATACCTCTCAGAAAACAGCCAAAATGCTTAGACTAGCAGATACTTTCCCTAGCAATTTCAGCTCAAGGGGCTTCAAAGCAGTAGAGTAACTACTTTTCCCAAACAAACTGGAGACTAAATATGATCATCAAGAAGAGACTGTCCTTCTGAAACTGGGGCAGCAATTGCCATGTTCAATAAAAATAGCATCTTACCCAACATCAAAAGCAATTTTATGAAATTGGTAATTTCAACACGCCACACAGCCCAGGCCAGACACAGAAATGTATTTGTGAGAGTAGCACAAAATCTCAGTTGGTCTCCAACCAGCTGATTCTAGAGAACTGCAGACAGGTACAAAATAGAACAGTTGAGGCTAGATATCCAGTGGAGCCAGATGAGAAAAAAATCAGATTCTAGGCATCATCGAAGATTAATATCTTTTTTTTATTTCTATTGATTTGAGAGAGAGAAAGGGAGAAAGAGAGTGAAACCTTAATGTGAGAGAGAAACATTGATCAGTTGCCTCCCATAAGTGCCCCAACTGAGGATCAAAGCTGCATCCTAGGTATGTTCCCTGATTTGGAATTGAACCCGCAACCTGTTGGTGTATGGGACAATGCTCCAACAATTAGCCACCCATCCAGGGTGGAGAGTGACATTTTTATATCAATGGATTTATAGTTCAATAACATATGTTAGGTAAAATGAGCAACAAACATGTTCTTGAAAATATGCCCTATTTAAATAATTAACACTCCTCTAATCAATTAGTTATTTCAATACCAGATGCATCCATGTAAAATTTTTCTCATATTATAAAAAAAAACTATAGTAATAATTCTCAAGGATTAGGAAACTGCCTAGTTTGTAGATTGGTCTACTTATTTCTCCTTATGGAGACTATGGTGGAGTGAGGCAGCCCTACATCTTGCTTTAAATGACATGATTCATTTGAAAGACTTCTTCAATGAAAATTTCTATCAGTAATGAGAGGTCAGAGGTTTTCATGCATTTCAGTTAGTTGCAAACAAATAATATGGAACTGTATACAGAGCAATAATAACACCCAACCTTACTCCCTTTTGAGTCCAGCATTGTACCAAGGATTTATAAAAATTAACCCATCTAATCTTCTCAACAAGCCTATGAAGTTATTATTAATATCTCCACTTTACTGATAAGAGAATTAAAGCAGTTTGATGTTAATTTTTTTACCACAGTTTAATGTTGCTAATAAGTGGTTAAATCAATACTTGAACCCAAGTTGGTCTAATATCAAAGCTAATACTTAACTCATATTGCCTCTACTCAGTTATACTTCTCAGTTATACATTCACCTTAGTTTCAAACTTTGGTAAAAGTTGTTTCTTGATAAAACTCTAGATGGTAGGCATAAAATTTCTGAAATAGTCACCTTGTTAATATGTAAATACCCTTGAAAGAGGTAGCAGTGTGGCAACATAGTCTATAATAAGAGACAAAGACAGACATTACATAATGAATGATAAAAGGATCAATCCAGCAAAAGGATATAACCTTTTAATCATTTATACACCCAACATAGGAACACCTAAATATATAAAGCAAATATTGAGGAACCTAAAGGGAGAGATCAACAGTAATGCAGTCATAGTAGCGGACATTAAAACCCCCTTGACATCAATGGACAGATCTTCCAGACAGAAAATCAACAAGGACACAGTGACCTTTAATGATACACAAGACCAAATGGATTTAATTATAATTTTCAGAACATATCATCTCAAAGCAGCGAATATATATATATATTTTCAAGTGCACATGGAAATTTTCCAAAATAGACCACATGTTAGGCCACAAAACAAGTTTCGATAAATTTAAGAACATTGAAATTATATCAAACAGCTTCCCCACAATGTGTGTGTGTGTGTGTGTGTGTGTGTGTGTGTGTGTGTGTGTGTGTACACTAGAGGCCCGGTGCATGAAATTCATGTGGGGGGAGGGAGGTGGGGAATTCCCTTCAGCCCAGCCTGTACCCTCTCCAATCCGGGACCCCTTGGGGGATGTCCGACTGCCAGTTTAAGGGCTTAAACTGGCAGTCGAACATCCCTCCCTGGGATTGGGCCTAAATCAGCAGTCGGACATTCCTCTCACAATCCTGGACCACTGGCTTCTAACCACTCGCCTGCCTGCCTGCCTGGTTGCTCCTAACTGCCACAGCCTGCTTGTTCAGTTGTTTGGCCATCCCTTACTAACCCCTGCCGGCCTTGTCGCCCCACACAGCCTGCTTGTTCAGTTGTTTGGCCATCCCTTACTAACCCCTGCCGGCCTTGTCGCCCCACACAGCCTGCTTGTTCAGTTGTTTGGCCATCCCTTACTAACCCCTGCCGGCCTTGTCGCCCCACACAGCCTGCTTGTTCAGTTGTTTGGCCATCCCTTACTAACCCCTGCCGGCCTTGTCGCCCCACACAGCCTGCTTGTTCAGTTGTTTGGCCATCCCTTACTAACCCCTGCCGGCCTTGTCGCCCCACACAGCCTGCTTGTTCAGTTGTTTGGCCATCCCTTACTAACCCCTGCCGGCCTTGTCGCCCCACACAGCCTGCTTGTTCAGTTGTTTGGCCATCCCTTACTAACCCCTGCCGGCCTTGTCGCCCCACACAGCCTGCTTGTTCAGTTGTTTGGCCATCCCTTACTAACCCCTGCCGGCCTTGTCGCCCCACACAGCCTGCTTGTTCAGTTGTTTGGCCATCCCTTACTAACCCCTGCCGGCCTTGTCGCCCCACACAGCCTGCTTGTTCAGTTGTTTGGCCATCCCTTACTAACCCCGCTGCCGGGCTGGTCATAGGCAGCCATCTTGTGAGGGTGTGAGGGTTAATTTGCATATTACCTCTTTATTATATAGCAGGGATCCTCAAACTATGGCCCATGGGCCACATGCAAATACAAATATTGTATTTGTTCCCATTTTGTTTTATTACTTCAAAATAAGATATGTGCAGTGTGCATAGGAATTTGTTCATAGTTTTTTTTTAAACTATAGTCCGGCCCTCCAACGGTCTGAGGGACAGTGAACTGGCCCCCTGTTTAAAAAGTTTGAGGACCCCTGATTATATAGGATGATTTCACTTACATGTGGCATCTAAAGAACAAGATAAATGAACAAACAAAATTTAAACAGATTCAGAGATATAGAGACCAAACTGATGGCTGCCAGAGAGGAAGGAGTTTGGGGGACTGGGTGAGAAAAGTAAAGGGATTATGAAGTACAAATTGGTAATTACAAAGTAGTCACAAGGGTGCAAAATAAGTCACAAGCATAAGAAATATAGGCAGTAATAACTATGTACAGTGCCATTGGGTAATAGAAATACTGGGGGGAGGGGATACTTTGCAAAGTATATGATTGTCTAACCACTACGCCTTACACCTGGAACTAATACAAAGTGACATTGAATGTAAACTTTAATTGAAAAATAAAACTAAAAAAGAAGAAGCAGATTCTGAGAAAAATAAAAGTGTATGTATCTTTTTTAAACATCAGATTCTGATAATACACTGGCCATGTGAATGCGGCTGGTACCTGAGGGTGGCACAGACTGAGCGGGTTCATTCAGGGTAGCAGCATGGGTGTGTTGAATGGAAGCTCTCAGGCAAACATGCCCAGGACTGGTATGAATAGACAGATGACCTGAATGAGAAATAACTATCTGGTACTGATATGATTAGTGAGCCCAACAGATTTGCAATGGTTCTTATTCTGTCTTTCTCTGGTAATACCTCCCACCTTCCCTTTTGAGACTTAATTTCCAAATTAATTATCAATGACTTGAGGCTGCAGAAAGAAACCAACGCTCACTTAAAACAACTGCAGATACTTTTAAACTCAACCGTGCTACCAGGGACACGGCACACTTGGTTTTACTCAACACTAGCAGCAGCAAATAGGATCTCCAGTGTTCTCTGGTAGCTAGGACCTTCAACTCCTTGTTTTTCATATGAAAATAAGTCACTTCAGGAAAACAGCATTTGGGATTTGGGAACACAGTAAATTTCACTAAACCCTTTACTTATATTTTCTTTGGAATATCCATTTTCTTGGATTCTCAGACATTTTAACTTATTCTACATCTGTTTTAAATGACCTGTTTCAATAGCTAAGACAAAAAGTTATGACATCTATTGCCCCCTAATGAGCCCTTCTCCCAGTGGATCCCGGCCAGAGGAGTGATTGAGAGCTTGGGATCTGGGGGGAAGTCTGTCTCATCACTAACAAGGTGTGTGTCGTTAGGCAGATTACTTAACTTCTCTCAAGTCTCAGTTTCCTCGCTCAAAACAGGGAGCTCCAAAGAGACTTTAGGAGCCTCACGGGGTTATGAGAACTGAATAAGGTGATAAAGAGATCAATATATGCCAATTATTACACATGATTCATATAACTGTGGATCTCAAAACTGCAATTGTTTTATCCCAAAGTTTATTGCGGTTGCAGCTCAAGTGGGAAATTGTCTGTGATGCCTAGTACTTGGAACATAATACGTGTACAATTAATAATGATAGTGACCTTCATAATCACCATCATACTAGTAGACACAACTACATACTAAGCATACATTCAGTGCTAGGCGCTTCACTAAAATCTTTACATATTTCGCCTAATTGAATCATCAAAGCAATTCTTAGAAATAGATTCTAATATCTTCCTCAGTTTAAAGATGAGGAAGAGATTAAATAACTAGCTCAAGGGTCACAAAGTATGTGGGGGCCAAGATTCAAACTAAATCATGGGTTCTCACCCACACTCTCAACCATAGGGCTTTCCAGGGAATGACTATGTTTGACTCAACCTTTCTCCTACAACTGATGGAACTGACATGTGGAACCATGAGGTGATTTTCCTAGGGTCACACATCTTGTCAGGGACAAATAGGGACTCAAAATCATGTCTTCTAAAACTAATCCTCTATCCTTTGTTGCAATAATACCCAAACATTCAGATCTCACGAATAGCTGTGATATTGAGAGGAGAGAGAGAGAAAGAGAGGAGAGGCCCCTGACTGGTGTACTGGTATCAGTTTGGAGCAGATCTGGCCCTCACTATTAGATTCTGTGTATAAAAAATTTCATGGAACACCAACCAACATTAGATATGGCTGCTCTGTGACGTGGTGGAGACAAAGACAAAGAAACCACTGTCTAACCATATCTGAGCACAGACTGAAACAAGAACATGACCCATACTCCCCTTTGCCTGCCTAATGAGTGACTGTTATTTCTTTACTAATTACTGCTTTAGCCCCACTTTGTTGTTCCCACCTACTTATAAAAATTTTCAAAATACCCAACCACAGGATTGCTTCTGCTTTCTGAAAGTGCCCAATCTAGAACAAAACCATGAAACCTTCCCCAGATACTTAACAAGCCAAATCCTGTAATAAGCCCTTCCTCATGCCATCTTGTTGCAACTCCTTACACTTCCACAAGGAGCGCTGTCTTCTCTGCAAAAGGCCAAGTGCCCAACTTTCATTGACCTCTGATATTCCTGGTATTCTTGTGGTGTTGCTGGTGTTCGTTGATAGTATCTTCAAATAATTTTTTGTGAATTGAGGATAGTTTTAAAAAATTACTATCATTGATCTATAGCCATAATTCCTGAAAAAAATATGCATTTATCAGCACTTTCCCTCTCCTGGCAAATAAGCCCCGTAAGACTACTGCATAGTCAATATTATTAGGTTAGTGTTATGAAAAAGTCTAAATTGTTCTTATTTTTCCTACTTTCTTTTAGACTAGCAAAATCTTTGCCATGGGCCAGTACTGCCAAGAAGAGATGTGGGTTTGGGGAGCTTAAAGCTTTTATAATTTGGGGGGTGGGAAGCTATTTTAAAAAAATACAAAATGCAAGCAGAAAAGTTGATGGTTCCTAAGAATGAGAAAAGAAATACAGTAATTCCTAGAGTCGTGGAGAGTTAGTTGCCCTTCTCCTGGTATCGTTTTAGACTCTTTATCTGAAATGCTTAGGTAGAAATGATGCTGGTTGCAATCTGGCTTCCCATCCAGAACACAGTGTAGGGGTGTGTGCACATGGGGGTTCCAAAGCTAACGTTTCATAGGAAATCCACCAAGTGCTGGCATTGGTAAGCATTGCCTTAGTCATGCAGCTTCTGAGAATTCTTTTTCAAGAACTGAATTCCAACTGATCTCACAGAGTAAAGGACTAAACAAATATTTGTATCATTGGTTCACCTTCACTAGGGGACAGTTGGTGATTCTTCCCCTTTCCTTTTAGTTTAAGACACCTATGGGTGTGTTGGCCTTGAAAAAATGATAGTTTTGATGGCCCAAATTATCTAGTTACACATACAAAGACAGGTAATTCAATAAAATTTGTCCAGAGAATTATCAGACACTGGCCTGTGATTAATTCCAATGTTCTTGCTTCCTTTCTTTATAAAACTCAATATTTTATTTTGTTTGATTTAGTTTCTAAATCCCCTCAGTTTTTCTTTACATTTGTGCTGGCTCCTATTTCTTGACTCTTAACCGGTTTCCAAGTTTTGGCCAATTGCATCTCTTCATCTCAGTGAATTTTACACAGCTGGGGAGGTCTGCAGGGGGCAGCTAGTGTGTTATGCAGGTGGCTCCATAAATCCAGATTCATTTCTTTTGGAGGAGACAGCATCTCCTCCTGGGGTAGAGTTAGTTCACCTGGATCTCGGGCAGACAGCCCTGGTCATACTGAAGCCAATGTTTAAGGTGAGATGATACTTGACAAAACCGCATGAGGGTTTTATAAAAGATTCAGTTTTCAAAACATCTTTCAATATAAGCAATGGTACCTTTTCCCAGGAATTATGAAGATGATTACAAACCCCAAATGGCCCTCATTTTCCTGGAGGTGGTGAGCTGTGTGGTGTAATGGAAAAGGCATGGTACTAAGGGGCAGATTCTTAACTCTTGTTCAAATTCTGTAACTATATGAACTTGATTATAAGCCATGTAACTCCTCCAAATTTGGGGTCTCTAATAAAGTAGAGACTCTTCCACTGATGTCTTGGGATTGTGAGAAAGAGCTAACTTAATGACTTTCTGGATTTCTTGATAAAGTATGTGTCTTTCTAGAGCATATGACATTGGTGAGAAGAACAGGAAGACATGGGCACCAACTCAGCAAATCTTCATGAAGCATTCATTTTACTTTACTTAAAGATTGAGCTTCAAGTAATTTAATTAGGAAATACATTAAAATATTATTTTTGTATTAAAACAATTATAAAGTTTGAAGCAAACTATGGATGCTTTCAATAAAAGTATAATATAAGATCATAAAAAAATTTCACTTACATACGGAATTTTGGCTTATGGCCCCAGACCCATGAAAATTCCTTTGACTTTATAAAGTACTCTTTGAGGTTCTAGAACAATCCTAATTTATATATGTGACTGTAGATAAAAATCTCTCTGCTTTTGGAAATGGGCATATAGCTGACGTGCATGGGAACATATTTTAAGATGAAAATATATCATTTATGATTGACATTCACCCGAGAGAGAAGAAAGTGGTTATCTGTATTTAGTGCCTTTCAGAGAACCTTGAAGATTGTAGTTGGCTATTTCCTTTCAAATGGCAGACAATGTCTTCCTGTGGTTTTCATGGCCTCCAAGTCAAGAGTAGGTGGACAGAGGTGATGAAAGGTAGAAGGCACAGTGGGAGGGGCGACAGGAATGGACAGATGACGGGTCGGGGCCCATCAGAGGAGCAGGGACCAGGTCAGGGAAGGAGGAAGGATAGATAAACAAGAGCATCAATGGTTTCCTTTCAGACAAACACTTAGAAAGGTTGCAGCTTCTGAAAATCCCTAGCAATTTTTATTTCAGTCTTGTTTTCTTACATGCCATTGTGTACTCATGATTCTTAGATAAACCAGAACTGATGTCTTACATCTGCAAAGTGTAAGGAGTACAACCAATTAAATATTTGGTTCTTGTGCATTTAATATTTTAATTTACTTATTTATTAACATAATTTTAATATATTTTTTTCTCTCCACCATCAAGGGGAATATCGATTAAAGAAACTCCCACATGAGATGACAAGAATAACAGCTAATTTACTGAGCGCTCATTATGTGCAGTCACATGCATTCAAATCTTGCATCTAACCTACGAAATAGGGGCCATTGTATCCCCATTTTGTAGGATGACCAAGAAGGATTGTAATGATACCAGCCAATGTTACAGGAGGTTTCCCTGTGTCGAGCAATGCTCTCCCTATTGCTTTTGTATATTAGAATACATCTATGTCATCAGATCTAATGAGGTAGATTTTATCATCCCCCATTTTGTAGAAAGAGATCTAAGTAAAGAGCGACTAACTGACTTGCCCACATAACACAGCAGCAAAGGGCAGGTCAGAGGTTTGAACGCAGACTGAGTGGCTTTGGAGCCCATGCTTGTCACTCAGTCTATGTTGCCCCCAATGTGGAAGAATGGGAGGAGGCAAATGGGGTCTCCTGGCCCCTTCTGTCCTAGTGCCTGCGAGGAAGGGCGTCCAGCTGACCGGAGACCTGGCCGAGGGAGGACGAGCAGGAGCACTCTCGCTCCTGGACCACAGCCCCCTCTCAGGCCGCACCTCCTCTGCTGAGCTTGGCCTGCCCCTGCGCACCAGCCACCTGGAGTTCTGGGTGAGTGTCAGCATGAGACGCCTTCAGATCAGGCTTTCATCAGAAAGCTGGCCACGAGGGTGAGAGCCCATGTGTGAAGGGAAAATGGAGGTGGGGACTGGCAGTAGCAGGAGGCCACCTCTGGCCCTAGGTCCGAAGCGGCCAGAGGAGGCACATTCCTGGGGCTGTCGGTGGAAGGTGGAACCAGGCAGCCTGTCCACAGGGTCTGGAAGCAGGAGGGGATGGGCCTGTGCAGGGGCAGGGCAGGGGCAGCGGGAGAAGAGCCCATCGCCCTCCTACTGGTCTCCATGCTCCACTGTCTGAACCCCACTGGCCAGGAGCGAGGGAGGCGCAACCCAAGGCGGACCACAGTGCGCAGAGCAGAGCCAGGGAGGGAGTGATGCCCCTGCGGGCAGACCAGGACCCACGCGGTGGGCACATTCCCCTCAGAGGGAAAGATGCACAGAAGCCAGATGGTGGCCACGTACCAAGCGTGTTCTCAACTTGGCTTCATCATTAATAAAGCTAAAATACTGTTATAACTTTCATTTGTATGATATCTCTCAACTGACTTGGAATTTGGGGGACAAGAAAGAAAAGCTTAATTATTATTCTCTATCTTCAACCCAAATGGTAAAATGAATCTTTAAATTGTAAGCATTGAATGATTTGTGTTGTTTACACACACACACACACACACACACACACACACACATTCAAATTGGACACAAAACATTCAGGTGAAATCATCACTTTAGAAGAAACACTGTTTTATACTATTCTCACTATTCTCATTACTTGCTTTATCAAAGTGAATAACCATTCTAATGTTGCTATGAAAATACCAATTATTTTTATGATAATGAAGACTTTAAATAGCTCAGTAGGATAAATTAGATCCAAACAATGGCTTAGCTGGTTCCTTCCATCTGTGGAATACTAAACTAGAATGAAGGATTTAATCCTTTTAATATGGAAACGTGTCTTTAGAAGCATAAAGAAAAGAAGATATTTCTCACTCAGTTTCACGCATGATGAATTACTTTGGGGAAGGGGATGTGAAGAAATAATTTTTCCCTGAGGGACAACGCCCAGAACAAATTTAAGCTCAGTCACAATCCTTATGGTGACAAGGATAGACTCCAGGAATGCATGTCCATGTCATAGATTGGACGAAACTTGACTGCTTTGTTATAAGCCACTCACCTTCCTGAGGCCACGGAGCCTCTAGGTCAGGGCTTCTCAAACTCACAGTATTAACCTTTTGAGCCGGATATTTGTGTGTCGGAGTGGGGTGCTGCCCTTTGTAGTATAGGGTGCTTCCTGCACCCTGACCTCTGTCCAGGACATGCCGCCAGCTCTCCTGCCCCGTGAGGACATCCATTTCTCCAGACTTCATCCAATGTTCCTGGGGCAGGAGGGAGGGGGGCAAAATAGCACCGCTGAGAATGACTGCTCTGGAGAGGCAGTTATCTGTTTCACTTATGCTATTGTTGGCTCTGACTGTTTGCTAGTTTTGTTGAATTAGTTCAACCTTTAGCTTTAAAAATTGTAAACATTTTACTGGATTGTACTAGTACAGAAGTAATACCCAAGGATCAAATCTTTCTGTGGGATTAAATCGTTTTCTAACTACCTTTTATGTCTTTAAAGTGAACCAAAATTTTAGTTTCAATATGCTTAATGGGACCCAGGGTACCTCAAGTACACAGTGGAGAGGATCTATGTGCTGAGAATAAGCAAGCAGGATGGGGAGAGGAGGAAAGAATAGTGTCCAAATAAAATGCCAGCTCTGAGCTACCTGCATCAGAGTAATTCCTTTAAAAAGTGAGCATTTATTCATGTTATGAATTCTGTTTCTAGCTATGAATTTAAATATTGGGACCTGCTCTTTTTAATAGTAGGCAATTACATGGTACATCTTTATTGAAGAGGACATAATTCAGACCAATTAAATTCAATAATTCTCAGGTAAATAGCCCACTTTGACCAGCTTATCTTAGAAATTTTCCACAATCATAAGGAAAGATGTACTCTCCAGATGTGAAAAGAAGTAAGTTTCACGTAAAACAAATTTCTCAAACAGTTTAAGAAAACCTTTATCTTCTCCTATACCTTCTCATGGAAACAGGAAACAAAAATCAGATTAAACATTCAAGGAGGAAGAAAAACATAATAAATTAAAACATCTAATCATATTAGAGAGACAGTCAGGAGAGCTGGATTTTTGCCAAGTCTGTACCAATGTCGTATGACCACAAACATGACTGTTTCTATGGGCTTCAGTTCCTCTGCCTCCCCTCTTATCAGCGTTTCAGATAAGACACTCAGATTAGAAGAATGCGGAGAGGGGAACCAGGCAGCTGGTAGGTTGGGAGTGAGGCTCCCAGGCACAGGTGCAGGTCTGCCCTTGCCAGCAAGAATCCCTGTGACTGAGCAAGCAGGGAATTTGCTATTTAAGTAGCAAATAAAAACATTATCACACACACACACACACACACACACACACAGAAAGAGAGAGAGAAAGAGAGAGAGATTGAGAGAGAGAGAGAAATCCTTTATATTTTTGTAACTCTAATGGAACTTTTACCCCTATCTTTAACACAGGGTCTTGCATTTTTATTTTACACTAAACT
Organism: Myotis brandtii; assembly: GCF_000412655.1. Lineage (NCBI taxonomy): Eukaryota > Metazoa > Chordata > Mammalia > Chiroptera > Vespertilionidae > Myotis > Myotis brandtii. Next base: position 3,530,723 of record NW_005355000.1, on the reverse strand, counting down.
CCACAAACGGGGCTGACCCTATAATCAACAAAGACATACCATGCGGCCCTTTGGTGTTTTCAATGACTGCGGCATGATTACCCTGCCACCCCACCCCTGACACTATGTGCCAAGATCCCTTCAAAAGACATTCCCTGTGTACTGGTGAGGAATTATCAAAATCACTTCTTTAGATTGAGTCAGGAGCTTATAGAATATTCTAATTGTCCTCCCTGGGTGTCCCACGCGGGGCAGGGCCATACCTCCTCCCCCTCCCTGGAAACTCGGGAGGGCCCTGCAGCTTGCTCTGACCCATGGAATGTGGGCAGAAGTGTGTGTGTGTGTGTGTGTGTGTGTCACTGGGGTGGGGCTTTAGCAGCCAGCACATGTCATCCGTTCTCCTTCCCTCAGCTGCAGTGGCTGGCCGTGCCCTTAAGAGATGTTGGCCCCTTAACCTGGGTGGTGGGAGGGAAGCTACATAGAGTGAAGTGTCAACTGACACGTGACCTGAGAAATGAACCTCAGCTGTGGCAGGTAACTGAGACATAGGAGTTGGCTGTTGATGCAGCAGAATCTAACCGACTCTCACTAATCTACCAACTTATGGCCTCTCACTGGGGAGGAGAAACCCTATTTAATCCCCCAGTGATTTAGCACGAGAGATGGAACCTCTAAACACATGATGCCTGTACTACATCCAGAAACAACGATCTTTTCAACAGATGATTGGAATTCCTTTTCCTAATAATCGGCTTTCCAGCAATCATCCTTATAGCCATCCCCTCCACCACTCATCACCAAAATTATTGCCTCTTCAACTAATGTGTGTTTAATATGATGAATTTTATGTCTTATCTGGTACCATCTATGTGAAATGTTGACTTGGCTTTGTCCTTTGCATGCCACCATCACAATGTGATGGAAAAATGAAGAAGGAAATATTGGAGGTATAAGGCAATTTTTTCATTAATCAAAACTTGTAAGAAATATTCCTTCATTAACTACACTCTCTACTTTTCCCCATATCTCAAAAAAAGCAGAGCAAGAACTGAGCCACTGAATTCTGATACAGACATAGTTCTACCTCCAAGATTCATTCCAAATGTTTACGGAGACCTAGTATGTTGCCAGACACTATTATAGACATTGAATTCCCCAATACCTAGTGTAGCATCAGCAGTCAATAACTAGTTTTTTAAAAAGATGGGAACTTAATGACTCTGGTATGTACTCACTTCCCTAAGAAAACCTATATGTTTTTCAAAATGTTTTTTAGACCCATTTCTTTCCCTTCTCTAAAAGAAAATGCCAGGAAAAGGAGAAAAAGCCCAGGCCATTGCACATTAGCAACCTAAAAGGCAGAACAGTGTGAACAACCCAAACGTTATCAACCCATTATTCAGAGGGAGATTTAGATCTAAAGCAACATGAAGCAGGACTGATAAAGAATTAGTTCTGTTTGCTTCCAGCCTGCAGGGAAGGCTGAGATATCTCGGGGCAGGTGAATTTTCCAAGCCACTACAATTTTATGTAGCCATTTTGATCATTTCCATCTCCTCACTGCCAGGTATTCTTCAGTTTTGTCAGGTTTACTAGCCAAGTAGTAAAATGCATATGTAAAGTAAATTATTTCAATACGTACATTAGTAGGGTTATGGAACAAAATAGTCTCTACTCGGCTTAGATTAGTGAATCCCTCATTTAATTACACAGGAGAGGTTAGAAAGTCCTCACACACACACACACACACACACACACACGCCTATTCTCTGGGGATTACCTGGCCCTGAAATATAATGAATCTACTCTCGGTGCCTTCATTCCTCACTGTGCACCGAGCCAGGCTTCCTCCTTCTTCACTCCTGTTCCTCTGACCTCCCTCACTGTGACCACAGACCTGGGGGGGATTTCCTCAACTGCTCAGTGATGGCTAGCTATTGTTAAACCCATTCATCAAGCACATTGTCAGCTCACAAACAGGAGATCTCTGCCTCTGCTTAGCCTTTTCCATATACAGCAGTCCAAGTAGTACATGGATGGCATCTGTCAATGTTGACAAAAATTAAATTTCAAAATACTCTGAATAATTAAGCAGTCACACAAGGCTTTTCCTCTGGAGCCTAAGCTACCAGTATACACAATTTGCATACTGGGTTTACAGCTGTTTCAACATGAGCTGATTGCTGTGGTTCATTAAAATGACTTGATTTGTCAGATACTATGATAGTTGAAAGTTTGTACGTAAAATGAAGTTTGGCAAAATTTTTGAGTTTGAAAGCCGTGCACACATGGCGTAGAATAAAGTGAGGTGAGGACTGTATCTTCAGGAGAAATCATTAGGCTTGTAGAGTGAGAGTTGACTATTCTGTCAATTCCAAAGGGCTTCAGAGCAAACCCAGTTTCTGTCCCAGCAAAGCTCACTTCCTTTCCACGCCCAGCTCAGAGGCGTGGGGCGGCTCAGGTGCACCACTTTCAGCTGTTAAATAAGTAAGAAATCATTGATTATTCTTCCCTCCAGATCATGAAAATCAAACTTTCTGACCATTTTTTTAAGTGAGTTCCACTCTTCTTGTAGGAGAAAATGTCAACACACGTCACTTATCAGCTCCACTGCGCAACTAGTTTTTATGATTTCGGATTGAAGTGATAGGCCAGTAGATCTGTGGAACTGCAGAATCCACTCCACAGGAAACTGTCAGAGGCAAGTTTTAACATAAAAAAAACTTTTTATGTCTAACTGATGATTTTTCAATACATTTTATTCCCTATTCAATGAGTTCATATATCACCATCATCATCATCACTATCTACATGACTATTCTGAGACCCAAGAATAACCGAGTAAGTCAGGTTTCAGCAACTCTTTCAAAATACGGCCTGAACATGCCTTTACATGATTTTTGTGCTGAGCTCCTCCCATCTCACTCAAGTGCAGGGGCCAGGCTGACTTCTTGTCATACGTCATGTATTTAAGAACTTTTAAGACTCAATATAAAAGCACCTGTTAAATGCACTTATGGATGCAGTTCTAATATCAGTAAAATGGAACTCTCATTCCATGACTAGTCGCGATCATTAGAAGGGGCTGTGTGTGCCCAGCCCGCACTTAGGTGTACTATAATGATTACTCTTTCGAAAATCAATCCCATCAAAAGAGAAATGTGTGAATTGTTTTTATTTTGTTCAATGGTATGTAGGAAGAATTATTTTCAGACAGAATTATTTGTGAACTTGAACAGCAGGAGAATCAGAGCATGGGGACTGAGGGAGAGACAAGAATGACTGGATGTCGGCAGTGGGACTTTGCTGGAATTGCTGCAAAAAGGCAGGCGTTCATTTCCTTTAGAATCAGCATCCAAATAAAGCTCAGCTTTCAGCATCTGACCAACTTCCCCATGGACAGGAACAGGTGTTCTATTTGAATTTTCTAAGGAAACGGGCACACGCCTACTCTCCCACCTGTCAATGATTGCTATCTAATTGGACCAGGTGTTCAATACCAAGGGCAGTTTCTTCCTAAAGAGCTTCCGTGGTTATCAGAGGAAAGACAGGGATCAAACACCAAACTAGACAAGCCCCCAGTGCCTAGGAAAGTAAACAGGAAGCCTGGATTTTAATCGGATGCAGACACAATGCAGTGAAAATTGTACTCTCGCTTAATGTTGAAAAACAGATAAAAATCCTTTCCTGCATTTCTACTTATTTCTGTAATCACACAAGCAAGGCAGGATGGAGACTTCTGCAGGCTGCTCTTCACAGCCTTTCTTAGAAAAGAGCCTTCCTACACCCCCATCCCAGAAGCTTCTATTGAAACAGACTTAACCCCAGGCCCTTAGAGTAAAGGAAGACCCACCAGAACAGCGCATGACCCAGCCACACTGAACGATGTAGGCCAAGCATGTCAAACTCAAAGGCTAACACCGGCCAAATAAATGAGGCATGTGGCCCATGGGCCACGAGTTTGACATGCTTGATGTAGGCAAATGACCCAGGCCAGACTATTTAGGGCCAAATAGAGTGAGTACAGGGGCATTCTTTACACTTTTTTCAGAGTAGTTATATATAGTTGTCCAGGTTGCACACTGAAAAATGGCATTAGAGCTGAGAAGGTACCATTCATATTGATATATTATCATTATTTTGACATTCCTTATCTACACTAATAAAAGACAAACATGCAAATTAACTGTACCTTCACTATGCCTTAAGCGACTCTCACCAGCCAATCAGAGCAACTATATGCAAATTAACCCAACAAAGTTGGCGGCCGGCAGCCATGGAGCTGGAGCAAGCAGGAGGCTTGGTTGCCCCAATGATGGAGGAAGCCAACTTCCTGCCTGCCGTGGCTGGCTCTGAGCTCCACTCAAAGTAACAACGTTTCAATTATAGAAGGTAAATAAACCCCAGATACCTGCATTCAGCCGGCCGTGGCCACAGAGCTGGAGCGAGCAGGCGGCTTCCC
>NW_005355000.1:3511667-3525279 GCF_000412655.1 Myotis brandtii | reverse complement strand
CACTTCAGCCTATGAAGAATAAGCAGTATTGAGAATTAAGAGACTGCACCAATTTAGCATCATCAAACATAGTGTGTGATTCTAAGCAAGGAGCTTAACAAGTAGGTAGATTCTGGAATGCAGGGCAATGGTGTACTTCCAAAATTATTCACTTTTAAATGTATTTGTTTAGTATTAATTTGGTGTGATGTTTTGAACAATATTAGTGTTTTAAGCAACATTATAAGAAATCAAATTTCAGCATACAAAAAGCATTTTAAAGCAATAAAAGGAATAAGAAATCCTATATAATAAAAGCATAATATGCAAATTGACCCAACTGTGGAATGACCAGTCGGTGGGGGTCGGGGCCAGTGAGCAGGCAGTGCCAGGCCAGCCAAGGCTCATGCCAGCAGGCAGAGGGAGGAGATGGAGATGGGGGAGGGGACGGCAGTGACCAGCGGCAGTGGAGGGGTGATGGGGGGGGCCAGGGCTGCGCCAGCTGGTGGCACCCCCTGATCAGCTGACCGGTCACCTCCTGCAGAGGGAGGTCAGCGGCAGCAGCCGGGTGATGATGGCGGTGCCGTCTCCTGATCGCCTCCCACAGAGGGAGGCTGGCAGTGGCAGTGGCAGTGGCAGTGGCAGTGGGAGCGACAGCAGCAGTGACAGCGGTGGGATGATGGGGGTGGCGCCGTCCCCTGATTGACCCACCTGATTGCCTCCCGCAGAGGGAGGCCAGACTGTAACTTAGGCCTGCTCCCCAGGACAGAGTGGGCCTAAGCTGTCAGTAGGACATCCTCTGAGGGCTCCTGGACTATGAGAGGGCACAGGCCAGGCTGAGGGACAGTCCCCTCCCCCAGTGCACAAATTTTCGTGCACTGGGCCTCTAGTATTTTTAATAAAACAATGTGTTTAAAAAATATGTACAATTTGCCGGAACCGGTTTGGCTCAGTGGATAGAGCGTCGGCCTGCAGACTGAAAGGTCCCAGGTTTGATTCTGGTCAAGGGCATGTACCTGGGTTGCGGGCACATCCCCAGTAGGAGGTGTGCAGAAGGCAGCTGATCGATGTTTCTCTCTCATCGATGTTTCTAACTCTCTATCTCTCTCCCTTCCTCTCTGTAAAAAATCAATAAAATATATTTTTTAAAAAAATATGTACAATTAAAGATACATAAATGTAAAATACTTTAGCATTAACATTGACTCCTCCAGCATAGAAAATATTTGACTCATTTGAAATATGAATACTGCAATTACACCCATCTATGTTCCAGAATTAATTTTAAAATACTTCTTACCCTTTATTTTCCATTAACTATATCACATTTAAAATACATATATAATAATTTTTGATATTGCTAGATGAGATATAATTTAAAAAATTACAATGAACATGACTACTCTGAAAATGTAAAATATGAACTTGAAATTGACCTGGGAATATAGTAAGAAATGTGATTCTGAAGGGACATCAGTATATGAGGAGCTAAATTTATACATAGTTTTCTAATATTTAGAATGTCTCTCATAACCTTACTGAAATATTCATGGTAATTATTCACCTGAAAATTTCCAATGCTTTTATTTTAAACCTTTTAAGATATATTTCACTTAGTCAATATTGGTCACTAGTTAAGAACTTGACTTCTCAAAATTAAAATTAAAATAACTCAGAGTTTTCATTCTCACCAGAAGGATGGTCATGTCTATGATTAGATTGTTGGCACAGATAAGATTTGACAATATCACATTTTGTTTTTCTGAAAGGAAAACAAGTAATTGTTTTATACTAATTAATACATAGTAGTGTCTTTGGATTCTTAATTTTTGTGATTAAAAAATTACATTTTCTACTATGTAATTTTCAATAGCATTATTGGTGTTACTTTTTAGAGTGCTGTCTGTATGTTCCAAGTATTTTTGCTAAATCACATACAAACTTTGGCGATCTGTTTGAGAAAGGGCTACCTTGTCTGATTTTACGACTGTGCCACATGAGCTGGCAGGAGCCTTGGCTACTAGGGACGCGAACTTCCTCGTCCAGTGGCATAAAAGACAATACAAGTGTTGGTGCTGCCAGGCGACCCATCTGCCACGTGAACACCAAGGAAGTGGAGTGTGGAAATTGAGGGAAAATGGGGGCCTGGTGACATCATTTGAGCACTAGATCCCTCCTCTTTAAAGCCATCCCTTAATCTGTTCAATTCTATGGGCTAATTCATTCATTATGTTATTTTATATTTTCACTCAAGCAGATTTAAGCAGAAGTTTCTGCCACTGCTCACAAAAAAAATATAAAGGATGCAAGTCCCACAGGGAGTATTTATTCACAAACAACCATAGGGATGGTCAACGGGGAGAGGGTTAAGGGGTGAGTTTAGCTTTGAATCCCCCATTGTGGATAACCTGGGTTTCTTTACACATGTGTAGATGATGGTTAATGACATGGTTCTGCTATAGGACAGGCATAGTTTCAAATCCCTCTTGGCTACTCACTAGTGCTATGGCACAGAGTCCATGTGAGAAATTCAATAGATAATTTAGGCAGAATACCTTGCATTCAGTAGGTGTTCAGTAAATGATTATCATTAGTAGCGTTTATTTCTTTTATACTTCTTCAAGATACTAGGTATGTTTGTACATATTATGATTGATTACTTATTTTACTATTGAAATTGAAGTTAATTATTACATTTGACAAAGAGTCCTTGAGTGCCAGCTGTTTGATTGGTTGTCCTGGTGAATAGGGTGGACAATGCTCATTTTCCACTTTCACATAGCTTATGTTCAAGTGGGTAAAATGAACAAAAAAGCAAATTAACAAATCAAACTTCAAAGATTGATAAGCACTATAAAGATAATAAAACAAGATTGTGGATTCAGATGTATGGGGTAAGGCATACCTTAAACTGGGAAGACTTTTGAGCTTAGAGATAAATGATGAAGAAGGATTAGCCATGTGAAGATCTTTGAAGAGTGCATTCCAGAACATTCCAGAGGACACTCAAGGCTCTGAAGCAGCCCTGACATTCTAGGGAGAGGAGGAGAGTGACATGGCAGTTCGACTGAGGAAGCCAGGTGATGCGGGTTTGAGTTGTTTCAGGAAGAAGATCATTAAAGTCAAGGAGGCTAGGTACTAAATTTGGATTTGATTTTAGAACCACCAGTGCTTTTTGATCACCTGCTACTTTCAGAGGTGCATGTGTGTGTGTATGTGTGAGAGAGAGAGAGAGAGAGAAAGGGGAGAGAGAGAGAGAGAGAGAGAGAGAGAGAGAAGAAAGAGGGAGAGAGGAAGGGAGAGAGGGAGAGAGAGAGAGAGAAAGAGAGAGAGAGAGAGAGAGATGGCTTGGCTACTTACTACTTTGTAATAGCACTGTGTTTCTCCTGTGTCACTGATAAGCATATAATTCAGTGGAAGTTTCCCACAACAGTGTGGGGGTAATGGAAATTGTTGAACTCAGGATACATTACGCGGTTTAATGAACAACCTGGTAAATTAGAAGCCTTTCTTTTCTGCATTGTTATAAGGGCATCCACTTAGTACACTATCTGTTTTATGTGGTCTGCGCTGAAGATAGCAGATTCATTGGGAAAGGCAGGAGGGAGTACATGGAAAGAAACAAAAGGTGGAAAAGTATTTCTATTTTGTTACAAAATGAAATAAGCACCTTTTCAAAAAACAGAATAAAAAAGCAGAAACGTGGAGCATGGCCACTTGAGGGGTGCAGCATTTTAAGGAGCACAGAGTGCAGCAGAGAAGCAGAATGTGGGATGTCAAACGATGTGCATGAGACAACCACCTTAGGTAAGGAGCCGCCCTTGAGCCTCTGATTCACGTGACAGTACCGGTTTGTAAATCCTAGGTTTTCAGCCCTAATGGTCTATCCTTCTGAGACTCATTTTCTTTTCTTTTTTAAAAAAGGCACACCAGACATTTATTTTATTTTAAAATGGCTATAAATTACAGATTGTATTTTTTTATTTTTATTGAATGTATTGAGGCAATATCCTCCTATATAATAAAAGGGTAATATGCAAATTGACCCTAACAGCAGAACGACTGGGAATGACTGGTCACTATGACACACACTCACCAGGGGGGGGCAGACGTTCAATGCAGGAGCTGCCCCCTGGTGGACAGTGTGCTCCCACGGGGGAGCTCTGCTCAGCCTCAAGCCAGGCTGATGGCTGCCAGCACAGAGGTGGTGGCGGGAGCCTCTCCCGCCTCCTCAGCAGCGCTAAGGATGTCCGACTGCAGCTTAGGTCTGCTCTTTGCTGGCAAGTGGACATCCCTCGAGGGCTCCCAGGCTGCCAGAAGGATGTCTGACTGCCAGCTTAGGCCTGATCCCCTGGGGAGCGGGCATAAGCCAACAGGTGGACATCCCATGAGGGGTCCCAGACTGCGAGAGGGCATTGGCCGGGCTGAGGAACCCCTCGACACAAATTTTTGTGCACCAGGCCTCTAGTTGGTTAATAAAATTATACAGGTTTCATGTGTACAAGTCTATAATACATCACTTGTATATTGTATTCTGTATTCACTATCCCAGGGCAAGTCTCCTTCCATCTCCATTTATCTGCCCTTTACCCTCTTCTACCTCCCCCACCTCCCTTTCCTTCTGGGAATCTATGAGGGTTTTTTTTTTTGTTTTGTTTTGTTTTTTGCTTAATCCCTTCTTTTTTACCCAGTCCCCCAAATACCTTCCCTTCTGACAGCTGCCAGTCTGTTCTCTATATCTATGAGTCTCCCTCTTTTTTGTTTGTCAGTTCATTTTGTTCATTAGAGTCTATAAGTGAAATCATATGGCACTTGTCTTTCTCTGGCTTATTTCAATTAGCTCATTTTCAAATTAAGAATTAAATATTCCATTCAGATCACCTAATTGATTACCATACTTGGTATTTTGGGGATGGATTGCACATCTTTATTTAGCATTGGTAATATTAAAAATGAGCATTTTTCTCTTAAAATTTTTTGAACATTCTAGAAGGCTACCATAGTCATATTAGACACCATTCAATTGACAAGGGCAGTTATGAGTCTCTGGTACAATGACTAGCCACTTCTTATTCGTCCTTACATATTCCTAACTCGAACCTCACGCTCAGCTTCTCACATCTCCTCATGGCATCCTTCCAGTTTGGGGAAGCACTGGCTCATGAAGTCGTCAACTGCCCAGATAAAACTGGCGGGCTCAGTCAAGGGAAATGTCCAGGGCACACTTCACATTTCCGTTCCTTTAAAATGTTTGCCCTGGCAGCTAAATGAGGTAAGAATTAGATACTAAAGTTAAAATTCAAAAATTATTTCAAGGAAAAGTGGAGGCAGGTTTCCAATTAAAGCCACTAATGAGAACTGGACACAGCCATCCATCCAGGAACTCTGAGAAAGTTAGTCATGTTGCCATGTGTGGTTGAATGTTACCGCTGAGTATAGCAGATGATACCGATCCGAGCACCTACTGTGAAAAACTGTAGAATTTGCAGCTATTCCGTATTTATATGCCCGGGATGACCTTATCCTGAGACCACTCTAGATAAGCAACGAGACACCAGAAAAGTTACCCAAACTGCCCATCTTCGTTCTCATTTTGAATTCCAAGACGAGGCAAATATTTCTACCAAGCTAACTCAAATCATTCCTAACTTTTGCATAGTAAGATACAAATAAATATACTACGTAATTTGCTTTCTTCATTGTATTTTAAAATGGAGTTTAGTCTTAGAAAATGTGAGATGAGAAATAATAGCTAACGTTATCAATGTTGATTAAGCACATTGTGATGTGCTGGGCAATGTACTAAACTTTTAACATATGTTATCCCAATTATACTATTATTACTAGCATTTTACAAATGAAGAAACAGAAGTCCATTGAGGTTCATGGCTTTCCAAAGTCATTTGGCGCAGCTGGCATTTGAGCAGTCCTGGTTGGTTCTAAAGATCATGTTAATTTTTTAAATATATAGATTTTTATTGATTTCAGAGTGGGAGGGAAAGAGAGAGAGAGAAAGAGACATCAATGATAAGAATCATCAACCAGCTGCCTCCTGCACGCCCCCTTCTGGGTATTGAGCCTGAAACAGGGCATGTGCCCTGACCGAGAATCTAACCATGATCTCCTGGTTCATGAGTCAACACTCAACCACTGAGCCACACTGGCCAAGCAAAGATCATGTTCTTAACCACTACGTAATGCTGCCTTAAAATGTCACCAAATATTTACAGAATAAGGTGTGCAACTATTGGGCGGAAAGTCGTTGAAAATATGTGAAATAAGCCATAATTGGTCTCATGGGGAGCATGGGGTGAGGCTGGTGCTAGAGTGTGGATTTGAGAAAAACCCCTTCTCTTGTACAGTGAAGATCCAGCATTAGAATAGCAACCCAGAGGGTGTCGCTACTGCCCAGGGCAGCCTGGCCCACAGAAGCCTGAAACTCAGATCAGACGCTGCAGATATATAACACTGTAGTCAGGATGGCTTTTCAAATGATGTGGTTCCAGAGACCAGCTGTAGCTCCCCTGAGGTCTGGATCCCTCCAGTGGCAAGACTCAGTGAATTTGTAAGAGATCAAATTTAAACTGTCCAGTCAAAATATATTTTTGATAGCACGCAAATTCTCTCTCTCTCTCTCTCTCTCTCACACACACACACACACACACACACACACACACACACACACACAGGGATGTTTGTCAGGCAAACATGGGTGGTGTGCAAGTCTTGGACCCCTGTACCCCACCTCCCACACGAGAATAATTGTAATGATTTGCTCTCATAAGGAAATGTATCAGTGTATTGCTATAACCCCCAGGGACCTAGAGTGCCCATTACTTCCTTGGAGAAATTGATTCTTTCAAGGAACTTTCCTTTTCCCCAAGTCTTTATTGTAGGTGGGATGGTACCTCCAGTCCTGAGCCTGGAGCTTGTAAGCGTGACTTCCCTTGGAAATCAGGTCTTTGCAGGAGTAATCAGGGAAGATGAGGTCACTGGGTGGGCTCTCACCCACTATGACGGTGTCCCTATGCAAACAGGAAAACACAGGAGAAACAGACGCACAGGAGAACCTGCTTGTGATGGCGGAGGCGGAGGCAGGAGCGTGCAGCTGCAGGCCAAGGATGCCGAACTGGACGGCCGCCGCCAGAGGCTGGGGAGGGGCGAGGCTTCCCGGGTCCCAGAGGGGAAGGGCCCTGGGACAGCGGGCTTCCTGCTTCAGCCTCCGGAACTGTGGGAGGGTGGCCGTCTCTCGTGCCGAGCACTCAGCTTACGGTGCTGTGCTTCGCAGTCCCAAGAAAGGAACGCAGCCTTCCGTCTTTTCCTTCTACCCCAGGGTGCATGAAACAGGCCTGATGGGATCCCCATGCAGTGATGGGGTCTGCTCTTGTGAGGTTCTGCCTAGTCAGCCAAAACACACACGGATGAAAACACCTAGCCAAACAAACAAACAAACCTTCCTTAGCAATCATTTCCCCCAGTGACTCCACTGTACCTCCTCGTGTGAACTGACCCAATAATTCATTTGTAAATGTATGTTCTTGGTTCTCCATTGTAAAACGGTGACCTTCCCAAATCACTCATCAACTTCTTTAAGGAGTGAAGTATGTGCTGTCATATCTCAATAAGATACAGAATACACTGTAACAATGTTATACCAGGCTCCCCTCACTTCCTGGGCAACCACGGGAGTGGTTATCACTCCATTGTTAGTAAAAACCCCGATACGAGGTGTTTTCCTCCAACTTCATATACATCCTGATGTGTGGAGGGAGCACTCTCTCTCTCTCTCTCTCTCTCTCACACACACACACACACACACACACACACACACACACAGGGATGTTTGTCAGGCAAACATGGGTGGTGTGCAAGTCTTGGACCCCTGTACCCCACCTCCCACACGAGAATAATTGTAATGATTTGCTCTCATAAGGAAATGTATCAGTGTATTGCTATAACCCCCAGGGACCTAGAGTGCCCATTACTTCCTTGGAGAAATTGATTCTTTCAAGGAACTTTCCTTTTCCCCAAGTCTTTATTGTAGGTGGGATGGTACCTCCAGTCCTGAGCCTGGAGCTTGTAAGCGTGACTTCCCTTGGAAATCAGGTCTTTGCAGGAGTAATCAGGGAAGATGAGGTCACTGGGTGGGCTCTCACCCACTATGACGGTGTCCCTATGCAAACAGGAAAACACAGGAGAAACAGACGCACAGGAGAACCTGCTTGTGTGATGGCGGAGGCGGAGGCAGGAGCGTGCAGCTGCAGGCCAAGGATGCCGAACTGGACGGCCGCCGCCAGAGGCTGGGGAGGGGCGAGGCTTCCCGGGTCCCAGAGGGGAAGGGCCCTGGGACAGCGGGCTTCCTGCTTCAGCCTCCGGAACTGTGGGAGGGTGGCCGTCTCTCGTGCCGAGCACTCAGCTTACGGTGCTGTGCTTCGCAGTCCCAAGAAAGGAACGCAGCCTTCCGTCTTTTCCTTCTACCCCAGGGTGCATGAAACGAGGCCTGATGGGACCCCCATGCAGTGATGGGGTCTGCTCTTGTGAGGTTCTGCCTAGTCAGCCAAAACACACACGGATGAAAACACCTAACCAAACAAACAAACCTTCCTTAGCAATCATTTCCCCCAGTGACTCCACTTTACCTCCTCGTGTGAACTGACCCAGTAATTCATTTGCATCCAAATGTTCTTGGTTCTCCATTGTAAAACGGTGACCTTCCCAAATCACTCATCAACTTCTTTAAGGAGTGAAGTATGTGCTGTCATATCTCAATAAGATACAGAATACACTGTAACAATGTTATACCAGGCTCCCCTCACTTCCTGGGCAACCACGGGAGTGGTTATCACTCCATTGTTAGTAAAAACCCCGATACGAGGTGTTTTCCTCCAACTTCATATACATCCTGATGTGTGGAGGGAGCACAGGGCAGGCGGCAGGCCCACCTCCCAACCTTCACTCACATTATTTAGAAAAGTTACATACTGAAAAACTAGCAGCAATCCAAAGATCTGTAATAATAAAAGCGTAATATGCAAGTCGACTGAACAGCTGAACAGTGGAACGACCTTCTGGACAAAGCCGGGGCTGCAAAGTCCTACTCTTGCATGGATTTTGTGCATCGGGCCTCTAGTAAAATGATAACCAGGAGTACAAAGGTACTTTAGCTCAGTCAAGATGTAAAGGAAACTTCAAAAAGATTTCTCATTGTGGTTAGGTATTTTCTTGTATTGACTTGGGCTTTAACAAATAAAACATGACGTGCGGCATTTGAATTTTGTATAAGCTTATTCTAAATGCTAACTTCTTAACATATGCTCACATCAGGCATCTATCATTTAAGTCACACAGCAATTGAACACTTGCTACTTTAATAGGCGACAGGATGAAAACAGGGTTAGAAAGTTTCCATGTGCTTTTAGAAACCTTCATTTTGCTGTGTTTAAATATCCAGTTTCAGATTTCTACATTTGAATAGCTCTGCCTTACTCTTTGTGGGTAAAACTGTTACCGCGCACTTCAATTTTCCACAAATGCAATGTCTACGTTTGTTAAGCAAACAGTATATTGCGGGTGCAGCCCTAATATTTGAAATTCTAATGGGTGTGTTTCCAGGGTAACACAAAGAAATAAAAAGCTTTTATTATTTTTTTCTTAAAAATTTTTTTATAAGAAAGACTGTGGTTCTCTGTTTTTCAAATACATGTCTGCAAACTGCCTCTTTGTGACATGTTTTTGAAGTCTTCTTAAGAATTTCCATAACCAGGAGAATTGGACCAAAAGGTGCTTTCTTTATCTCTCTTTAGACAGAGTAAGTGGCTAACTCTGAAGGATGATATGCGGGCCAATAAAAAGCCATTCCCCCCCAAATCTCACTCCATCAGGATGCCGGCATTTGTGGTTCTAGAGAAGCTTCCTGAGAGAAGGTGAATGTGTGTCCTTGAGACGGGGGCACCAGTCTGGAAACCTACCCCGTGAGCTCGTCCTGCAGCCAGCGCCTCTCCATCACCACATCTCATTTGAGTGTCACAATAATGCTGGTGACAGAAATGGCTACATTTTAGTGAGTAGCTACTAGGTACCAGGCACTTCACTACATACTATGAAGGAAACAGGCAGTCCTCCTGTTACCGGAGAATTAAACTCCCCGGTCCCTCCTGGGGGGAGGTAGTTGAATTATCTTCAGGAAATGAATTTCCTGAGACTCGCACAGGAGGGCGGGATGTGGAAGGCGGCTTTACTGGCATGGAGTTACATGTCAGGCTCCAAAGGCCCCTGCCCCGAAGCCAGTCCTGGAAAAGGTGCCACTGGGGTTTCAGCAGAGCCAGGAACAGGGAGGGAACCCTTTCACTCCTTTCCTGCTAAATAATAACCATGTCAGCCCTAGCCAGTGTGCTCAGTGGATAGAGCATCAGCCTGCAGACCAAAGAGTCCCGGGGCCAATTCCGGTCAAGGGCACATACCTGGGTTGCAGGCTCCTCCCCAGCCCAAGCCCTGGTCAGGGCTCTTGCAGGAGGCAACCAATCGATGTGTTTCTCTCACACTGATGTTTCTCTCTGTCTTTCCTCTCTTTTACATTCTCCCTAAAAAATCAATGGACCAATATCCTCGGGTGAGGATTTATAATAAATAAATAAATAAATAAATAAATAAATAAATAAATAAAAACCAGGGTATTACAATGGCATCTCTCCCAACAATCCTTGAGGTGGGTTATTAATAGTTCCTCACTTTAAAAATGAGAAAGTTGAGGTTCATGGTTAAGTAGCTTGCCCAAGATTATATGCAGCCAGTAAGCAGTAGAGCTCAGATAACTTGCTGACTAGAGCCTGCATTTGGGGCCTGAGTCCTTAGTCCCATTTTATGAACTGTAGCTAGAGAATATCATCTTCCCTGCGGGGTTATACGGCTAGCAAACGTCCAAGGGGAGATGGGAATTCCGGTCTCCCTGGCTTCCGGTCTCATGGCCTTTCCTGTAGCCTAGATTGCCGCCTCTGCCCCATTCACTCAACAGGGTTTATGGGGCCCTGGCCAGTGCAGCTCAATTGGTTGGCATCGTCCTGTGTACCAAAAGGTCATGGTTCAGTTCGCCTCAGGGCACATGCACAGGCTGGGGGTTCGGTCTGCATATGGAAGGCAGCTGATCGATGTTTCTCTTTCACGTCAATGTTTTCCTCCCTCTCCCTTCCTCTCTCTAAAATAAATTAAAACACATTTTAAAATAATAAAGAACTCTAGCTTTTTAAAAAAAAAGGGTTTACAGAGTACTCTTATGTGCCAGACAACATCCTAGATGTGGGCATGTGACAGTAAAGAACGCAGACAAGAACACTGCATTCTTGAAGTTTATTTTCATGTGTGGGAGTAAATGATAAGTAAATGGATGAACAAGAAAACCAGAGATTTTAAGAAAGCTATGAAGGAAGTGGAGAGGGTGATGTGTAAGTGGCTGGGGAAACGTATTGCCATGGTCACCCACACCAGCACAGGAACTCCACTCACTTCCGGAGTAGCTAGCTGTTACTTGTTCTGCATAAAGAGGTCACGATTGCCTCGGATGGGAGGGACCAGGGCATCTTGAGTAGAAAGTCCCTCTTGGGCCTGTGCCTCCTGGGAGATGCTCAAAAGATACGCACTGAACTGAACTTCCTTGCAGGGGAACTGTGCCATCGCCAAAGCAGTAAGACCACGGCTGGCCTGAGAACAAACACCTGTGTGTTTCTAACGGTTTATTGAGTTGAGGTTTAATGTAATTATTATGTTGGCCTTTTGAACTCCAACGGAGAATATTTATTTCTTCCTTTCAATGAGGATAAAAGAAAACATCTACTCGTTGGTAATGGCCATCAAAAGTATTTTGAATGAATTTAGGTTTGTGTTAAATATATTTTTTCAAGAACAATTATAGAATAAATTCTGAATACATTTTTTATCACAACAGAAAGAATAACAAAACAAAAATGAGTAATTAATAAAAAATGGATTCATATAAAATGAACTGAAAATACAAAGCTGAATAAACTTACCAAAAAAAAAATCTCTAAAATACGGCCTTGTAATTAATCCTGTCATTCAGAAACATACTCTCTTTTTCAGCTTTTCCTGGACAGTGACATTACGGTCTTGCTTTCCCACGTAAGCGCCATGGCCAGTCACCTAACGGGCTCCTGCCAGTTTCCAGTGTTGGCCGAGTCTCCAATGCCTGTTTTCAACTGCTACGACCCCATGATCCTAAACCAGGGGTGGGCAAACTTTTTGACTCGAGGGCCACAATGGGTTCTTAAACTGGACCAGAGGGCCGGAACAAAAGCATGGATGGAGTGTTTGTGTGAACTAATATAAATTCAAAGTAAACATCATTACATAAAAGGGTATGGTCTTTTTTTTTTTTTAGTTTTATTCATTTCAAACGGGCCGTAGTTTGCCCACGGCTGTGACCTAAACCCTTCAGGTGACGCTTTCTTGGACTTAAATAAATAACTTCCTCTTCAGCGCCATGGCCAGTCACCTAACGGGCTCCTGCCAGTTCCCAGTGTTGGCCGAGTCTCCAATGCCTGTTTTTAACTGCTACAACCCCATGATCCTAAACCATTCAGGTGAAGCTCTCTTGGACTTAAATAAATAACGTCCTCTTTCCATGGCGAGGTGGACTCCCGCCTGGACTGGGCTGTGCTTTCCCTGCTCCCAGCCAGGTGGCCAGTCTGCTCCCCGAATCTGATAGCGTCGCCCCAGGCTGCTGTGCGCATTGGCCAGCTTCTCCCAGGCTTTCCCCAGACACCCGTTTTATGAAATACATTGTGTCTTGTTTGTCTTGGCGCAGAAAGCTGCTCAAAGATGGTGCAAGTAAATTAAAGCTGCAGCCTTTATACGACGGGCTACTATGTGCCTGTGAAAGGAAGGGGAACTCCATGTGAGATACAAAATGATCCTCAACATCTATTAAGTGAAAATAGTGAGAGGCAAAGGAGTTTATATAAGTGAGCTAACTTTTATTCGAGGAGGAAAAATTGATTTTAAAGTTGCTTGTGTTTTGAAGAAGAATGAATGGAAGGAAAACACAAGAAAATAATAAAAGTGACTATTTATGGGGTGGGGAACAAGATGAATTGGGGATTAGGAGTAGAAATGTCTCAATGAGTGGGTTTTAACAGTATTTTGGTTTTTTAAACATATGCGTGCATTACCTCTTTAAAGGTTGGAGGAGGTTACATGAATCTGTGCATGTGGTAAACTTCCATGGGCCTGTCCATTAAAGAAAGAAATGCATGCATGTGGAACCGCTGAAATTTAAGTCCAGTCTGCAGTTCAGTTAACAGCGTGTCTCCAAAGTCCACTTCTTGCTTTTGAGCACTGTGCTATGTTGGGGTAAAAAGATTTCATTGGGAGAAGTTAGATCAGGGGTACGTGGGAACTCTGTTTTATTTTTGCAACTATATGAGCCTCATATTATCTCAAAACAGAAAGGTAAAAAGCCAATTTACAATAGCTAAGATTTGGAAACAGCCAGCCTAAGTGCCCGTCAGTGGATTAAAAAGCTGTGGTACATCTACACAATGGAATACTATGCTGCTGTAAAAAAGAAAGAACTCTTACCATTTGCAACAGCATGGATGAACCTGGAGAGCATTATGCTAAG
>NW_005355000.1:3495316-3511361 GCF_000412655.1 Myotis brandtii | reverse complement strand
AAGGGGACATATGTAATACTTTCAACAATAAATAATTAAAAAAAATAAAAAGCCAGAAGTTACAGAGTTAGCTCAGAATTTCAAGGAATTGGCATTATTGAGAAGTGAAATAAAACAGACTTCTAATACAATAGGTAAGAAAAAAAATAGGTACTAACTAATATCTAACTAATATGTGCAAGAAAGGGGGATTTAAATAGGAATTCAGTAGAGAACTCAGAGGCAGGAAGAGAGCCCCTCATGGGGTGTCCTCAGAGAGAGCCCCGAGCTCTGCCCCTTCTCCTGGGGAGCCTCTCTCTTCCCCACCTCTCTCTTTGCATCATTATTTCTTCCTGCCAGTGTCTCTCTGTCCCATGGTCTCTTCTCTGCCTTCTCTCTTCAGCCTCCTGTTTTTTTTCTGTTTCCATCTCTGTGTTTTTGTCCCTCCTGCCTCTCCATTAGCCACCCAGCTACAGGATTTTCATCCCTGCATAACCCCTCCATTTCATCCTGGCTCTTCCTTCCTGTCCTTTCCATTGGGTTTCACTCGCTTGGCCTCCCCTCTCCACAGTGCTTCTCAGCATGTGACATCCACAGCCATTTGTCCACGCTCCTGACAGCCCCTCTGGTCCCATCCTACATCCACGTGGCCTCTCACTAATGGGATATGTTGGGTCCTACTTAAAGTTCCTGCAAGAAGATCTGAGTGGCTGCTAGACTCGCACCCACCTCTGGCTGCTGAGATAGTTGTGTTTTATCTCGCTCTGTGAGTGTCAGGACAGTGGGCCCAGGCTCTGGGGGGACGGGCACAGCTAGAGCAGACACCTCGCCTGGCAGATGGAAAGGACTCACAGAGAGACAGGGGGGCGTTCTCCAGGTCTCATTTTGTCTGGGAGGAAACCTCTTCCTTACTTCTAAACTGTTCAGAAAGTGTAAATAATAGGATTGCAAGAAAGTATTTGGATTATAGCAATATCTGAAATGCTAGACTTAACTGAGCTTGTAATTGATTCAATTAAGTTTCAGAATAAATAGAAACACCACTTACAAAGAATAAAAACTTTGCAAGGAGGAAAGCAAAAGAAGGGGCATAAACTTCTAGAAACATTTTTTAAAATATTTTTGATTGATTTCAGAGAGGAAGGGAGATGGAGAGAAAGAGATAGAAACATCAATGATGTGAGAGAATCATTGATTGGCTGCCTTCTGCACACTCCTACTGGGGATCGAGCCCACAACCCAGGCATGTGCCCGTGACTGGAATCGAACCCAGGACCCTTCAGTCCACAGGCCAACACTCAGGCCAAATTGGCTAGGGCTAGAAACATTTTAAATAATATATTTGAAGACTCAGAAACTTCAAAAAAGAAGATATCACAAAGCCCATTGAGTTCAGGAAGATCTCTCTATAAACTTGCTTTTCCATTAGATCATTGCTCAAAGGGACTGGCAATATCATCTATTCTACTGAGAAGAAGTCAGCGAGAATAAAGGGTGGTGCACAAAACTAAATTTCCAATGAAATAGCTCCCAGACTTTACTGTCCATCAGAAAGGCGAACAGAAGGTGTGAAAGATAAAGGTGGCTGTGCCCACCCTGGATCTGTGGATCGGGACCTTCAGGAACGGGGGGGAGGAGGCCTCATTCTCAGATTTGTTTTAAATTTCACCAGGGGTTCGGGGTTAAGATTCAGACGGAGACTGTTCTAGAGACCTAAGGAGGAGACCCCACACTAATTCTTGGCTTTCTTAAGAGAACTGAAGGTCTGAGTAGTGCCACAACCTCAGTTAATGAAAAGGAATACCCTATTAGGATGGATGTTGGAATAAAGACCAGATCAGATTTCCATTAAAGACTTAGAATAAAGAGTAAATGGTGCACATTTGTGGCAGAGCCTGCCGAGGCCTGCAGGTCTGGCCCCTGCTGCCCCTCTGCTTTGCCCTGCTACATGCCTGCTTGCCCTCTGAGTGCCAGCTACATGGCTGTACTTTGACTCATCTAAGTGCGTCACGGTACCTTCTGTCTCAAAGCTCAGCACATGCTGTTCCACCTGGAAGGCCCGGCCCCCTTCTCGCTCCTGCGGCCTAGTTAGCAGTATGTCATTCTGTGGGTCTCAGCTCAGCCCAAGCCTTCTGACCTCCTCTCTAAGCTCCCCACACCACTGCCTTCCTCCCCCGCACATGCAACTTACTGTGCTCACCTGTTTCCATTTCAGTTTTTTTTTAAATATATTTTATTGATTTTTTACAGAGAGGAAGGGAGAGAGATAGAGAGTTAGAAACATCGATGAGAGAGAAACATTGATCAGCTGCCTCCTGCACATCTCCTACTGGGGATGTGCCCGCAACCCAGGTACATGCCCTTGACCGGAATCGAACCTGGGACCTTTCAGTCCGAAGGCCGACGCTCTATCCACTGAGCCAAACCGGTTTTGGCCCATTTCAGTTTTGATGGACAGGTCTCCCCGGTGACAGCAAGCTCCCTAAGGGCAGCAGCCACGTGTGTTTGTTCATCTTTGTATCGTGAGCTCCTCGCACCGTGTCCTATGGACCCATTGTTTGCGTCCCCTGGGAACTCACATGTGGGAGCCTGAGTCTCTCCTGTGCTGGCACTCAGAGGTGGGGCCTGTGGGAGGTGATGAGGCCACAGGGCAGAGCCCTCATGTGGGAGAAGTGCTCTTGTAAGAGCAACATGAGAGAGATGACTGTGCTCACTGCTCCCTGTCCCCTGGGGAGACCATGAGAACACAGCCATCTACAAGCCTGGAAGAGGGGCTTCACCAGGAACTTGACCTTGCTTGTACCCCGACCTCAGGCTTCCAGTCCCTAGAGCTGTGAAAACAAATCCTGTCCTTTCAG
The DNA here is from genome assembly GCF_000412655.1 of Myotis brandtii. NCBI lineage: Eukaryota > Metazoa > Chordata > Mammalia > Chiroptera > Vespertilionidae > Myotis > Myotis brandtii. The sequence continues at coordinate 3,508,524 of NW_005355000.1, read as the reverse complement.
CCACCCATTCCAGAGCTTCGGGGACAGCAGCCCACACCCAGACCGCAGACGTTCAGTGACTCTTAGGCACCTTCATGTGGAGGCTCACAGGTGGGCACTTTTATGTGGAAGCAGGAAGAGCTTCCATCTGGGCCATCGGTTCAGAGAGACTGCGGGGCAGGCTGGCGGAGAGCCAGGGCAGGAGGTTTGAGAGGGTGTCTTTATGAGCCTTAGCCATCGCGTGCTGCTGAGTTCCTTTCAAGGGCAACCTGAGTCCATAAAGTGGACTCTATCTTCCTGTGGTCGTTGAGCGCGAAAGCACCCACATGACTTTCATTACAGTACAAGGTAATGTTTGGGATTATGTGCTCTAAATAGAGATTATAAAAATACAACAGAAATTCATTTAGGGGGCTCTTGGGAGCAATTCAACCAAACAGAGAGGCTGAAACTGAAATACAAGAAGATACACATGTGGAGAGCCATGTCTTGTTTTAAAAGCCATAGAGGGGAGCAACAACCATGGATGTCACATATGAATCCAAACAAAACGTTAGGAGGGCCGGCAATCCAAACCACCAGTGCTGACTGGTGCTGGCCCCAGCTAACACCAGCCCTGGAGGGAGCTGGGTGCGGTGATGTGAAGTGGCTATGATTTGTTGATTTCTCCATATTAATTCCCAGAACCCTTTGCCTTGTATCAGATGATTTTTTCACGTGTATTGATTTTTATTATAAAAATAATACACGTTCTTTGTTCAAAACTGAAATACTAGGGAAGCCTTTGAAATGAAACAGGAAAGTTTCTCTTCTTTCCATCCCTCTTTGTGGGGGCAAGCAGTTTCAACAATTTGATGTGTATCTTTTCCAAACATACAGACACGCACACACACTCACACTCACACTCACACACACAATCTCACTTTCCACTGTGTCCATTTCACTTAATCTCTTCTTCAACATGAAAGCATAGAGTTTTCTAACAGAAAGTCTTAAAAAGACTTCTTTAAGGAACAGCCTAAGTGCCCATCAGTAGATGAATGGGTAAAAAAGCTGTGGGACATTTACACCATAAAATACCATGCAGCTGTAAAAAAAAAAAAAAAGGATTTCTGGCCTTTTGAGGCAGCATAGAAGGACCTGGAGAATATTATGCTGAGTGAAATAAGCCAGTCAGAGAAAGACAAATATCATGTGATCTCACTTATTTGTGGAAATTAATGAACAAAATAAACTGATGAACAAAATAGATCCAGAGGCATGGATACAGGGAACAGACTGACAGCTGTCAGAGGGGAGAGAGGGAGGGGGACTGGATGAAAGAAGATGAAGAGATTAGCCAAAGAACATGCATGCATAACTCATAGAACAGACATCAGTGTGGTCATGGCCAGAGGCAAGGGGGGCTGGAGACTGGGTGAAGGTGAGTAAAGTGGGAAAATCTGTAATAGTGTCAACAATAAAAATAAAGTAAAAGAAAAAGAAGGTAGCAGCCCACTAAATCCTAGCTTTGGAATTTATAGCCATCAGTGGCGGTAGAGATGATTTTCTGCTCTACAAATGTGGAACCTGATTCAAAAATCACTAAATAATTGACTCTCACCATATTATTAAATTATACATATGTTAGGCTTAGTTTACAGCCCTTTCACCTACATTATCTCATTTAAATTTCACAATAAATTTATGAGCTCAGAGAGCTAGATAAAGGAGAAAAACTGAGGCTCAGAGAAGGCAAGTGAGTTGCACAAAGACACAGTAACAAATGGGAGAGCCCTGACTGGTGTTGCTCAGTTGATTGGGCGGCATCCCAGGCACCAAAAGGTTGCTGGTTCATGGTCGGGGCACGTGCCTGGGTTGTGGACTCAATCCCTGGTAGGAGGTGTGCAGGAGGCAGTGGGTCTTTGTTTTGCTCTCACATTGATGTTTCTCTCTCTCTCTAAAAAAAAAATCAATAAAAGTCTTTAATAATAAAATGGGAGGGACCAGAGCTTCTGACTCAAAATTCACATTCTTTCCCATAAATCTGGACTGTCTAACATGACAGCCTCTAGCCACATGTGGCTACTGTGCACTTGAAATGTGGAAGCTTTGTCACCCAGGAACTAAATTTTTAATTTTATTTAATTTAAATGTAAAATTTTAAATGGAAATCTCTATATATAAAAGCCAAGTGACCAGAACACCGGAATGACCAGTCGCTATGACATGCACTGTGGCGGCCAACCAGCTGGATCAGAGCCCCTATCAATACCCCCCAACCTCCCACGGCCCCTCCTCCCGGCCAGCCTTGGCCCGGATCTCAATCGGGGGCAGGGCTGGCCTGCCAACCTCCCGTTTCCCCTTCTCCTCCTCCCCCACCTCCCCACTGACTGGGCCTGATCAGCCCCCAGGGGGTGGGCTGGCCAGACCCCACCCATGCATGATTTCATGCACTGGGCCTCTAGTATAAAATAGATTTCCTCTAAATACAACTTAATTGTTTTGGCAAAACTGCATTTTACTTTTACCATTAAAAATTTAGCATTAGAACATAGATGTATTGTGTCATAGACCCACTGGATTTCAAGACTTATATACTGGTAGTATATAATTCAGAATCTCATTAATACAATTTTATACTGAGTACAGGTTGAAATAACATTTTAGATATACTGGGTTAGCTATGTGATTACAATTACTTTCCCTTTGTTTAACTTCTAGATATTTGATGACATGGAACTGTAATATTAATCATGTGGCTTGCATTTTACTTATTTTGGGTAATGTTGCTCTAAATTACACTGTCCTGTCAATTTCTTGACCACTGGGGGAATCGTGTATAGGATATTGAAATGTGTGTTCTCGCTATTTGGTGCATCCTTCCACAATTACAGGTGTGCTAAGTGTGCCCTAAAGCAGGGGAGGCCCCAGCCAGAGTCAAGTCAGAGGCAGTTTCCCTAACTCTGGAGGATCTTGGTAATGCTCCTCTGAATGTGTTTCACTGCAAATGAACACAAATCCTAAATCTTAATCGACAGCTTTGCAGATCGATCCTTGGTGCTTTGATCAAGTTCTGCTTCTCTGCCTTTTTTTGACAAGGTGCGCTTTTCTCCCTGACCTTGTTCATAAGCGGGTTGGAGGGAGCAGTCCCTCTGTGGGCCTCGAAATGAAATGAAAGGGCCTTTCCCATTACAGTTCTCAACCTGGAAATTGCTTTTCAGATTCCCCCAAAGTCTCCAAAGATCAACTTCTTTGCCTTTGCTCCCATTCCCACTGAAAAGCCTGAACCACTTAATAAATACAAAGCTTTATGAAGAGAGTAATAGCTCACATCGCTTAGCCCAATGCTATGTCCTGGCATGTGCAATATCTCATTTAATTCTTTCGGAGACCTACCTATGAATACCAACCGCAGGGCTGGGAACAGACAGTTCACTGTGATCATATATCCAGAAAGAGGCAGAGGTGGGTTTGAGCCCTTGTTCACCTGCTACTGAGTATATTCTGTGAACCACTGCACTCAGTCAGTCCACAGGACTAGCACAGGGGTTTTTAATCTTGGTCCTCAGATGAATGTCAGGCAGTACAGGCATGTGCAATATCTCATTTAATTCTTTCGGAGACCTACCTATGAATACCAACCGCAGGGCTGGGAACAGACAGTTCACTGTGATCATATATCCAGAAAGAGGCAGAGGTGGGTTTGAGCCCTTGTTCACCTGCTACTGAGTATATTCTGTGAACCACTGCACTCGGTCAGTCCACAGGATAACACAGGGGTTTTTAATCTTGGCCCTCAGATGAATGTCAGGCAGTACGCGAAGCTCCTGACGCTGTTGCTCCATTTGTCAGCGTGCTTGTCCCCTGGGAGCAGATCTGTACCTTCATGCACTGTGAAATTACTCAATCAACCAGGAGGGCTTATGCACCTTTGGTCTACAGAGCAGTGAATCTTTCAGGGAACTTTTCTAACTTTCAGGTAGTTGGTAGTACAAACCTAAGGTATTAATAAAGTCATCCTTCTATACTGATAGCTTAAAAAGGTACAAGATTGAATATGCAGCTCTTTGAATTCATGAGGGAGTGGGAGGGAATTAATCAATGAAATGCTTCTTAATCTCACCTGTGGACGGGAATGAGGAGGTAATTATTTTTTCCTAGGAGTGCTCACAAGATACAAAAGATTATGCAAATCCTTACATATAACTCAAACTACATGCATATGAGACTCTCAAAAGTTTTTAAATACTTGGAAGAGGTACAGTAAAAGAGCAAAAGAAGACTGAGGAAGAACCATAGAGAAGATGGTACCGGAAACACGGACAGATGTCTGGCCCTTCTTTAAACCACTAGGTAGGCAAGAGTAACTAACTCCACATAGCTATTAAGCACTATATGTACATAGGTCAATTAGATGTGGTCTGCATTGCTTAATTTCATGTTTAGAATATATAACATTTAGAATATATAAACATGCAATATGTGTGACAAAAAAACAACCACAGCTGATACCTAGGTTGCTTTGGGCTGGGAGAGAAAATAAATATGAGAGTATATGATATGGATGAAAATGAAAACTATATTTGTCCCAATACAGAAATAACATTCTCAAGATTTTGAAGGAAAAATTTCCCTGAAGTTTTGCTGAAGTCATTGTTAGAGTCTTTACAAAGTTACAAAGCAAGAGAATCAGACACATTTTCCAGAATCTCAAAGAGCCTGTTTACCATTGAGTATGAGCCCCCTATCCGGGGAACTTGACTCTTTCTATTATTTCCTGGTGGGTCTACCTCCAGCCGAATGGCTACCGCGATTTCCCTCAGAAAAGACGATGAGTACATGCTGTACGCATCCTCTTGTGTACAAATGTAGCTAAACTATACAATAAACTTAGCTAGTCTAACCCCAAACACATGAAAAACCATCTCTTCTAAAACACCTTCAGCAAATGCTCCAATTCTCTTTGTTCACCTCCCTGAACAATGGTTCTGCTACCTCACATTTTACCTCTAACTTGGTCTGCATTGGATTAAAATTATCTCATTTATGCAACCACTCCCATATATATGTGAAGAAAATACTATATGCATGACTCTATCTCCCCACTAGAAAATTAGATTTTAACGTGAAGAAGTGCACTTTATTTCTGTTATTTCTTGTATGGCAGTTGACCCAGGATTCTCTAAGTAAACTTATGTTTACGGTAAGAAAGTATTTAGACTATTTAACTTATGGCTTTAGGGAGATGAATAGCATTTTGGTTTCTAAGACTTTAGAATTCTTTGAGCAAGACCCACGTTCTTTCTGTGGGGAATGGCCATGTTGTGTGAACTTGCACAGCCTTAGGTGTAGATCCTTCTCCACCTTCACTCCTTTCATGCAATGACTTCTTTTCAGGGATCCTTTCAATACCAGCACTTAGAGTGGGTGAGAGTACGGGCTCCGCAGGCAGACAGACTTCGGTCAGAACCTACCTCCAATACTTCATAGCGGTTTGGTTCTTGGACATCTTACTTGGACTCTATAGGGCTAATTTGTTGTTGTAAAATGGGGTCCACAATATTGCCAACCTCCTGACATCTTACTTGGACTCTATAGGGCTAATTTGTTGTTGTTGTAAAATGGGGTCCACAATATTGCGCACCTCCTGTAGCCATGGTGAAGGCAATGGGCCTTAGCGTACCACTAGGCAAGTGAAAGTACACCCTGTGTGGAAGCTGCAATACTGTCATCCAAAGCGCCTGCTAGATTGTTCCTAGTTACGTTTCCTCCATTCTACAGGTGAGAAAAATAAAGTTTGCAAGAATATACATTTATGAAAGGAAAAGTGGGCTAGACCTTGAGGAAAAAGGAGCATTTGTTTTTAAAAGAGAGGTTCAACTCATTTTGAGTTGCAGTTTTAGATTTATCTCTTCTTGACACCATAGTTGATAATGTAATTTTCTGTAATTATTTCTCACATGCAGGTCATAGGTTACACATTAATAGTTAAACATACTGGGAAAGCGTGCATTCTTCATGAAGGAGCAATATAGACGTCAATTAAGTAGCACATTAGGCATGCTTTTGACTTATGTGCACAGAAGAGAATTGCTGCCATAGGAAAGAGTTTTGACTCCTGGAGAGGCAGGTAATTAGGAGGCTGTCAAAGCTTGGCAGGTATCTTGTAGCAGTTGGTGTTCAGAATAGTTCTGGCTGCTCCTGTCTGAATGGGATGAGGTTAATATTCAGCTTCAATCAACAAAGGTTCAAAGGGGACAATTTAATTTTGACTCTGTAACTTCTTAATTTTCAATTATTATGACATGGTGGTAACTGCCCTTGAGAAAGAGCTGTTAAAAGACTTTTTTTTTCCACACACATAAGATTGCATAAATAGACAAATTTGAACAACAAATAATGTTTACTTGTTCATGTTTTTGAGTGTTGCAGTAAAGTAATAAAGTCTCCAGTGTGTGTGTGTGTGTGTGTGTGTGTGTGTGTGTGTGTGTTGTAACATATTAATATGGTAAATTAAAGACCCACTTTTCCTAAAGTTTATTTAATAGAACATTAATGAACTTGTGCAATCTTAACAGGTCTGACTTTGAGAAAAAATTTTTATGAAATAATAAACTTGAGCCCTGGCAGGTTTGGTTCAGTGGATAGAGCATCGGCCTGCAGACTGAAGGGTCCCGGGTTCTATTCCAGTCAAGGGCACATGCCTGGTTTGTGGGCTCGATCCCCAGTGGGGAGCGTGCAGGAGGCATCTGATCAATGATTCTCTCTTATCATTGTTGTTTTTCTCTCTCTCTCTCTTTCTCTCTCTCCCCCCTTTCCTCTCTGAAATCAATAAAAATATATTTAAAAATAATAAACTTGATATATACTGGGTTAAATAAAGCCAAAGAAGTATTTACTTCAGAAAATCTGAGATTTAAGTAATGTATATAAAAAATCATCAGGGGAGTTAGTATATAAAATATTCCAAATTACTTGATAGGGGGATCCTTACTTTATTTTTCTATAATGCTTTGAAACTAGAGTTCAATGGAATATTCTCTGGGTTTGGTTTAATGAGCAAAAATCCTGAACTTAGGGTGAAAGCACCCAGGAGCTCTAATTCTGACACTGACATATTTATGAAAGGATAGTCCGTTGGTTCATTCATTCATTTTCACTTAGATGAGTCAATCACACTCAATACTATCACTCACCCAGACGCTCATCAAAAATTAAAGGACATCCATAATTGATCTTTTTCTCTCACCTCCCATCAATAAAATTTGAAAGTTCAACTTCTGAAACATATCTTAAACCCAACCACTCCCCTCTATTTTCACTGCTACTGCTGAAATCTTAGCCATAATCATTTCTCACCTGAAATATTGAGGCAGAACTATCAAAATGCTTTCCCTGCCTCAACTTCTATCCATCTTCCACATAGCAGCCAGAGAGGTCCCAATAAAGTATGAACTAGCCCATGCCAAGCCTCTCCTAAGAACATTCCAGTGGTTCCCAATGGCGCCACACCATCACCAAAACAAAATTCTGGGTGAATGTGGTGCTAACAATGAAGGACAAGCTGTAAATGTTCTAGGAAGTAGTAGTACAGGCTATGGCCCTGATTTTGGGACAGGGAGAAAATTTAAAAATAGGATTAACAAAATCATCATAGCAGAAAAGTTTGATAAATGGACTATATTACAATTAAGAACTTCTATTCATCAAAAGATATATTAAAAGAGTGAAAATGCAGTCTACATAATAGGCTTTTATCAACATATACACTAGACAGTGTATTCATATCTACTGCTTATAAAGAATGCATATAAACAACACCTATAAATCTTATAAAAATGGAAACACCCTAATAGAATAAAGGCTAAAGGCATGAACAAGGCACCTTAAAAATATCCTATGTCTTGGCCATGTCAGTGGTTATACACTTTTCGATATTTCATTGAGCTGTACATTTATGGAATGTGGTTTCCACTTCAATATATGTGACAAAAATTTACATATCCAAATAGGTCAAGACATGAGCTAATGTACTTGGAGACTGAAGTAACTTGACCTAGTTTTAATACTTAGTTATCTCTGCAATGGTCTTTACACAGCAAGTCATTCTTTTCTTGAAAAACGTAAGGTATATTTCATTTTTTTGTATGGGGCAGTGCTAGCAGAGCCTTTTGGAATGAGAATCGCATCATTATGTAAAGCCCTAGCTCTCCATATCACAGAGCAGTCATTAATAAGTCATTGCATCTGCACGTACAGTAGCATTTAATACAGATGGAGGGCTCACTGTTGTGTTTTGCATAAGATGAATAAACAAAGAATCAAAGAACAAGGGGCATTAATATTTAAGTGCGGTATTTAATTTGAGAAGCAGGACGGGAGACATTAGCATTGAAAGCAGATAGGGAAAATGTCTGCATGAGAAATGGAGAAGAGGCATCATAAAAACGTGGGCTAGGTAAGAACACAAAGACAAAGGATTCTAGCCTCCCTTGACGAACAGCCCCTAGCTCAGTGCAAGGGTGACGTGGTCTTCCGTGGGCCAATTCTCCACTGAGCTGAGCACGGGATAGAAGTTTCTGGAGCCAATCTGAATTTTAATGGCCTAATGTCTGCGTTTGCCAACAAACCCAAGGATAGCTCCGTCTTGGCAAAGCTGCTTAAGAGCTAATGACTGGGGGGCCTGTGGCGATGCCGGGGGCTCACACGTGGGCCTAGCAGTGGTTCTCAACCTTCCTAATGCCGCGACCCTTTAATAAAGTTCCTCATGTTGTGGTGACCCCCAACCATAAAATTATTTTCGTTGCTACTTCCTAACTGTAATTTTGCTACTGTTATGAATCGTAATGTAAATATCTGATATGCAGGATGTATTTTTATGGGTCGCGACCCACAGGTTGAGAACCGCTGGCCCAGGCTCCACTTTGCAGGGTGACGGGGAGCAGCAAAGCAGGAGCAGGATTCCCTGGAGGAGCGTGTTTTTTTCTGCTGATTCGGCACTAGAAACAGCCCGGGACTGGCCCCTGCAGGAGGGGGCCATCCTGACCAGAGGGAAGGGTCTGGGAACTGAGCAAAGCAGCCTGCGGACCCAGCACCGGCCTCACTGCGGCAAATGCACGCACGGGCTCCAGCGCAGGTCCCGGGAACCTCCTGTGAAATAAACAATCAACCTAAGGCCTCCAATCATTAGGGGCCTCTAAGAAAAAAAGGCCGCAAATCCGAAATCCACCACCAAACGACCTCCCAGACAGGAGAAGCGAGGCAAGATCTACAATGCCCTTCATTCCAAGGAAAATAAGCAGGTGTAACTAGGTTTCACAAATGCCTCGCCTCAGGGCGGGCGGTGCGAGGGACAGATAGTTCTGAGCGGAACTGCATGTAGTGCGCCACCAAACATCCGCGATTAAAATCACTTCCTTGAATATATTTGTAACGCACTTGCAATATATGTGGAGCATCAGAAGGGGTCTTTAAAGCCGTTAGCAGGAGGGACAAAGCAAAGCTGAGGTCCTGGGTCTGAGGAGCCGGGTGTCAGGCTCTGGAATTCAAGGGCCAGAGCAGTGCGCAGTGCTCCCTGCGTGCCAATAACTTCAACTCCAAATGGAGCTCATCTGTTTGCTCCCGGAGCAGCGTGGGGGGCCGCTGCTCAGGGCAGGACAGCTGCCATCAAACACAGTGGCTCCGGGAGGTTTGCAGAGCCAGCGGGTGACGCATGAAGGGCAGAGGGGCGCCTGCTCCTCCTGTGATCGCGGTGATGGCCGCCGCATTCGGGCTGCTGCACTCCACCTGGGCTGCTGACAGCTTTTCCATCACAGGTGCGCTGTGCAAGGAGGAGATAACTCACCTCCGGAGTAAGGAAAAAGAAATGAACTAAATTATCTGGGTGCTGAGGCTTAGCCAACAGGGTCCCCACTTGGGCATGCAGAGCTCAAGGCCGTGTGAAGGAGGAGCAATGGCTGTTTGCTGGCGTTTTTCTTTGCAGCGTGGTCTACTGCGAGGCCCTGGACTGCCGAGGCCCCTGCTAGAAGCGCATAGCCTCTGTCCAGCTGGGGAGCACCCAGGACGTCCCGTCAAAGCCGGATGCCCAGGGGCCGCCCCTCCAAGTAAGGTGGCCGCCCCTGTTCCATCAGCACAGAGAGAGGGGCTCTGTCCAGCTTCCTCATCGGCTCGCCCTTCTCTTTCTCCTACCCTCGGTGAGAGGTAAGACCCAGTGTCCGATTGCCCTACATTACTGCAACTGCGCTTGTCCCTCGTCCCTACACGCCACTGGGACAGCCCTAGGAAGATGACCGCTCAACAGGCCAATTCTAATGCCCACAAAGTAGGTGCTCAGAAAATCTTTGCTAAAGGAAACTCACCAGGTGCTTTCTGCAGTTTCCGATTCTCCTGGGCTTTCTGCCTCTTCCCTCCTGGTTCTCCTTATGAATCCCCCTCAGCATCTCCAAGGGGGTCTGTCCCCTCTGTCTCTGGGAGCATTGAAGGTCTTCAGCTTCTGGAAGCTCTAGTTCACTCCAAATATTCTCTTTATGCATCTCTCTGAAACTCAGAGCAGCAACGTGTGCGACTGGAGACCCTCATGTCTTTCTCTCCAGTCCAGACCCAGGTCAGGGCTGAGCTCTTGGCCCGCAGTCCACAGGCTCTTCTTGAGCGGCTCACTGAGGCAGAAGCCCTCCCCTCACCCCACTCTAAAGGAGTTATGATTGTTGTGCTACATATTTCAGTCACCTGAGTTTTCAAACTGGGCTTCCTTCTTGCAATTCAATATCTGAACATTCTTGTTTCATCTCTTTGTTCTCAGTTTATTGGTTGAGAAATTTAATGCAAATCCCAGACATTGCATCATTTCACCTTGAGTCACAATATCATTATCATACCAAATTTAATATTAAATTCTTAATATTATTTACCAACTAGCCCGTGTTCAATTTTCCCCTAGTGACTCAAAAATATCTCCATAGATTTTTAAAAAATCAAGCCCAAACAAAATCCAGATAGTTTGCATTTGATTGAAATATTAAATAATTCTTAGTCTGTAATAGTTATCTCTCACCCCTTTTTTGATGCCACATATTTATTTTTAAAACTGGGTATTTAGAAGGATTTTTATAGAAAATTACTAATTTTTTGTGACATGCCTTATCTTAATAAATCGCTTCCAATACAGTATCTAGGTTATTCGGAATTTTTGAGGTATGGTGTGAATATAGTAAAGTCCACAAATCTCCAAAGCACGTTTCCATGCCTTTACCTATGCATACGTAATGTCAGCGCTCCCCCAGAACGCTCCCTGGGCCTCTTGAGGCAGACAGCATTCTGACTGCCTTCAGTATGGATTGCTTTTGCCTATTTTTGGACTTCCTGTTAATGAAATTATACATTATGAACTCTTCTTTACCTTGCTTCTTTCATTCAACATATTTTTGTTTTGTTCATGTTGTTGAGTGTATTATACTTTGTTCTTTCCTATTGCAATGCAGTTTTCTATCATATGAACAAGCACAATTCAGTTATCCATTCTCCTATTAATGGACATTGGAATAGTTTCCAATTTTGGCTATAATGAATAAGGCATGTATTTGATTAAAGAGTGCTAATTTACCAAAGTGGTTCATCATTTGATATTCTTATCAGGAAAGTTATGAAAGTTCCAGTTATTCCACATCCTCACCAACACTTAAAATTATCCATCTTTTAAATTTTGGCCATTCTGAAGAATGTTCAGTGCTTGATGGAAGAACAGTGCTAGTACTTACTTTTAATTCCCAAAGTTCTGAGACTGTTTAAGAATAACCCTACAACTTTCATAAGTGTTGGCACTAGCAGAAACACACTCTTTCAAGTCATGTCATCTGACACTAGTAAAAGTGCAATTAAGGTTGGTGGGGCTGACAAAAAGAGAAAGACTCAAGCTCATCTAATTCTTTCCTCTTTCAAAATTCTTTGGCTGAAGTGGGCTTCTGTACAGATCCAACATCAAAAACCTAATGCCATCCTGGCCAGTTGTAGATAACATCACACGGAGTAGCAGATATTCTCCTTGGCTTCTGGTTAAAATTGATGATTCCATCTTTTCCCCTATGGCTTTTACCTAACTTGGCAATATGTGCAAACTGCACAACCATTTCTCCAAGAGATCCAACTAATCAATGAGCATTTCAAAACTTATGCAACTACGTAATATATAAAAGCAAGTTAAAGGCGAATGAAAATACCTGCCTGCTCTTAATCCCAGGAATGGTTTTCTAATTTGTGGTGTGAGATGGGCTGTAGGGAAGAGAAGTAACACGTGCTAAGTAATTGCAATGCGCCAGGCATCATGCAAGACCTTTTATGTAGACAGAGCCCTGAGTCTAACTAGGTCCTCACTAAAGTGCTTCAAGGTGGCTTCCATTACTGCCGGTTACTGAAAACGAAACTGAGGCTCAGGGGCACCTAGGAGTTTTCACTGTAAGTGCTCAAGCCAAGATGCACCCAGGAATGTAATAATGCCAGGGAATTTTAGCACAAGGAGGATGGAGAACATATTAAATTTAGAGATAATATAAAAATTGTGTATAATTGAATCTAGAAAATTCTTTGAATTGCCCACAAAGTAGGGCAAAGTGGTTTGTTATATATAATAATCTAATCTAATAAATGAGAAACATGCAAATTGACTGCACCTCTGCTATGCCTCAAGCCACACCTACCAGCCAATCAGAGTGACTATATGCAAATTAACCCAACCAAGATGGCAGCTGGCAGCCACGGAGCTGGAGCAAGCAGGAGGCTTGGTTGCCCCAGCGATGTAGGAAGCCAAGCTTCCCACCTGCCTTGGCCAGCTGTGGCCTCCGTTCAAGGCAACAAAGTTTCAATTATAGAAGATAAATAAATCCCAGATATCTGCTTTCAGCCAGCCTCCACTGGGAACTTGGGTGGCTGGGGGCTGTAGCCAGCCTGCAAACAGCAATCAGCACCTCACCCAGGCTGACGAGGCTCCCCATTGGGGACCCCCACCCTGAAGGGGCTGTGGCCAGCCTGCAAACAGCCATCAGCCACTCACCCAGGCTGGCCTGGCATCTCAGCAGGACCCCCCTCCTTGAAGGGGGTGTGGCCAGCCTGAAAACGGCCCTCAGCCTCTCACCCAGGCTGGCCAGGCACCCCAGAGGGACCCCCACCCTGATCTGGGACACCCTTCAGGGCAAACCAGCTGGCCCCCACCCATGCACCAGGCCTCTATCCTATATAATAAAAGGGTAATATGCAAA
>NW_005355000.1:3475044-3494971 GCF_000412655.1 Myotis brandtii | reverse complement strand
CCCCCCCGAGTGCACAAATTTTTGTGCACCAGGCCTCTAGTAAATAATAATACTTATGGATACCAAAGCTTGAGTATCATTAAGTTAGGCTAAAAGAGAGAACAAAAGGTATTATAGGCAGACTTGGGGCTCTCTGTCCTTCTGTGTTTTAAGATGGTTATAAAGCCTCTAGTGGTGAAATGCCACTTCTGTTTGTGTGCAGGGTTTACTCATTTGGTTTAAGCAATAATCTTCCACAATCATAAAACCCTTTATATATGTTTGTTCTGAGAATTTTACAAAATAGTGAAATCACTCACAGCTGCAGGGAAAACAGTCATTGTACAAAATCAACCAAAATGTAAAATGTGTATGCAATGCCATTTCTTTGTATTCCTCCTGTGCTATTAATGAAACTGAGGTTCCAAGAGATTAAATGTGTGTCCAAAGCTCTAGTACATGCCAGACAAAGAAGTGAACCCAGTTCATCTAGCATAAGCTCAGAGTTGAAGTCCCTTTCCATGATCAGGTGGCCAGTGCTTTAGCCACAGCAGACCTGGAATCAATTCACCTGGAATTTGGCAGACAGTCTCATTAAAAAGGTGGGGGAGCTTATCCCTAAAATTATTGTGCAAACTCTTGACTGGCTAGAGAATGAAGGCCAACAATTCTCCTATTTACAGACAAGATGCTTTGAGAATGCTCTTTCCAGCCTCAATCCCACGATGATGGTCATAACAGATGGTGCTCTAAGAGAGCAGGATGTGCTCACACGGTTGTACTCAGGTGTGGATTCCATGAGTTTGTTCTAACTTCACCCCCTTTCCTCCCACTCAAGCGGTACATCAGAATGCCAGGTAGTTAAAATTGCATCATTTAGGGAAGCTTGAAAGTTCTCAGTTTGGATTAAGAAATGAGTCCTTCACAGATGGCTGTCTTTTAACTACTATTAGAGATGATTTTTTGTGACACACCCATAAATTCTGTGACAATGAGACTTCTATATGGACTTTAAGTGGGCCAACGCGAATCCTTTGAGGATAAGCTAAAGAAGAGAGAAGAATGTTGGACTTCTTAGGTTTAAATCCCAAGTCTGTTTTTAGTTGCTGTTAGACCTTGGGAAACTTAGGTCTAAGTCACGGTTGTCTCATCTTGTAAAATGAGGATGAAAGTCATGCCTACTTAATAAGGTTATGGTGAAGAGATTAAGAGAATATACATAACTTGCTTAGAGCACTTAGCACATGTTATTAAATCTGATGACTATTTCACTTAGGGTAATATTCTCAAGATTCATCTGTGTCAGACAGAAAAGATTAAGAACCATGTAATTTCACCCATACAGGGGCTATATAACTAAAAACAACAAATAAACCAGAAAAACAAACAATTCATAAACACAGACAACAGTGTGGTGGTTACCACAGGGAAGGAGAGGTAGTAAAGGATAAAAGGTGGTCAAATATATGGTGACAGAAGGATTTGGGGTGGTGAGTGCAAAATGAAATATATAGATGACGTATCATAGAATTGTACACTTGTAACTTATATAATGTTATTAACCAATGTCACCCCAATACATTTAATTTAAAAGAAAGAAAGAATAAAAAATGTGATGTGTAAGAAATAGAAGATGGACAAAAGCAATTAGAGAAGTAAGAAGAACATGTGGGTATAACCTGCCAATGTATACCATTAAGAGATAGCAAATTTCAGCATTAAAGAGGCCGCCCATGCATTGACATGCTCTTAAAGTAGTTTTATTACCCTGATGCACAGGTATGCTTAGAATCATTTTGATGAGAAGAAAAGGAGGTAACATCAGACATGATCATAAGGTCTCACAGCTGCATACTTGGGTCAGAAGAGATTTCTTCTGTAAGTATGGGACATGCATACCTTTGCTTCATATCATATCAGGAGAAGCAGCATCACCTTCTCTCTGTGAGAATGGGTGTTGGGACTGAGAAATGGCATGAGTTCCAGTCCTACCATTTACTTGCTGTGTAAACTTGGGCAAGTCACTGAACTATCTCTGCTTCTCAGTTTTCTCATCTGCTAAATGGAGATTAATAACTGTAACTACCTCATAAGGCAGTTGGGGGAATTATGCACAAAGTACACAGGACGGTGCCTGATTCAAGTTCTCAGTCCAAGTTGTCCATGATCATCACCATCAGGAAGAGGAAAGGAAAGAGGGCAAAATGATTGCATTCTCTTCTGGGGATCAGAAACAGTGATATCTTATTCTAATGGAAATCAAAGAGGCAGAAAAATGGTGCTACAAATGTGCCCACTCTTTTACTTTCCTAAGCAATATAAAACCTTCCCCTGGAAGAAAAAATACAGTCAAATACTCCAACAGATAAATCACATCAAATAGAGGACCTCCATGCCTTTAACTGAATTTTAGAGCTGATGGCAGACTCTATATAAAGAATAGCCCAGATAGCTGAAGATTCAAAATGTAAATTCTAAGTTGGTTGCAAATCACCTATACCACTGTTTTGCTATAAATAAATACAATTAAATATTATAATTGTATTCTCTTTGTCTTCGTTCTCCAACAATCACTATATGCTTCATTAGAATGGTTAATGTATACATTGGTGCCCAGAAAAATCCAAACATCTTAAATCACTGATTCTGGGGCTTGATGTCACAGCATGTTTTTCTCATTTCTGATTTGAAAAACACTAAAAATATAATCTTAATAGGGTATACAGGTAATATCAAGGGCAAAGGATGTAGTGGAAAATGCACTAAGTTAGAAAATGAAGGTTTTAGTTTCATAACATCATTCATTTTTGTGTAACTTTAAGTTGTTTTGTAATGTATACTAGTAAACCTGCCAATTTCTTTAAGCCTCAATTTTCTCATCTGTAAAACCTCAAATAAAACACTTATTATGTCTATCATATAGTGTCTATCATAAGCTGATAATGTATATAAACTTTAAAAAACTGACAACTTATAAAATACTTTATTAGAAATTGTGTTGGTTTCTTGTTCCATAATAATACTACAAAATACTAACTAAGAAATAAGTTGCATAACAGCATGAAAATATACGTCACCGTGCCACTGAACGCCAGGGAAAGACAAAACATGGCCACTCCGTCGAAGTGGAGGTGGAGTTCTTTCGTAATGATGTGAGGCTGCCAGTTTGTACCCCTAAGTCCCTTTAAAAACATAATTTCCTGCTTAAGCTCACTCTTTCCACCTGAGGATTCTCCTAATTCATGTACGAGGCTGCATTCATCAAGACATAGAAGGTTGAGGCTGCCTAACAGTGAACCACAAAGCAGGGCAGCAGGAATGCCACTAACTTTGTAACTTACAAAGAGCGATTGCCCGCCGGCGCTGTTAAAGGGATCAATGGTATTGAAAGAAAGAGCTGTGGGGAGCCCCGTATTGACCATTGAAAAGAGTGATGGACAATTACAGTCTCGTCCAATACCAGTGTTATAAAGGTCACTGCTGAAAAAAAGTCTCAGTTCCCCCTTTTAAAAGCCCTTTTATGCTTGATTACATTTCCTCTTCCTCTCCATGATTCTGTTTTCTTATGTGGTTCTTTCAGAATATTAAGGACAGTGGATAGCAACCTCCAGCAGACTAAACATATCACTTACATTATGAGCATTTTGTGATTTTCACAGCCTCTATAGAAAGCCGAATAGAATGAGGAGTTGGGAAAGCACAAATGCTGTGCAAGACTGCAGTTGGCACATTACTTAACATGCAAATGCTAAGTTGTACATCATTAAGACTACAATCGAAATTCCCCCGAAGTCAAGAATGAAGCAAGTTATGCTTCTCCGGGTGGTGTTCATTTCCCCACTGTCACATGTACTGTGTAATGAGCATGTTATGTTATACTTACAAATTTAGCTAATAATCAGGAATACAACCCAAGTGCAAGTCCCATATCATGACCTAACTAGAGGCCTGATGCACGAAATTCGTGCAAGGGGCTTGGTCCTCGCAGCTGCAGCAGCTGCCTGGGCCCTCGCAGCCCCAGCTTCGTCCAGAAGGTCATTTGGCTGGCCAGTCTAATTAGCATATTACACTACACTTTTATTATTATAAAGGTTACTTAGCAAAACACCACCTTGCCATTTATATGCTTTAGTGAGATTTGTTTTGAAACGGGAAATTTTCTATTAAGTAAATATTTTTAATTTAACTTCCCAAAAGGAGAAAATAGAGAAAGAGAAGAAAATATGTTTTTCTCTGACTTCATATAGGTGTTGATAGTGCTTTATTCTCTACGTCTTTGACCAGTTTATCAGGTCTAGAGAAACAGGATCATCTCCAATTCCTGACTCACTCCAGCATGGCCACAGCACTGGCGCAGCCATGGAAAAGGTCAGTGCAAAGCCTGCCTTGATAAGATGGGTGTTTTGAGGAGGGACGAGATGAATCCAAGAGAGAACACTGTACATCACATCTATGGCATGTAATCTAGTGACTTCAACACTTACTTACTTACCGACACAAGAATTGACACAAAAGTTGTCTGAAAAAGGTTCCCTGAAAACTCAGTGATTAGAATTTCTCAATATAGGACCTTGAAATGTGAATTTTAGGAAAAGCTTCTCAGTTCAATATTTTGAGCTCAAGGGACCCCTTGTTTCTAGATCAGACATGGCCAGTTAATTTCACTTCACAAGCCATCTCTGGCCGTGACCGCTGGGGACCTAGATACTCAAATTTGGTCCTGGACCGGCAGTGTCACCTGAAAGCTTGTTAGGAAAGCTGCATTCCAGGCTCTCCAGCATGAGTGGATCACATCTGCACTCCAACCTGAGCCACTCACCCACAGGCACACTAACTTTCGGGAGCACTGGTCTAGAACGACGACAGCAAAGTAGGACATGGAGACTGGCACCATCAGCATCACCTGACAGCTTGTTAGAAACCAGAATCATAGCCATCTCAGATCCACGGAATGAGAGAGAAGCTATGGGAAGGATCCAGGGATGTGTTTTCACAGCGTTCTAGGTGATGCTTTCATGCTACAGTTTGAGAAGCAGTGGTCTAAAGCACCATTCTAAGAAGTGTTGTACGGATACACCGGAGCTAACTGCACAAAGATGCATTGATCAATTAATAGCATCTACCCAGGTGCAGAAGGGGAAACGTGATGAGATCCATCCCACCTACTCATTATCTCTTCTCTAGATAAAAAAAAAAAAACTTGACTCATGGAGATGGAGCTTTAAGCCCAAATAGATTTGGGGGGAAAAAAATCAACATTGATACTAGGATGATAATTTAAAAAACAACAACGACCCAAGAAGTAATATAAAAGAACAATCAAACCTTTTTCCTCCTCCTTCCTCCCTCCACAAACTACTTAAAATATAGAATCAAACTCTGATAAAACTCAATATACAAGATGAGTGTTAGGGGATGGCAAGAAAAATAAGAAAATAATTAAACCCCATGCGGATAAAAAAAGTGTGGCAATATATTGGTAATTGTTGAAGCTAGATGATGGGTAATGGGAATTTATTACACTATTCACTCTTATCTTATGTTTGTGAAATTCTTTATAAAAAATCGAAAGATAAATCCATCCAGAGATACATTATTGCCTATGTAGTTAGAATACATTAATAGATTGATAACATCCACTGTTGATGAAAGTGGGAAAGAAGATTCTCATACACTGTTGGTGAGCATGTAAATTATTATGAACTTTTAAAAGGCGATTTCACATTAACTATTAGAATGTTTTAAAATGTTTCACATATATTGATCCAGTAATTCTATTTCTAGAAAGCTTATCTATAGAAGTCACCCCTTTGTGTATGGATACAGTACAAAGATGTACACTGTAGTTTATAAACACCTTAAATTGGAGAAAGTCTATGTATTTACAAAGATGGGTCAGTTTAATAAATACAATATGCTCATAGTGTGGTCCATTGTATAATTTTTACTTGTACACTTTATTACTGTACACTTTGTTATTTCTAAATGACACATCTAAATATTGATCTGGAAGGATGTCAATGATAGACTGTTGAGAAGAAGAAAATGTCTATAATATAGCCTTTTAAAGAAAGAGAAAAGCAATCAATGCTCGTACATGTGGTTCTCTCTGTATGTACGTAGGCAAACATCTGGGAGCCTAATACTAAGTGGTTAATGGTTACCTTCAGGAAGGAGTATGCCTACTTTTAGGAGGTTGTCTATCACTTTCAACTGTACGATTTTGGACCAGTTTCAACTTTTGTCTCTTGGCACATGTGGCACAGTCCAGCCAATGAGATGTGTGTCACTGGGAAAGCTGGTTTATGAGGGCACATGCCGGTGGCCTCTGCCTTTTGTTCTCCCCCCTTCCCACTGTCCTCCATTTCTGAACCTGGGTGAGGAATGCCTTCTGTTCTGCAAGCACTGGGCCAGTGGGCTCCTTCTAAGAAATGGCGAGATGGAAAGCCAGGAGGCAGAGGGGTTGGTGGGAACTGCAGATTCCTGCATAGGCCAGGACTGGTTCTCTCAAAAACTTCTTAAGAAAAAGTTGTTAATTTGCTTAAGTTGATGCTTTTCAGGTTTCTGTCA
Source organism: Myotis brandtii (assembly GCF_000412655.1). NCBI lineage: Eukaryota > Metazoa > Chordata > Mammalia > Chiroptera > Vespertilionidae > Myotis > Myotis brandtii. The sequence continues at coordinate 3,488,422 of NW_005355000.1, read as the reverse complement.
CTCGCAGCCAAACAATTCATGACCAAAGCATGTCCTAGCTCTGCAGGTGCTTAGGTACACCTGTGGGATACACAGTACGTATATGCATCAGGCTCGCCTGAAGACGCCCTGGCCATCTGGTCCAACATGAGCCCCCAGCCGCAGCCCAGGCCCCGCACATGGTCTCACAAAGGAGAAATGCATCCATAAAGGAGTAATGTACATGGCTACCTCCAGGTTGTGGGATTATGGATGTTCTTAATTTCCTTTTGTGTACTTGCCTGTATTTCTGAATATTTAAAATCAGGGAAAAAAAAAAACCTCTTTTTAAAACTTGTTAAAACTCTATAGGAAAGCTGTGTGGTAAAGCTGAATGACAAAGTGGGACTGTGTTACTGAACAGACCTCAACATATTGCAAATAAAGCATGTCTCTCCTCCCCTTTCCCGCTACAAACTACTTAAAAAATAGAATAAAATCCTGATAAAACTCAATATACAAGATGAGTATTAGTCTGATCACCCATCAGGATGATAAAGGAGGTTTACTCTACAATTATATTACATATTTATGAAGAAAAATTTTGAAAGTGGTTTCTTTTACATTGATGGATGTCTCAACACTAACCATAAAAAATAATAAAAAATTAAGCATCTTTGTTTTGCTGCTGCTACGAACGCATATATGATGTACAGAACTTCAATCCCGGGGACGCATTTATCATTCCTCTCGGGAAAACCTTGCACACAAATCAGCTGAATGCGTCCGGGCGGCAGGGCTTCCGCACCGTCCTAGAGTGTCCTGGGTTAATCCGAGTAGCAGAGTCCCGGCCGGGCGCATGGCCGCACCCGGGCATTTGCCTTGTGGGCCCTGCCGGACGCCTGGCACCAGTGGACGGGCAGCGCCGCCCAGTCCCTCCGCCAAGAATCACTCGGCCCAAATGCCAGGTGATGAGGCTGAGAAACCTCCGCTTTATTTTATTTTGCTTTATTTCCCCCTGTTTGCTTTGAGAAACCTCTGCTTTCCCCTTGTTTTCTCTCTTGTAATTTTTGGGGTGTACCCACCCTCATGAGAAATTGGACTGCTTTGACTTTCTGGACTTTTTATTGGGTTAGTAGCTTACTCATCAGCTAATTGAATTTCAGCATCTTAACTGTGTTTCTTTTGTGTGTGTTTTGTTTGTTTGTAGTCGCAGGGCTTTGACATGCCACACGTGGCTACTGAATCTTAGGGATCCCTTCAGGCAACACATTTTGCCTGGTGTCTGGTAGCTCCCGGACATCGCCCAGGCGGGGCAGCACAGCGGTGGGTGACCCGGCGCCCAGGCCCGCATTGCCCTGAAACAGAAATGCCCCCGACTTCAGGCAGCAGCAGGCCCTGACCATGATGGGTGTGGGTGTGGGTGTGGGTGTGGGCACTCCCGGGAGCTCCAGCCCAGGACCCAATCCCAGTGCACCTTCTCCTGCTCACTGAGCAAACCCCGGGGCGCCCCGCACTCTGCGCCCCTCTGCGCCCTGCGCTCTGCGTGAGAAAGCCCTCGCTCCAACCAACCTCTGCGGGGTCTTCGCTCCTTTCAGTTCTGGGCTCTGCTCAAGGCCACCTTCCAGAGGACGCTCCTGACCTCCCAGCTGCTGTCCCCTCCAAGCTGCCTCCGCCCGCTGTCCTGTTTCCTAGTCCTTCTCCGAAACCATCGCGTGTACTTGCTCAGTGTTCCTCTCCACAACGACTCTATGGCTCTTCCAGGCCTTGGCTGCGGCGACTTCTGAGGAGGGGGTGCTCCCCTCCCCCTCCCGCTTTCCAGCCGCACTGGGCGGCTCTGCTCCTCCCTCTGCAGCTGACTCTGGGCCTCTGATTCCTCTCGGCCTGGCACTGGCTCTGCCCACGCGGGCTGACAGCTCTGCACCCCTCAGCGTCATCTCTAAGCCTTTCCTCCACCACCCAGGTGGCCACCATGCTTCTCGCCAGCCTGCGGATTCCATTTCAGGTGTGGGCTCCCCTGGCCTGCCTGTCCTCTGGGCTGTGTTCCTGTGAAGGAGGCCCTAGTTTCCTGGCTCCCTGCTACCGCTCCAGGGCCCGCCTAAGATTCGCTTACTTGCCTTGGCTGGTGTGGCTCAGTTGGTTGAAGCATCCTCCCCTACACTGAAAGGTCGTGGGTTCAAAACCGGGTCAGGCACATACAGGAGGCAACAGATTGGTTTTTCTATCTCACATCAATGTTTCTCTCTCTCTTTCTCTCTCTCTCTCTCCTTTCCTCTCTCTAAAAACTAATAAAAAGCATGTCCTCAGGTGAGGAAAAAAATTAAAAACAAACAAACAAACAACAACAAAAAAAAAACAACAAGATTGGCTTATTCCATCTTACAGACCTGAAACTGGTTTTTTAAAATTAAAATTTAGTAAAACCTTAACTAACAATTTTATCTTGTCTGCTTTTCTGAAGAAATACTAACTTTACGGACCCACCTCTATTATGTTTCTGCAAATTGCATTTGGACTATTGCAACAATAACAATAAAAATGCAAACAAGGTCCTTTGCTAATAGAATAATTTCTAGAGAATATAACTAAATGAGAGAGAGAGAGAGAGAGAGAGAGAGGAGAGAGAGAGAGAGAGAGAGAGAGAGAAGTCATAGGCTCATTAAACTGAGAGAGTCCACAATGGAACTTCTGGCTAAGGCGGTGACATACCCACGCACCTGCAGTTACATGTGAGCAAGATGCAAACCCCAAGCCCCTCCCCACTTCTGTGAGGCCCGACGATAGGATTCATGAACCGTGTAACCATTTATCCCCCAAGTCCTCCCAGTGGGAAAGGTTGCCTCCCACAGTGATCCAGGCAAACTCCTGTTGCAGCCCAACAGGCAGGGCTTGCCCTTGAGAATATTAGTTGCAGAAGGAATTTTGCAAACCACACTGTGAAGCTCTTGTTGACCTGCTGGCATTGAATCTGCAGACAGACATGAACTTGGTGGTTTTTCTTGGATGACTTGGCATCCCACACTGTTGTTCCTCTATAAATTCACCATTTTTATCTGAACACCAGAAAGAAAAATGTTGAAGGAAGTTTGGAGAATTTTCTCTTTTGAATACTTCACTTAACAAAACTTGCATCATATTTCTTTGTAATCTTTTGCACTTTTTGAAAACCATCAGCCTAAACACCGCAGGGTGAAACTTAGCATTCATGATCTGGATTTAGGAAATTCATAGTCTGGATTTGGAATTGACATTTCATTTATATACCTGACTGAATGAACCATTTTGAAGCCATTCTGAATGTAAAATAGAGAAGATAACACCATTTCAAGGCCAGCCAACTCCCAGAGTTCTCTGTAAGACCTACATTACTTTCTCATTTCTTTGGCCCATCAATATTCCCACATTTATGCCTTGAAGAAGAGCTGGGAAACTGTTCAGAGCATCCTACCCAACCCAGTGGAGGGGGTGGAAAGTTTGGTGTGGCTCTGGGATATTTATACTCTAGACTAAAATGTTGACTCAGGAGAGTCCTAGAGATCACATTCTATATGCTCGTGTTACAGTGAAGCTGAGTCTCAGAGACGGAACAAAGTGTAAGCGCATCGCATAGACAGGGGTAAGGCTGAAACACTTACTGTGCATTAGACTGTCACCACCTAGGTTAGCCCACCAGCATCTCTTCTCTGGATTTCTCCAGTTGCTTTCTAAGTGGTCTCTCTGCTTCTACTTTTATTTTTTTTCCAACCTGTGCCTCCACAGTAGTAAGAGTGGTTTTAAATTATAACTTACTAGAGGCCCGGTGCATGGATTTGTGCACTGGTGGGGGGGTCCTCCGGCCTGGCCTGCACCCTCTCGCAATCCGGGACCCCTCGGGGGATTTTGGACTGCCAGTTTTGGCCTGATTCCCACAGGCCAGGCCGAGGGACCCCATCAGTGTACGAATCCATGCACTGGGCCTCTAGTATGCATATAAGATCTTTGGTTAATCTCTTCCCCCCCTCTTCCCTCCCCCTTCCCTCTGAGATTCATCAGTCTGTACCATGTTTCTATGCCTGTGCATTGAGCGTCTGCCCCCTGGTGGTCAGTGAGCATCATAGCTACCGGTCGAACAAATGGTCACTCAGGCTTTTATATATATAGATATCACTCTAGTCCCTTGCAATAGTGCCTCAAGGCACAAAGAAATAATACAAGCTTTTAACAAGACTGCAAAGTCATATAAGATCTCCCTTCCTTTCTCCAATCACATATCATATTACTTTCTCCCACTCACGATTCTTCAGTTACATTATTGTGCAGTTACTCTAACATCGAACAATCCAATCAGAAAGTGGGCGGAGGACCTGAAAATACACCTCGCCCAAGAAGACATACAAATAGCCAATATAGATATGAAAAGATGTTCAATCTCACTGGCAATTCTGGAAATGCAAATCAAAACTACAATGAGATACCTGTTAGCATGGCCATTATTAACAAGACAAGCAACAAGTGCTGGAAAGGTTGTGGAAAAAAGGGAACCCTCATTCACTGCTGGTGGGAATGTGGATTGGCACAACCACTATGGAAAGCAATCTGGCGACTCCTCAAAAAATTAAGAATAGAGTTACCATATGACCCAGCAATCCCACTCCTAAGTATTCACAAAGATATATGCACCCCTATGTTCATTGCAACACTATCCACAGTGGCCAAGACATGGAATGAACCAAAGCATCCTGCTATAGAGGACTGGATAAAGAAGATGTGATACGTAGTGTACACAATTGAATACTAGTCAGCCATAAGAAGGATGAAATGGCGCCATTTGCAACAACATTGATGGACTTTGAGAACATTATGCTAAGTGAAATAAATCAGACAGAAAAAGCTAAGAACCATTTGATTTCCCTCATATGTGGGATATAAAACTGAAACTTATGAACACAAACAGCAGTGTGGTGGTTGCCAGAGGAAAAGGGGTGGGGGAGAAGAGGGTCTTAACATGAGGTGAGGGGAGGAGATTTGACTCTGGGTGGTGAGAATACGATGCAATATACAGATCTTGTAACATAGAAACCCAAACATGAAACCTAAATGTTCATGCTGACCAATGTCCCTCCAATCAATTTAATAAATAAAATTTTAAAAATAGTTCAGTTCTTCAAATATTTTCATATCTAACTCACTTGCTTTCCCCTCTGTTTGGAACGTTCCTCTTTCTCTCCTGCACATGGTGAAATTCTTTTCATTATATATCAGCTTACATTGCTAATTTCACTCATTACCTGCTTTATAGTCCTTGCTATATTAAAACCAGACTGCCCCCATTAGTGTTACTTCAGTTTCTCTTGATTTCTTTCTTTACTTCATAATGTGTTTCAGATTGTAATTATTTTTGTGATACATTTTTACTCTCTTCCCCCAGTTAAAATGTAACTGCTTTGTGTAGAACAGAGCAAGGGACAGAGAGGCACTCAGTTCATCCTTGCAGAATAAAATAATAAATGTGACTGGAATATAATGCATAGCCAACTGCATGAAGATGAAGATATTAAAAAAATGCAATTTCAATATTTTACCAATTCAGCCACTACCAAATCATTGCTCAGCCTAACATAAAGGTTAGCTCTGCTTCAAAAACATTCAGCAGTTTCTTACAGTACAGAAAAACAAAAGCTACCAAAATGCTTTACGGAAAGTTTTAAAGTTTTAAAGTCTAAGAGCGTCCTCAAGATCTTGTCTGAATCTTGTTTCAAGTTGAAGAAACGACATTAGCCCAGACAGATGAATTACCACAAGTGCCACAGACACTGCTTCTTCTCCTAACCCAGTGGTCGGCAAACTGCGGCCCTTGAGTGTGGCTCTTCCACAAAATACCATGTGCGGGCGTGCATGTACAGTGAGATTGAAACTTCGTGGCCACACTCAAGGGGCCAAAGAGCCGCATGTGGCTCGCGAGCCGCAGTTTGCCGACCACTGTCCTAACCTAACACCTAGTCTGCTTTTTACATCCAGTTTCTCAAAAGCAGAATAAAAATACCACTTCTGACTTACACTGAGTTATTCCATTCACTACATTCCCAACATATACCAACTAGCCACATGCTGACTCATCACCAGTTGTGCCCTCACAATATGTCAGGTCCAGAATTCCATGTGTGTTTGTTTTTCATCTTTATTGTTGAAAGTATTACATAGGTTCTCCCTTTCCCCGCATAAACCTCTTTCAGCCCATTCCTGTCCTCTTCCCCCCCCATCCCCCCAGGCCCTCACCACCATTGTTTGTGTCCACGGGTTATGCATATATGCATACAAGTTCATTGGTTGATCTCTTGCCACACACCCTCCCCTGCCTCCCCTCTGAGTTTCAACAGTCTGTTCATGCTTCTGTGTCTCTGGGTCTATTTTTGATCATCAGTCTATTTGGCTCATTAGATTCCAATTACATGTTTTATGGGTTTTACCTTATTTTGTCCTAACTCCTCCTGCTTTAGATCACTTGTCTTAGTCACTGAAAGGATGAGGAAACTGAGGTTTAGCAAGTGAATCCGGCCCCCAGGTAAGACCCGGTCAGGCAGGAGTACAAACTGGGGGCAGGTTGGCGCTGCCCTGGATGGTTTTAAAGCCCCGTGCGCTGCCTCCTTGAACGGTGCTCCAGTGCCCACAGGAGCCGCGTAGTTTTTCGAAGTATTGTGCTTTATTACAAAAAAGGCTGCTTTTTACCCAGCGAGAATAGGCTCTTTTATGTAAAGTGATTTTTATCTCTGGCAGAAAGCAACTGCATTACAAAGTCAGATTTCACTCTGTTCTTAGCTTGGATCTCCCTGTACATCTCCATAGTCAATAGGACTGGTGAGAGAGACTTTTCCCCGAGCATCCATTATAGTTATACAGCACAAACGGCTATGTACCTGAAAATCACTCAACCACATTCCAATCCTGTGGGTAAAACCCTCTGGCTAACATCGAATCTATTTTTTGAGGTGGATAAGCTATTCTATATATTCAAAAAGTGTGTGTGTGCACACGCACACACAAACACACACACACACACACTTGGAGTAAAATCTAATATGGAAAGTGATGAAACACAGGCAGGTGTTGTCTAAACGTTTCCCATCCCCATCTTCTGAACTACTTGCTCTTTGGAAGCTATAAAGCATTTGCCCAAAACACCTTGTTTGGGAATGCTGCCCCTCTTCGCTGCAAAGCCTTGGACACTCCATCTTTAAAGGAATATATCACCTGTAGTTCCTTTTGGATCTTAAACATCAAATTGTTCTCCCTACCCACAATTCATTCCTCTTCGTGGAGCAACATCTGATTCTGCGAGGACGTCACTTCTGTTGCTTTCCCAGTCATGGGCTCACATGGCCCCGGGCCTGGCCAAGGAGAGGGCGGCAGTGCCATTCCTGGATCACACACTTGGCGCCAAGCTGAGCGGCTGGCCGAGCAGGGCCTGAGGAACTGGGTCCCAGGACTTCTGTGGCTCCACCTGGGAAGCAGGACTCTGCCTTTCAGTGGAACTTGATGACACGGTGGGAAACAGACCTGGAGTGGCTAGTGGCCGTTGTCACTACCTCGCAGAGAGCTCTTTTCTGAAATTGAAACCGATTCAGAAAAAGCCACACCAAGAGATGGAGAGGGAGAGAAAGAGAAAAGGAGGGGAGCGGGTGGGGGAGTATGACATTGACCCCTTCAGCTTGCCAAGCCCCAAACCAGCCACATCCTGCAAACTTCAGTTCTTTAACCCAACAATTTCTACCTTTTCCTTTTCTTTTGGGTTAAGGAGTTTTGTTGGGGTTTCTATCATTTTCAACAAAAAATCTTGACTAATATAGATTGAATATCAATATTTTTAAGAATTCTTCAATAGGTACAATAATTTTTCCCTTTTTATCACTCTGTGAGCTCAATTTCTAAAACACTATATATACAAAATGGTTCCCATGTGCTTCTCTAATCAACTGTAAGTTGAGGGTCAATTTTCCTCTACTGTTAAGTCCATAATATGTCCCATAATTGTTGGTGGGCTAGTTGACCACACCTCCCAGAAATAAAGGTACTTTTGACCTTCCCTTTGGTGCCTTCATCTGAGAGAAGCTCAAGGCCAAGAGGAAGGACAGTTTGGGAGGAGAGAACCATTGCAAGTCCAGCTGATACTTTTGTACATGGTGTGCAGACACCTGGACCTCTAGAAATATCATTGATATCTACAGGAAGCAAATTCCAAAGAATTGTACTGACAGGGGAATCAATGCCACCTAGAAACATCGAGGGACTTCTGAATACATTGAAAACTAACTTTGGTTCACATAAGAAACAGTCATATTTCTAATTCCAAGTATAGGCAATGTGAGAGATTTTGGAATGTTTGCTCATCTTCTTACTGGACACAACCATGCTACATGTGACAAAAATCACCTCAAAATATTAACAGCTCATGTTTGAAACTCCTAACTATATTCTGATGCTTGCTAACCCTTCACTGAGGCCCTTCCACAATGCCGTTAGGTAATTACTGACTTTATCCCCATTATAAACGGGTCTAGTGAGGTTACGTAAGGAAGTTATGGAGCAGAGATTGACCCACTTCTCCCCACATCCAGAGGTCTTAGCCCTCCATTCTGCATCACAGCAGCTGGGATTGGATGTGGTTCCAGCCATGGGGAGAGACCACAGCCTGCCTAGGGTTGGCACGGGATTATTTCACCAGTGAGGATCTGAGCACCATTTCCAACAGGGTCTTTGGCTTTGTTAAAATTGGTTATGTCTAAAAGCACCAGGAATGAGTAGATCATTGTCTGAGACTTCTCAAAGCATGGTCCTTGGGCCACCACCATCATCATCTCTTGGAACACTGACAGAAAGGCAGGTCCCCAAGCCTCGCCCTGGATTTGCTAAATCAGAATCTGCATTTCAGGAAGACCCCTGAGTGATGCAGGTGGGCATTCAGTTTTGGGGGGGACTGGACTGTTCTGCAACCGGCTTTCAAAGCCTGATCCTTGGTCAGCAGCATTCATACCAATGGGAGCACATTCCAGAGGTAGAAGAAGGGTAGGAGGGAGGGAGGGAGGGAGAGATGGGAGGAAGGAGGGAGGGAGGGAGAGAGAGAAGGAGAGAGAGAAGGGAGTGAGGGAGGGAGGGAGGGAAGAGTGTAAGGAAGGGAGGAGTGGAAGAAATATCTGCATTAGTTGGAAACTCTTGTGGGCCTGATGCAGTGGGCATTGGAATTAATGTTAGTTCAGTCAGGCAAGACAGCTTAGTGTAATGAGTTCGCGTCAGCCGCTCTGGAAGCTTACATCTTTTTTAATTATCATGATTAGCCAGCTGACTGGTTTCTTTCCAACAGCTGGGGGTAAGCAGCCTTCGCAGCCCCACAGCACACGCATACGAGAGCAGGTGGAAATGCCATGAGGCAAGGGGATATTTTTAGGTTTCTGAAAGAAAACCAAAGGGCTTCATTTGACCGTCTTCTCCCAGGGCCAGGGTGTGTGGCCTCTCCTATTTCATCCATTCTTCTCCTTCTATTCCCTTTGCCTTTCATTTCCTTTGCCAGATTTTCTCCTAGTGAATGTGGGGGGTGGGGCAGGGGGCGGGAGGTGATGACAATGCCCATCAAAGAGAGGTCAGGTAGCACAGGGAGAAAATATCTCAAGGACTCTAATGTTTAGCTGACAATTGAACTGCCCTCCCCCCCCACCCCCCGCTCAGTACCCACAGTGCATTGAGTCGTGGGGGCCAAGCAATTTTGATCTCTGGTTTGGATCTGCAAAACCTCAAAATGTCAAAGTTTAGGCAACACCTTAAAACATATTTCCTTGTGGAAACCGAAATGCTGCGGTCTCGCCTTTATTTTCTTCTATCCTGACCTGGCTGTCCGTTTTTAGAATATTATCTTTTGGAGCCAAAACTTCAGGCATCTTCTCAGAATAAGCAGGGCCCATAATGGCAGTTGGATACCTTAGCACTTTATTTTGGGAGCTGGCGCTACAAAAGAGAAGCCTGGTGGAGTCTGGGAGCAGGCCTCCCTCCCAGCACCCCTGCAGGGGGAAGCTTCAGCACCGAGGACAGCGCAGGGCATTGTCTGCTGGGCCCAGGCCAACAGGCCTGCTCTCCTAATGAGCTCAGGAGCTGGAGGGCTCCGGAAGGAAGTTACCTTCGCTGGCTCGTGTTCAGGGCAACTTTAATCATATGTGACAATTGTCTAGCAGACATTTATCTCCTGCTAACGGTTTTTCCATCGCAGACATAAGAGGAGTCACAGAAAAAGCACTCAGAGGGGAAGAAAAGGTAGAATTGAAAAGCTACATCCACAGAGAGGAATATGAAGCTTGGACCTCCCCACCTAATCCCTTAAATAGGAAAAAAGAAATTCCTTCCACAACCAGCGCAGGTGGAACACAATTTCCAGGAGACAATACAGAAGTCTTACCAGAACCAGTGGTCCCTCCATGAGGGACAGTGCCCACCAGCATGCTGCCAAACCACTGAGCCAGGGCTGGTAGGAAGCCTGCCTCTGGAGGGGGGCAGTTCTGGGGCCACTGGATACCCCAGCTCCAGGTCCTACAGCTGCACTTCACACCCTGGCTTCACACCTGATTTTCTGTGTCACTTGCGTGAGTCACGTGAGCTTTGGGAGCTTGGTTTCCTCATATGAAAGATGCCCACATTATTTATACCGCATTATTTGAATAAAATCACATGTGTTATGTGTTCAGTATATATGTGTGCAAGCGTTCAGTCAGTCCAAATTGCTGTGTTCTGATGGTCCAGTTTGTATAAGGGGTGGGAAAAACCTGTGCCATTCATTGCGATGGGAAACTCAGCTTTCTCTCCTTAAGGCCTCAGGGAAGGAGGGTGATTTGCATGCCGGAGTCTGTCCCTGAGAACTGGTCTTTACTGGCACCCAACGCCTCGCACCTCTGGCATATTCACGGATAACGCGAGTATATTCATCCACAGAAGCTGCTTTTGCTTGACTGAGCCCAAGAGCAGACGTGCCTCATCAAAGGCCAGCCAGGCAGGGCCAGGCAGAGCTTCAGATGATGGGAACAAGCTGATTAAAGCCACACACTTCCCCCTGGGACTGGGCAGCATGCCGAGAGAGGGGGCTGCAGAGGACAGACACCTGCTGGCCAGGGCAGCAGATTGTGGCGTCCCTTTCCCCACCCTCTGCACGTCCCGTCCCCAGCACCTGGGAGCTGAGCCTTCCAGGCTCTGGCGTGGACCCCACTCTGTGTCTCTTGGGCTGGGCCCGCTCCCAGTCCACATGCAATAGTTAGCAGCCCTATGTGCTAGAAATGCAGAGTTTCAAACTCAAAACAGGTCTTAGTGAAGGGAGAACAGCATTACTGTGCACACAGAGAGATGGAGAGGTTAAATGAGTTTCTGTTTGTGAAATACAAGCCAAATGTCAGCATCACTGACGATGACACTGAGGGGCCGAGGTGAACTCAGGCAGCCTTCTGTACAACAGGACCAGCCCTCACCGCCCAGCACAGGGCACAGGCCTTTTCAATTAGAGACTTTTTTTTAATGTCCCGTCTCATTCTGCTAAGCCAGAGATCAAGCTGCACTTCCCACTGGCTGAGGGGCACCTTCATCACAGGGTGCAAAGGTTTAAGTGCCACCCGGCTGTCAGGTTGCACTGCATGAGAAAGGTGACAGCCCACTGACTCAGCTCAGCACCGATGTGGCCACTTGTCTTTGCAGCTTTCTGTATCATGGACGCTTGCTTCTCCCCGCAAAGGGGATGTTTTCTGTCCTGAAGCGCAGCAGCCTGGGCCCTGCAAGAGGAATGAGCCTAATCTAACCGCACCCTTCAGTGCAGGAGCTCAAGACGCTAGTGTGCCACCGACCATATACATTTCCCCTTACTATTCAGAACTTTGACTTCCAGGCGCACGCCTTTAAGGGACACATGGAGCTGTGCCAGGCCCGAGAAGCAGCCTGGAGGCGGGAGCAGTGCTCGCAGAGCTTGGGCTGAGGGGACTTGGGTCTCCTGGGCCAGTTCAGGAACCAGCCCCCCAGACGGCCCCTGCGAGCTGGCTGCAGAGACCTCTCTTCTGTTCCTGTGACTTTTCTCAGGCCCGGAGGTGAACCCAGTTAGACCAGGCTTCACCTGCATCTGCGCCCCAGACAAGTTCCTCTCCTTGGCCAGACCGATCAGAACATCTTTCTGAGGCTTCGGGATACACAGAAATTCTCATGGGGCACAGGGAGTGCGAGGGGGCCGAACCTTTCCAGGGGCAAGGAGGATGGCTTTGGTGGGAGGCTGGCAGTGTGAAAAACCATCTTTAATTAACAAGGGAGCACCCAGGAGAGGGGGAATCACTTTCAGGACAGGATCTCCCAAACCAGCTGGGAGTTGGGAGCCGCAGGGAGTGCGCAGCGAGGAGAGTGAGAAGCTGGTTAGATTCCTCGAAAGAAATGAGTGAGACAAAGAACATGAACTCGGCAGTGTTAACAGTGGCTGAGGAACGTTAAATCTACGTGATCAGAGCCTCGGGAAGGGTTTTTGATGACACTCTTTTAAAAAGACCTTCCAAGTTAAATAGATCCATGATGAGGTGAAAATAAAAATTGGGATTATGGGAATTATACAAAATTGAACATTTCTTGCATTGCTAGCTAAACAGCATATGATTTTCTAACTTCAATATTACATCAAAATGCTCCAATTTTGTATTACATACAAATATGCCAATTTTATATGGAGAGATGTGTTATTATAGCAGATCTTAATAATTATCAATAAAATCTTAACATCTTTTTTCAGTGTTTTTGTGGTATAACTAGAAAATTGTAAGATACTTGAAATATTCAACATGATGGTTTGATGAATATATACATGAATATATATGACATTGACCCCTTCAGCTTGGGGGGGGGGCAGGGGGGGCGGGGCGGCGCGGAATCCCTGCTGCCCCCACCCACTCCCCTCCTTTTGTGAAAGAAAGGCCTGTGGGGTGAATGTGTCACCGGGGTGTACAGTCCACCCTCTGCTGCTGAGAAGTTGGAGACTCTGCCTCAGGGAGTGGGCCGGGGCAGAGAGTCTTAATTTCCAAGGAGCTCCCAGGCGCTGCCGGTGGTCTCTGGGCAGCGTTTCCCATGGGAAGGTGCTAGGACACCTTTGAGGTTATTCCAAGGAGACCAAATGGACGAGGCTTCCAATTAAGAAATCAATCTCCATGGTTGTTGTGTGACTCTGGGGCCACACTATGAACACTGACTTTCCTGTGCTGTGGCCTTAGCATTATCTGCAGTTTTGATGGGAAAATATTCCCTGAACACTTAGATTCACCATGACAACCAGTTAAACACAATGGCTACAAACAGTTCCTTATTCTTCTGAAAAAATATTTAAAAGGTAGTTTTAAATTATTTAAGAGTATTGAAATACTCTAGTGGATAGAAAGAGATAGGCTAGCATGCT
>NW_005355000.1:3411503-3475023 GCF_000412655.1 Myotis brandtii | reverse complement strand
GCCCCAGTGATCCGCCTGCACTAACCAAGGCCAGCCCTGCTTTCTGAACCAGCTTAGCCACTTCAAACATTCTTTTGGTTCAGAATACTTTGGATTTATAGAAATGTGCCAACATAAGAGAGCTCTTGTATACCCTTTACTCGGCTTGCCATGACATTAGCATCCTATATAACCACAGTACATTTGTCAGAACTAAGAAATTGGTATAATACTATTAACTAAACTACACACTTTATTTAGATCTCATCAGGTTTTTCACTTTGATCCTTTTCAGGATCAAAAGAAAACGAGGAGGAAGTAGCAATTGTTGGGTTAAAGAACTGAAGTTTGCAGGATGTGGCTGGTTTGGGGCTTGGCAAGCTGAAGGGGTCAATGTCATACTCCCCCACCCGCTCCCCTCCTTTTCTCTTTCTCTCCCTCTCCATCTCTTGGTGTGGCTTTTTCTGAATCGGTTTCAATTTCAGAAAAGAGCTCTCTGCGAGGTAGTGACAACGGCCACTAGCCACTCCAGGTCTGTTTCCCACCGTGTCATCAAGTTCCACTGAAAGGCAGAGTCCTGCTTCCCAGGTGGAGCCACAGAAGTCCTGGGACCCAGTTCCTCAGGCCCTGCTCGGCCATCCTCTCAGCCCTGCACCAAGTATGTGGTCCAGGAACGGCACTGCCGCCCTCTCCTTGGCCAGGCCCGGGGCCATGTGAGCCCATGACTGAGAAGGCAACAGAGGTGACTTCCTCACAGAATTGGGTGTTATTCCAAGAAGAGGAATGAATTATGGGTAGGGAGAACAATTGATGTCTAAGATCCAAAAGGAACTATAGGTGGCATATTCCTTTACAGATGGAGTGTCCAAGGCTTTGCAACAGTCAGCATCACTGACGATGACACTGAGGGGCCGAGGTGAACTCAGGCAGCCTTCTGTACAACAGGACCAGCCCTCACCTCCCAGCACAGGGCACAGGCCTTTTCAATTAGAGACTTTTTTTTTATGTCCCGTCTCATTCTGCTAAGCCAGAGATCAAGCTGCACTTCCCACTGGCTGAGGGGCACCTTCATCACAGGGTGCAAAGGTTTAAGCGCCACCCGGCTGTTAGGTTGCACTGCATGAGAGAGGTGACAGACCACTGTCTCAGCGCAGTGGTCTGCATATACTAGTACACTCCTCAAGTGTATAAAATAGCTTATTCACCTCAGAAGTGGGGATGTGATCCCAGAGTGTTTTGCTCACTGGATTGGAATGTGGTTGAGTGATTTCCAGGTATACAGGGATTTGCAGTGTGCTTGTCATTCCTTGTTTTTCATGATCTGGACAGTTAGAAGAGGCATTTTGTACAGTGACCTTACAGTGGGGTTTGTCTGATGTTTCCTCACGAGGAGGCTGGGGTTCTGAATATGGGGAAGAATATCCTCCAAGTGAGTTGCCTTTCTTACCACATCATGTCATCAACCTTTTATCATTAGTTATTTGACCTCGGTTACCTGGTTCAGGTAGGGTCTTCTAGTTTCATCCACTGTAAAGCAGTTTCTACCATTTTTCCATTTTCATACTCTATTCTTTGGAAGCAAGTCAATACCTTCAGTCCATACTCCAGGAGAGAGGGTAGCCACTTTTTAGAGAGATCAAACAGTCCCTTTTTTATGTCCACTGTGTGATGATAGATCATTTCCACGTTTGTAAAATGGTGATTCTAATTGTAAGTAACTCAAAAGGTTATTGTGAGGATGAAATAGAATCATGAGTATTGTTCACTTAGCTCAGTGATTGGCACATGGTAAAGTTCATTTGTCCATACATTCATTGATTCCACAGCTATTTCTCAAGCACCAACCATGTAACCATGTCTGAGGCATTATCCTGGGAATCTGGATTCAAATAACAAAAAACAAAACTAAATAGACACAGTCCCTAAACGTATGGAGTTAACTGCCTATTGGGGAGAGGGAGAAGGGGATGTACCTACTGATAAACATAATTCACATCCAATCTCCAATCTTCTTTCCCCACATTACCTAGCTTGATTTATATTCTAATTAACTTCCCAAGCTTGCAACCTACAGTTGAATTTGCTATCCTCCTGTTCCACAGTCTCCAAATAACATTCTTCACAAATATAAGGGTATGTACATTAAACTACATACAACACTATGCACATTAAATTTTTTAAAATTATAAATACAATGCTTTCAGTTGGGTGGGGGCTGGCTGGTTTGCCCTGAAGGGTGTCCTGGATCAGGGTGGGGGTCCCCACTGGGGTGCCTGGCCAGTCTGGGTGAGGGGCTGAGGGCTGTTTTCCGGCTGGCGAGTGACTAAAGCTTCCAACCGCTCCTTGTTTTCTTCTCTTTTTTTTTTTTTTTCTGGGCCAGCTTTAGCTCTGAGGCCTCGCTGCTGAAAACATAGATACAATGTTGCGGTCCGAGCCCGGCTGAATGGAAGCCCTTTTCTGGGGTTTTGTTTAGCTTCTTATTTGCAACATAGTATATAGTTGCTTAGACTTGCAACTGAGAGGCTGGCAAGTGAGGCGGGGAACGTTGGAGTCTGCAGCAAGCAAGCCTCGTGCTCGCTTCAGTGCCTGGCTGCCGGCCGCCATCTTGGCTGACAGTTAATTTGCATATACTCACTGATTAGCCAATGAAAAGGGTAGCGGTCGTACGCCAATTACCATGTTTCTCTTTTATTAGTGTAGATGCTTTCAGTTATGTCTTTATGTCTTAGGGTAGACACCCGAGTCTTTTAACAGAGAGGGCTATTAATTATCCGACAGAGAAATTATTCTCTCAAAAAGACAGTAGCAACACATAAATGATGCCACTGGTCAGCAGGAGGTAAAATGTGACTCTACACAGGAGATAGGTATAGTTATCACACCACCCCCACTGCCAATGTGATAACTGAGGTGCAAACAGGTCAGGCAACGCACAGTCAGCCTACGTGCTCTGAACCAGTCTGACATATTTCAGTGCTCAGGGAGTTTTGGTTTGAGAGGACCCCTGGCATTTTTCCTGTGGCTAAAGGAAGATAGTTGAGGTTGAAGAAGAATATTTAGAAAATATGGAAACTCTTTAGCAACTGGGCTTTAGGAACTCTTGCCAGAGGTCATCTAAGACCAAATGAGAATAAAAAGTCTTGTATTTTACTTCTCATTTAAAAGGATTGTTATAATGCTCCTATTTAAATGTAGTCAGAGCAGCCGTCTGGCTTGATAGTAGAATCTAATATTTGGAAAATGTTTTCATGCGATTTTCTGGCTTTGATAAGTAGTGTGTATTGTGGCAGATAGACTACTATTCTGAAAGAAAACAATGTTAGCAAGTGTATTCATTAACCAATTGAATCACTAGTAAATGGATTTATTAATTCCTCTTCTGTTAACTTAAAGCATGTTTGTTAAAACTGCAGTCTCAGGTTTTTGCAGATTAACTGCCTGTCAGCCACAGAAAGTGGACTAGCCTTTCAATTCCTATCAGCCTGCCTCCAACCATCCCCTCTGCAGACATGTGAGAAAAAGAAAATGCTAAGCATCTCTAGGTCCCTTTAACATGTACATTATTATCCCTCACAAAACAGACATAAAACAACAACAAACTACAGCGATCTATAGCATGGCTTTAGTTTTACTTTAGTGATCCCCTGTGCTGAATGAATATATAGACAATAGTTAGCTCACATTATCAGAAATAAAGAGGGGTATATAGGTCCCTTTCCAATAAATGTCACAATTAAGGAAAAATACTGGTAATTGCTGATCTGACATTGAGACCTTACTTCGGTTTAATTCGAAATACTTCTTTGATACACTGAAGAGCTGGCAAGTGTTTTCACTATCCAGATTTTTTAAAAATATATATTTTATTGATTTTTTACGAGAGGAAGGGAGAGGGATAGAGAGTGAGAAACATAGATGGGAGAGAAACATTGATCAGCTGCCTCCTGCACACCCCCTACTGGGGATGTGCCCACAACCAAGGTACATGCCCTTGGCCTGAATCGAACCTGGGACCTTTCAGTCCGCAGACCAACGCTCTATCCACTGAGCAAAACCGGCTAGGGCACTATCCAGATTTAATGATTACTTGTAATCAGAACCAAGCCAATGAATGTAAATAGATTATGTTTTTCTCTATTAGACATACATCAGATTTACAAAATATAGGTTCATAAATCGCAGCTAGTAAGAAAGATAATAATATTTAATAGAAGGTCACTTGAGAATTAATGGATTCTCTTTGTTCCTTCTTAACCCAGTCACATTTTCTCAGATGGGATCACTCTACTTTATTTTAATAGTTTCTAGTTGTAAAACCAAATTATCTTTTTAGTGACAAGTGATTCATTACAAAATTTATTTGCTCCCCACTTTTTCAATAAGGTCAAGTGATTGCCAGTTCTAGGGTTACTTTTAGTGAGAGGATCAAATTTATATATCTACACTAATAAAAGACAAACATGCAAATTGACCATACCTTCACTATGCCTTAAGCCACGCCCACCAGCCAATCAGAGCAACTATATGCAAATTAACCCAACCAAGATGGCTGGCGGCCGGCAGCCATGGAGCTGGAGCAAGCAAGAGGCTTGGTTGCCCCAATGATGGAGGAAGCCAAGCTTCCCCCCCCAACCCCGCCCTCCTCTCAAGGCTACAAAGTTTCAATTATAGAAGGTAAATAAATCCCAGAATAAAACCCCAGTGGGGACCCCCCACCCTAAAGGGGGTGTGGCCAGCCTGAAAACAGCCATCAGCCCCTCACCCAGGCTGGCCAGGCACCCCAGTGGGACCCCCACCCTGATCCGGGACACCCTTCAGGGCAAACCAGCCGGCCCCCACCCATGCACCAGGCCTCTATCTATATAATAAAAGGGTAATATGCAAATTAATCCTAACAGCAGAACAAGTGGGAATGACTGGTCACTATACATACACTGACCACCAGGGGGCAGACGCTCAATGTAGGAGCTGCCCCCTGGTGGTCAGTGCGCTCCCACAGGCAGAGCTCTGCTCAGCCACAAGCCAGGCTGATGGCTGCCAGTACAGTGGTGGTTGTGGGAGCCTCTCCCGCCTGCTGGCAAGTGGCCTGCTCCCCGCTGGCAAGTGGACATCCCCAGAGGGCTCCCAGGCTGCCAGAAGGATGTCTGACTGCCATCTTAGGCCTGATCCCCTGAGGAGCGGACATAAGCCAGCAGGTGGACATCCCACGAGGGGTCCCAAACTGCGAGAGGGCACAGGCTGGGCTGAGGGACCCCCCTGAGTGCACAAATTTTTGTGCACCGGGCCTCTAGTATATATATAATTTCAGAGAGGAAGGGAGAGGGAGAGAGAGAGATAGAAACATCAATGACAAGAGAGAATCATTGATTGGCTGCCTCCTGCATGTCCCCTACTGGGGATTGAACCCAAAACCAGGGCATCTGCACTTGGTCAGAATCGAACCCGAGACCCTTCAGTCCACAGGCCAATGCTCTATCCACTGAGCAAAACCAGCTAGGGCAATATTCCTATTTAATGCACTGTGTAGGCTAGCATTGTGGATTTGGCTTGCTGCAAGCAAGATTAATTTGGCATCTCTGACCCATCAAAATATCCCATTACTTCCTTCTGCCTCCATGAAACCATGAGCCTTGGTAGAGTTGAGTCAGACCTAACATTGCAGAAGGTCACTTTCCGAAAACTGGGACTAGTTGTGGTAGACCCATTGATAAAATCTAGGGTTATTTGTAATATCCCTACATATCTTTAGCTTTCATTCACAAAGGTAATAGCTATCCATCAGAGGATCGCTTTGGTTCCCATATGGTTGGATTTTAGCAGGAGTATATTCAGAAAGTGGCCTCAGTAATTGTAGCCCCTCTCCTCATCGTGATGGCATATGGAAAAGAGTTTTACTTAAGGAATTTATGCAAATGATGGCTTTAAAAAGGTCCTTAGAGATTTGACTGAAATTTAGATAGGCACTAACTTATATTAATGAAAAAGTACACTTTGAACCTTTCATCTCCACTAACAATTACATCAATGTTGATGTAATTGATTTTCATACTTTCCAGTAACTATTTTCATTATCTCCATAGCATAACCCAATGTATGTTGAATTTTCACATTTTGTCTTTTATCCATTTTGATGACCAAGGCCTGATATGAATCACACTCATTTATATACAGAATACAGATATAGATATAGATGATATAAATATACAGTTTCTTATATAACTGTCAGAGCTCCCTAGGATTTTTAAAAATGTGTCTAATAGGTGTATAGCTTCTATAAGGTAGGAAGAACTAAACCATATCACAGTTGCCATAGAAAAATGAACTTCATTTTGGAACTACGTCATACAGTAATGACCTTCAATCCACATCAACCGATATTAGAAGGGCTGAAAAAAGAGGTTCAGCCTCATACTCTGTTATTTATAACTAATTAGACAGAACCTGACCTTCAAACTTGATATTGTTGGCCAAGAAAAGTGTCATATAAAACTTTTTCTCCCGGGGTTTCAGAAACTGCATTTTGTACGGTATAGCATTTGTGCCAACTCTGCCAGGAAGTTGAGGCAAACCTAATCATCACCTGCCATGCTTCTCCAATCCGGTGAGAGAGAAAACATCAGCCCAAGCAAGTTCAATGTCAATGCAAATGAATAAGTAAGTATATAATAAAATCAGAGCTAGAGGAATGGAGAGCAGTAAGAAATGATGTTGAGCCAGAATAGTCAGTAAAGGCTTCCTAAAAGGGTGAGATTGGAGATAGATCTCAAGAATTTGGTGATCACGGAAGACTGGACAGGACATTTTGGAAGGAGGATTAAGGCACATAAGAGCAGGGAGACAGGATTATAAACGATATGTTGATCTGACAAGTATAGCAATTTAACTGATACAGGGCACAACTTATAAATGGCAACCTCAAAATTAACCTTTATTAAGTGCTTTCTATGTCCAGAAACTGCTCTAAATGTTTTTACATATATTAATTCATTTAATCATCACCCCAGGGATATGAGATAATCATTATTCCCTATACTTTACAGGCAGCCATAGAGATATTAAGTACACAGTCAGCATTATAAGGTTAGTAAGTGGTAGAGCAGGATTTTCAATCCCAGTAGTTTTAATTCCTCAATACCCACTATTCTTAACTTTTGCCAAAATATGTGTCACAGCCTGCGAGGACCAGACAGGTTAACCATGACACCTGTGGACATCTGACCGTAGAGATTGGTGAAGACTGTCCTGGAGCTCATGCCCCATAGAGAAAGGGCAGATGCTGCTCCGCTTCAGCCTCTTGGGAGCATGGGGCCAGTATTCTCAGATCTGATTTTTTAAAAAGCGAGTCCAGTCATCTAATTCATATGTGTTTTCTTTTAAGGAACAAATGGTCAAAATGTAGCATGCAGGTGACCAGCTAGAGATGTGGAGGAATAGGAGGGATGAGATTGAAAAGGTAGGTTGGTACCCAATTACTAAGGGTTCAGAAATCTAGAGAAGATGGAGTGTGCACAGCCTGAGACTCACATAGGACCAATGGAAAGGAAAGAATACAGTCCATGGATTTTATAAGAGACTAGAGGTCCGATGCATGAAATTCTTGCAAGAGTAGGCCTTCCTTCTGTTAGGTCAGAGAGAGACCAGGATCGGATAAAGGTAGGTTGGTACCCAATTACTAAGGGTTCAGAAATCTAGAGAAGATGGAGTGTGCACAGCCTGAGACTCACATAGGACCAATGGAAAGGAAAGAATACAGTCCATGGATTTTATAAGAGACTAGAGGTCTGATGCATGAAATTCTTGCAAGAGTAGGCCTTCCTTCTGTTAGGTCAGAGAGAGCCCAGGATCGGATACATGCAGATGTGTGACGAGATAATGGACTCCTCCTGGCATTTCTTACACATCAATGTGCCAGACACAGACATGGGCTTCTTTTTCCTGAATCCACATACCCCCACACAGATACTGACTCATTCCTGACTACCTTGCTGACCCCCTACAGCTGAAACTTCCTCAGCTGAATACCTCAGCTCATGTCCCTTCCCCTCACCCAACCGCAGTATAAAAAAAGCGCCCCCCTCCCTGTTGGCGTGAATCCACGTGCCCTGTCCTTGGGGGTACGTGGGTCTCCCGGGGACGCAGAATAAACTTTCCTTCCTTTTTTCCTTTTCTGATTAACTCTCTTTATTTCCTTCGCCGCCTGCTGAGCCACCTAACCTAACACCTTCCCCTGGCCAAAGGCAGGCACCTAGGACTCGGGCTTCCCTCATAGCCCCAGCTTCATCTGGAAGGACATCTGGTCTAATTAACATATTACCCTTTTATTATTATAGATAATTAATTGTATCTATGACAGAAGGGGGAGATTTAGGGAAAGTTGGATTAAGAAATAAGATGAGAAATAAATCCAGCTGAGATTTTGAGGGTGGGGATCTCAATAGATGTAGTTTCAAGGGCTAAGCTTAATAATAAAAGCAATAACAGAGCACATATACTACATGAAATTATCTACTGAGTAACTGAAAAGCTATGCTGTGGTTAAAAATAATTAAGGCTCTAAATGTGTTATATCAATGAGCTATTTAACATCTCTTTAATTTCCTTTTCCTAGCAGGTGAGTCATGTCACTCCCCTGCTGCCACTCATGTATGGCTTCCTATTACCCTCATAAAGAAATCCAGAGCCTTGACTTGGCCTACAAGTCCCTGGCCACCTATCTTAGCTCATGTCCCCCTACCCTCTCAGCACAGGCCTTTCACAGAGGCCAGGCTCTGTTCTTCACAAATACCCTTTCCTCCTCAGGACCTTTGCACATGATGGTTTTTAGGCCTAGAACACTTTCCCCTGTGCTCACACCATGGCTTCATTTAGGTCTCTGCTCAGATATCATCTCCCTGGTGTCTTCTCCATCACCAACTCCTTCTCCTTTCATTTCCTGTCTTTCTCCCCCACCAGCAGAAAGCCTTTATTTTCTTCATTGCTATTTCAATAGCACCTAGAATACTGCCTGGCCTTGAGTGGGCATTCAATGAATATTCACTGAAGGGTATGAATGAATGAGCAAAAAATGCCAAAAGAAGGGAACAATACAACTTCTACCAGAGAAGTGGTATGTAGGTTAAATGACATATATAATACGTGTAAAACACTTAGCACAAAGCCATAGCAAGCATCTTAAAAAGTAGCTGAAAATGTTAGGAAATATTAAGATGGGGCCAGGGAACTGGAGACGAGCCTTGGAGCTTGTAGTCTGAGGTTGTGAACAGGCTCGAGCAGCTTAACCTGTGCCCGCTGCACCCTGTCACCACATAGACTCTCACTGGTCTATCATCTGACTTGGGGAGACTTTTGAATGTTATCCTATGAGAAGTTGATGGGTCATGATGGTGTGTCATAAGCAAATAATATGTTTTCTTTCTTAAAGATAATCTATAAACTGCCACTTGTTGCTGCTTTGCTGATAAATTGGAGGTTTGAGAATGGTATGGCATTAAACTAAAAGCAATGGGAAGTCTAAAGAAAGCAAATGCCATTCTATCAAATGTACTGTGATTCTTCCAGAAATTACCATTGCATTACCATAATAAGATAAATAGGGTTCCTTTTCTGATTTTTATGTAATTACACCCTTTATGAATAGTAATTGACTTGAAAATAGATCCTTGTCCTACAGGGTCAGGCTCCAGGGAAGAAGGAAATTGCTAGAAAAAAATGACAAAAGGATCATTTACATTTGCCCAATTTAGCTAGAAAATTCCTTTTCTTCTCAGAATTTCTATCTGAATCCCCACTCAAGCAATTTTCATTTTGCCTTAGGGGCTGCTTGCCTGCAAAAGAAACAGTAGGTGGGAATTTAAAGTATGCAAGGTATCTTGCAGCTGAGTCCCTGGATGTTTTGGGAACAGAATTAGTCTTTAGAGAAAAGGCAGTGCTGTGGGTTATTCCTAGGAAGCCTGGACAGGTAAGGTGGGGCTGCCCTTGGGATAAAATAGGCACCAGGGCGGCCCAGGTGGACTAGAAATGGAACTCCTGGTGAGCTGGCGAATTGCACCTTTTTGGAATACTATAAGCAAGTACGTCTGATTAGTTCCGAGATCATTTTCAAATGAAGCCAAAATGCCCCAACAATAATTACAGACAACGTGTGCTTCCCCGCTGCCAGGTCCTGTGGCAGCAAGCCTCTGCAGGTGAATCATTGTTCTCCACGTTGGACAGATAAGCGAACTGAGAGCCAGTTTTGCCCAGGGTTACACAGTTAGCAGGTGGAGAAGTTTAGATTAGAATCATTACACTAGACGAGGAGGCAGGAATGTGACTACAGGTGAGGAAAGTGTATAGTTATTCACGGAAATACTTTTTCCCAAAATGAATTTATGCTTTAACATTAATAAAATAGCTTTGATGTGCATTTGGGAGACAGAAAGCTGAAAGAACAATACATGCTTAGAGAGCCATTTTTCACGGTTTGATGTTATTCGGGTAGGTGGCCTTTGGAGGGTCAGTGATTGAGACATATCCATGCATCATACCAAAGTCCATCCTGGAAGATACTCACAAAACACCCAACAAATCTCCTAGGCAGGGCTCCACGTGGGCTAGTGCTGTGCTTTCTGCTTCTTTATGTCTGAGTGGATGCATGGACCTCGGGAGGGCTTTCCCTTTTCAACTTTCTTTTTCTTTCTGGCCCCTTCTTGCTCGTAGTCCTACCTCCTCCGACCCTGTGCCTGTCAGCTCCACCCGTGGAGGGTGGGTGGTGGAGAACAGCATGTAGATTTCTCTGCTGAGCAGCCATTTCCCCTTGTCCATGGACAGAACCACAATGACCTCGGAGGAAACACTCCAGTGTTCATACAGGGGACAAACGGCATGGAAATCAAGTCCTGGCAACTGTAATTCCCCCTGAACCAGGTAACTGAGCCTCAGTCTCACTCTCCCCAGTAGAATTGCTGACTTGGTGGGAAGGTTCTGCCCAATAGTGAAACCCACAGACAGTGAAACAGGCATTTTAGGGGGATATAGGCAGGTTTAGGGAATTTTTGGAATTGGGGTCCATGGAAAAACATAGGGCTACAGTTTGGGAGAAGGTATGTCTCCATAACACAAGGAAGCCAGGTGCAGGGAGCAGCAACAGTTGCATTTACATAAGACAAGGGAGCTGGAAGTAGCCTAAAAGGTCTATATTTACAAAATAAAGAAGAAAGAAGGAAGCCCAGAAAGAAAAGAACAATGAGGGAGGAGGGCATCACATGTCTGTCCCACGTGCTGTTTGACCTTTGAGTTCAGGAGTTGCTATAGAGACCAAATCAAAAAGGGGGATAGTGGCCAATCAGAGGGGATATCAGGACACAGGAACTGCAGCCTTTATAAACCATGGAAACAGGAAGTCGGTGGGATCCTTTCCCCTTCCCCACCTGGGAGTCCATTCTGTGGGACTCTTTCCCTCTCCCACGGGGGAGTCTGTACTTGTTCTTCAATAAATCTCCACCTTTGCTATACTACCCTCTGTCCCTGGATTCATTCTTTGACTCCGGTGGACAAAGAATCCGGGTTCCAGTCCAAAAATTCCATTTCATCAGGGCCTGGGAGAGATCAAGTCCTGACAAGGTCATGGAGCTCCTGCGTCTGCACTGTTTCCGGATTAGTTTAGTAGGTGCGTTACTACATTTTTTTGGCGCTTAGCCAGTTTGAGCCGGGTTCTTAAGGCTGGTGGTTGTGTGTGGGGTATCTTCCCACGGCATGCCAACTTCAGGAAGATGTTTACTCTGACGTCTGGATTCAGTCATGTGATAAACTTTTTCTTTCCAAGAGAATGATCGCATCCTTAATCTTTTCTCAATAATTTAATTTTATTTATAGAAACATCAAGCCTCAGGCAAATTGAAATCTTCTCTCACTAATTATCTCAATCATGGCGTTTTATCAAGTGTTTTCAATGATTGGGTCATTTTAGGGTTTTGTATTAACCAAACTGGGAATTCTTAGATTTATAAAACAGCCCACCCTCAGATGTTACAAATAAATCTTTACTAGTACATGATATTGTCACTGCATAGTTATTAGAAGAGGGCTAGGCCCTCCATCTTGCCCCAGGGTAAGGGCTAGGCCCTCCATCTTGCCCCAGGGTAAGGGCTAGGCCCTCCATCTTGCCCCAGGGTAAGGGCTAGGCCCTCCATCTTGCCCCAGGGTAAGGGCTAGGCCCTCCATCTTGCCCCAGGGTAAGGGCTAGGCCCTCCATCTTGCCCCAGGGTAAGGGCTAGGCCCTCCATCTTGCCCCAGGGTAAGGGCTAGGCCCTCCATCTTGCCCCAGGGTAAGGGCTAGGCCCTCCATCTTGCCCCAGGGTAAGGGCTAGGCCCTCCATCTTGCCCCAGGGTAAGGGCTAGGCCCTCCATTTTGCCCCAGGGTAAGTGCTATGCCCTCCATCTTACGTTGGCCATGTGCTTGGCAAGGAGCTTCTTCCCGGAAGTCTAAGCCTCTGCTAGCCACACCCAGGAACAAGACATGGACTTGCGCCTGGCCAATCGGCAAGGCCACAGCCCTTTCTCCTCCGCTTACTCCAACCCGCTATAAAACCCCTCTCCACACAGAGTTCGCTCTTTCTCTGCTTCCTGTGGCTGCGTCAGCAAGGTGGGGGAGCCGAACTAGCTCGAATAAAGACTCTTATGCTTTTGCATCGGACTGGCTGGCTCCCTGATGTGGTTTCTTGGGGATCCTGAAATCTGGGCATAACAGGGTCATTTTAGGGTTTTATATTAACCAAACTGGGAATTCTTAGATTTATAAAACAGCTCACCCTCAGATGTTACAAATAAATCTTTACTAGTACATGATATTGTCACTGCATAAGTTATTAGAAATTATTGTAATAAATATTTTAGTATTTTACAATAATTTTAGTTCTTCTCTTAGTTTTTCATGCATTAAAAATCAGTTATGTTCTAAAGCAGCAGTTCTCAACCTGTGGGTCGCGACCCCTTTAAATACATCCTGCATATCAGATATTTACATTACGATTCATAACAGTAGCAAAATTAGTTATGAAGTAGCAATGAAAATAATTTTATGGTTGGGGGTCACCACAACATGAGGAACTGTATTAAAGGGTCGCGGCATTAGGAAGGTTGAGAACCACCGTTCTAAAGGCTCACATTCACCCTAGTTTCAATATGCAGGTCCTAAAAGGATCCTAAAATTAGACTTAGATTTTCTCCCCAATATTTTGAAACCAAGTACTCCTGATGAAGGTCATCCTTAATTCTGCCCTTTAGCCAATAGTGGTTTGATATTCAAATTATCTTCAGTTTATAAAGAATATAAACCACAGCCTGAGAATTAGTCATTTCCCCAAAGTTACACTGCATTTCTTAACAAGGACAGATTCTTTCCCCCACACACCAATGAAGAGAAAACATGATCAGCCCAGATGGTTAGGGCTTAGTGTAGAACACTGCAGAGCTCAGAGCCCGAGGTGCCCACCAGAATCTGTACAAGAGCAACTTCAGGTGGCTTCGGGCAAAGATTGTCGTGAAATCAACAAGGTTCTAAGTGCATTCCATCTGAGGAGGTCACCCGGATCTCAGGAATCTGGATCTAGGAAAGGCGATAGCTCTAGTGACATTCTGAGACAAGAACAAACAGTCATTCTTGAACATGTCTTTTTTGTTTTTGTTTTTGTCCTTAAAGCCTATGAAGAAATTAGAGCATTCCTAGCATAAAGAGAGTGAAGCTCCTTCTCAGAATACACATGAAAGAAAGAGACTTAGAATCTGAGCGGGTGTTCCAAGGGGACTTTCTTCAGGAAGATACACAACAAAATTTTATTTGCTTTGAATCACTCCCATCTTTCAAAGTCCAGGGAAGGGTAAGAAAGGAAGGAGAGATAAAGGTAAGAGGTAAGTAGGGTAATTGGAGGTTTTAATAATGGTAATATAACAACTTATATTTATTATATGGCAAGCATTTTTATAATCATTTTATGTAATTTCATTGGATTCTTACACCATGAGGTAAGAGTCATTATCATATGGCACATAACTGGCAAAGAAACTGAGAAAACAGAAATCTCAGTAATATCAGTGTCAGTAGTTGAACCCCAGCAGCTTAATTCCATTTACCATCCTTCTGAATCCTCAGTTACCTAAACTTATCCCATTTTACATATGGGATAAACAAGGTTTTGCTCATTTTCAAAGTTTTGATTTCTGACATTATAGCTTAGTTTCCAGCCAGTCTGAGCAGAAACAAAGCTGTGGTACCACTTCATTGTTATGCAGCAGTGACAATCCTCTTTACATCTGAGATAGTGCTCTGTCATTTGGGAAATCTTTCACTGTAGAGTTGCATTTCATATTGACAACAGATCAGTGAGGTCTAGAGCTATACCTCATTCTACAAAAAGAGCACTGATAACAAGGGTGGGAAAACAGACCGAACAAGGGTATCCAAGACTCTTTTTCTTGGTTCAATTTCATTTCCTCAAGAAGGTCGGGACTACTTTGGAGGCAAGAGATGGCTGGGGATCAGGAGCATTGCCTTAGGATGGAGTGTGAGGTTCCAAGGCACACCTGGCCAATTTCATTATCTTATAAACTCCACATCAAGGTCTGGAAACAGAAACCACAACAGCAGAGGAGAGTACCAGACACAGTTGTTGTCTCTGGAGATAGAGCAATAAAACACACAGACCCCCTGTTCTCAGAGAGCTTCCATTATGTAGACAATTCTGTGTCCTGCTAGTTTTAATCCATGCCTCTGTCTTGCCACCTGCTCTAAATGGGCCCGCTGTGGTTTTTATAAAACACCCACGTATTTACTCTTACTTCTAAAAGACCAGCCCATACAATTCACACACAAAAAAAAACAAACAAAAAGCAATAGAGCCTAACCCTCAAGAGCAAAGCATTTGTGTTCTCTGTGTTCTGCACTCACAAGATGGCAGGGTGAGACTGGGAAGCTGCTCAGGGTCATTCGGCAAGTAATCAGATGCGGAAGCAAAGCAATTTATCTTCTGATGGTGCTGGATCCCCGAGATTTTCTATTTGCCAACAGTGACCAAATATTAAATGTTTATGAAAGAAAGTAGAACTATGGTTAAAAACAATCCCCTACCAATTTCCTTCCAAGCAATGTATAGCACTAGGTGACCCTTTGGTTCACTTTGCTTTAATATGCAACATCTAAGCAATCCTCCATGAAATGGAAAGTAGCACATTAGAAATATATGTAAATTGAGGGTAACATGTAAATCACAAAGAAATCATTACTGCAGGGTAATGTCCGAGAAAATAGCCTATCAAGACTCTTACAAGCAACTAGATAAGGAAAGACATCCTTAGCTACATGAACTTTGTTAAAAATCATCAAAGCTCCAGAAGAAGTTCTGTTAAATAAAAATGGAATAAAAAAGAACAAAAATACATTAGATGTTCTGTTTGTAACTATTGCATGACAAAGAATAATGTTAAAAAATTGAGTCTGTTGGGGTGGGGGACGGGGTAAGATGGCTACACTCTAAGGAAGTTCCGTCTGCTTGCTCCCAACACTAGACTGGACTCTGGCTATTCTGCAGAACATTCCACCTGAAAAACCAGCTGAAAGAAAAACTGATAGGAAATACTGCAAGAGGGGATCATGGAAAGAGGACAGGAGACTTCCTACAGGCTACAGGTGCCACCCCGAAGGCAAATCCGTTGAAACCACCCTGACTGGGACCAGATGCCCCATAAAACCCAGTTCCAGGGGGAAGGGAAAGCAGCCCAGAGCAAGTAAATTCAAGGGGTGAGCCCTGAAGCAGACACAGCCTCGGAGCTAGGAAGGCCATGCCTCCAGACTACTTGGGGATCCACCCTGCAGGGCTTCAGCCAGGGCCAGGCACAGACAGCAACTCCCGTTGGTCTGCACCAGAGAACAGCCAGGAAACCTGAGACCCACACCCCAAGGGACCAGATACAACAGCATAGGAGCAAAATCCAACAAGCTTCAAAAATAGCAGACCCAAAGGGGATTTTTGTTTGTTTGTTTGTTTTTTAAATATGTTTTTATTGACTTCAGAGCAAGGAAGGAAAGGGAGAGTTAGAAACATCAATGATGAAAGAGAATCATGGATCAGCTGCCGCCTGCAAGCCCCCGAATGGGGATCAGCCTGAAACCCAGACATGTTCCTTGACTGGGAGTCCAGCTGTGACCCTGAGCACACCAGCTGGCCAGGTCTTTTTTTGTTTGTTTTGTTTTTGTTGGGTTTGAACATTCTGTCTCTCACTTCTCTCTTTTTCCTCCATATTCTCTAAATGCTATTGCTTATTTTAGTCTAATTTTTTTCTTCCTCATTCTCTTTACTTTTTGTTAATTTTTATTTTTAATTAAATTTTTCCTTATTTTCTCTTCTCATTTTTCTTTTCCTATTCTATATTTCATTTTATTTGCAATTTTAATTTTTTCAACTTATTATTATTGTTTCATTTGTTATATTCTGTCTTATATTTTTTATACTTACCTTTTTCTGGTCTCTTCCTCCTTTGCTTTCATATTCTCTTTTATTTATTAATTTTAGTTTTATTTTTCTTTTCTCTCTTAATTCTTCTGGTCTCAAGTCTTCTACTATTCTTTTTTTTTAAGTCTGGTTTTTCTTTGTCCGTTTGGTTTTTAGTCTTTTTATTGAGGCTGTTGTTTTATTACTGTTGGTGTTGTATTTTTGTACTTTTTTGCTTTTTGTTTTATTCTTTTTTTTTCTTCCCTGTTCTTTTTGGTTTGGTATGGCTTTGTCTTTGTTTTGTTCTGTCAACACCTGAATAATAAATAGTTGGCTTGACCTGGTCAGGGTCAAGAATCATAGTTAACAAGCCTGAGGGCTGAGCCCAACACAAACGGAACAACAGCAACTACGATGGATATATTGACGGCAAATAAGCAACTGAAAAGATGTCCAACATTATGAGTCATTAGGGAAACGCAAATTAAAACCATAACAAGATATAACTAGACACCTATCATAATGGCTAAAATAAACAATAGTGATCAGATAAAATGCTGGTGAGGATTCAGAGAAACTGGATCACTCATACATCTTTTGGGAATGTTAAATGGTACAGCCACTTGGAAAATAGCTTGGCTGTTTCTTTAAAAACTAAAAATGGACTTAGAAATTGCACACTTGGGTATTTTTCCCAGAGAAATAAAAAGCTATTTCTTCAGAATGTGCATCTCATCTTTATTCATAATAACCAATAACTGGAAACTACCAAAATGTTTCTTAACAGGTCAATGGTTAAACAAATTGTGGTATATCCATATCATGGAATATTTACTCAGCAATATAAAGGTATGAACTATTGATATATACAGCACCCTGGACAAGCCTTGAGGAAATTATGCTGAGTGGAAAAAGTCAATCTCAAAAAGTTAAATACTGTATGATTTCACTTATATTTGTGGAATGTCATAATTATAGAATAGAGCACAGTTAGCACTGTGAGGGCTGGGGATGGGAGCAGGAGTGAAGTTACACATGATGAAGCTTCATTGGTCTACACTTACACACAGTTCTGTGAATCGTACTATGTTGATTTCCTGGTATTGATACTGTACTATAAACATGTACAAGGTTAACACAGGGAGAGGCTGGGTGAAGGGAGCATGAGGCATCCCTGTATATTTTTATTACAACTTCCTGTGAATCTATAATTATTTCAAAGTAAAAACTTAAAAACTATGCTGACTTTAGTACTTTAGGTAAGTACTTCTAAAGCCCTCCATTTCATGTAAAATTCCAGCATAAAACCTGTGCTGTTCTGCAGAAGAAATATCAACTTAAAATACTTTCCAGGAAATAGGAGACAGAAATGGGGTTGTTTCATCACATTTCTCCCATTACACACATGGTTACTTAAGAGTCACCATATGCTGTGTTACACACAACACACACATCAAGAGATATTTTATGTAGCCTACATCAAAATTGCAGTTTATATAACAATATATGCCTGCACTCAATTCTCACCAATAACATTGAAATAGGAAAAAGGAAAGCACATTTTCAGTTCTATAACTACATTTGTGATGTTAGACAAATCACTTCAACTTTCAGAATAGTTTTCAACATGGCAATTAAACTAGGTAATATTAGAGATTCTAACTATCATTAAATAACTAGAAATGAAAATCAATCAAGTACTAGAGAAATACTATATTTAATGTACAGTAAAACCTCATTAATTTAGGCTCCACTAATTTAGAACATGTAACAGCTTAGGGTGGTTGCTTTACATTTCACTACTTCTAATGTTTAAGAAGAGAAGAATTTTCAACATAAACAAATTGTGGAAAGAAGTGTTTAAGAAAAATATAAACCATAAACTTTACAAGCTCTCATGTGTGTGCAAGAAGGGAGGGGTTTATTGGAAATCCTTCTTATTCGTCCATCGAGTCCTGGGGGACTTAGGGTGGTGCTGGAGCAGGAACTAAACCTTTACAGGAGATTCCCCTCAGCCCATTTATGCCAAGGGAAGCCCCTACTAGCTCCCACCTGCTACCCTGGAAAGTGTCTCCAGTTGGCCAATCTATAAGCCTGGCCCTCAGCTGTATTACTGCACATTCAGACAGAGCAAGGGGTAGTCAGGCCAAAACCCAGGCCCCAACAGGATAAAAACAAACTGACATGACAAAATGACAAAACAAACTTTCTGGACCCAAATTTTTATGGAACACTACTCAGAACATTTGCAAAGCTGCAGAAGTTTCCATTACCAATTTTTAAATGTCTTTTTCACACTCCATGCATCCTGTTAGTCTTGCTTTTCACTTTGGCTCCAAAATCAATTGGACTTTTTGGTCTTGGCATTCTAGTGGGGAGGAGAAAATAAAACCTTCGAATCAAGCATTGCTTTGAGTCTGATGCCCGTGTGCTTACCACACTCTTTCCTCTATGCATTCACCTAGCCGTTGCGCTTCTAAAAGGAGTCTTAAAGAAGTATGACAACCAGTTCACAGGAAGTTAATATACGACACTATCACACCCAAGTAATGACGGGAAAAGCACATCCATGGAAAAGCACATTCATTTGGAGTTTATGGTTGTGTTCTTTGTTTCACTCTAACGTACTATCTCTCTTTGCACTAATTCACTTTTAAGCTGGAAATTTTTTTTAATTTATTGATTTTGGAGAGAGAGGAGGGAGAGTGAGAGAGAAAAAAACATCGATTTGTTGATCTACCTATTTATGATTTCATTGGGTTGATTCTTGTACATGGTACGTGTCCTGACTTGGGATCGAGCCCACATCCCTGGCCCATTGGGATAACGCTCTAACTAACTGAGCTATCTTGCCAGGGTTTAAACAGTTTTCTTAAAAGTCATGAAGAGATGAACTGTGCAACATAGTTTCTTCCCCTAGTTTGTATTGTCCAAAGAGCTTTCAAAACAAAATCACATGGAAATCATATAATTTGTCCAAACACATCGCCAGAATATAATTGTACCATATCAGGGTATGCAGAAAAATAACACCAAAGATCGCCAAGCAACTGCTCTATTCTTTTTCCTTATTTTGTGCTCTTTCTAGTAGGATTAAGTATCAAAACTTTTTATATGAAATTGGCAATTTTATGAAGAATACACATACTTATTTCACAACCCCAACTTTTTCCTTACAGCTGATAACTGACCTAACCATCGTGAAGACATAAAATTTCATACTCAGACAAGCGACAACTGTTCTGTGAAGGTGTATAGCTGTGGAGACCTTTTCCCCTCTGTCAATCAGAGGAAGGCATGAGACTCTCCACACCAGAGCTGATTTCAGAGCCTCAAATCTTTCCTTGGCAGAGGTAGGTGTAGCCAAAGCTCAGGTATTTAATGCCTCTTACAGTTCTGTGTTCCTGGCTCAGTTGCTTTCTGTCTCTGCAACAAAGCCTAGACTAAGAAACAGGAACATGTCCACTTTTTCTCTTGGCAGTACAATTAGTATGAGACTGTTTTCGAGTCCTCTGGGAAAAGCTTTGTAAAGATGCACAGCAGCTTCAGAAAGCACGTGGAGGCTAAAGGAAGGATACAGCCAAGACTTGCCCTCCCCTGGCCTCGGTCTTCCTTGCTCCTTTCCTCAGGACAGGGCTAAACACTGGAGGCTCAGATTCTAGGACATACATGTCTAGGTCACAGAGTGGACCTTGCTGGCCAGAGGGCAGAGCTGCTCTGTAGTCAAAGGTCATGTACAGAGACACAGTGTGTGTGGCTGGAGTGAAACCAAAGGGCCCTGTGATGTTCTGAACCAGATGTCTCTGGCTTTCTCTTCTGTTTCTCTGCTCTCACAAAGTGGACCAGTGGAAATAGCCTTAGACTTGTGTTGGCATTTAAGAGAGAGGGAGAATCCCTGGGACCCTAATTAGTAAGAGTCCTGCCTTGCTGTTTCGCTACCATGTTCTTAAGCAACTTCGTCTGTTCATCTGTCTCATGAGGGGGCACCATAAAGTGGGGTGGGATAATTTTATAATTGAAGAGACAATAGGAGTATTTCAAGATCCTTTGGCATAACCTATACATGAGCACTCCATTGCCTTCATCATTTGTAAAAGCACAGCAGAGAGAGCGCTGAGCCGGCAGTCAAAAGACGAGACACTCTAATCCAAGCTCAGATGCAGACCTGGGCAACCACTTCATCTCTGTAACACTCTGTTGCTTCATTGGTAAAATCACCCATTTTACAAAAGAGCTGCTGTGAGCATCAGCGTTCAGAATGCATACGGAAGCCTTTCAGTGGTAAAGCACCATTTATTTGTGAGGTGCTATCATATATTTAAAAGACAAGTTCATCCCCAATGAAACCATCTACTTCTATCTAGGAATGTGCCAATGAAGTGTCACTGAACATGGGGCTGCGAATGGTGCTGAGCCATTGGGATTCAGTTGATCCCTGGGCCAGTTGCTCTTAGTGGCACAAAGGAAGGGGATGGACTGGTTCCTTCACCCTGACTAAACCTGCTAACTAGTCTCTGAGAAATTAGAAGTTACACTAAACACTACTTGAACTCCTCTATGTGCGGCTTGAGAACTAAGCCCTGGGCCAATTTTCAAGTACGAGTAATGTGGTCTTCATGGTTACTGTTGTTATTTGGGGCTGGGGAGAGGAGGAGTGCAATGCACACGGAATTTAGATGCCTTTCCTGGGGAAAGAGTTGAAGATTGGAAAAATACCTTCTTACCAAACATTAGGGAAGAAATAATATTATTTGTTTTACTATAAATTGGAAATTCAGCACAACTAACTGAGAAATAGAAACTTAAGCACCTTAGTTATAAAATATATCTCTTAGGAATTGTCTCGTGTTCCAATAACATACTGGAAGATTCAAGGACCGAGGTCTAACTTCGCCAGTTACATTTAGTGCTGTTTGCCATTAACACCTTGACACCCCAATCTACTGTTGAAGTTCATAAATCTTTATATTATGAACTTCATGCCTGTCCCAGTTACTGTGTAATTTCTCTTTTCTAACTGGATCCTGATTAATACAATATATTTGGCTATACTTTTATTCTTACAATGAGTAAGGAATACATTTATGATTGAAAAAAACCAGCAAAGCAAAATTTTAAAGCCAAAAACATGTGTAGGTAGGATAAACACACGACAATTATTTGTTTATTTTTATGAGATAGTTTGCCTCTAGAATGTCATTCCCCAGAATGTCATGGGTCTTATTCATGACCACAGGAATTCATATATACATGCCTAGTTATCCATGTGCATCTGATGTGTGGGTAACATTCCAAACAAACCAACTGGGGGTCTACTAGGTACCTGAGGATCAATAGTCTATGTTATTTATCCTGTCTTACAATGCTAACATATCCCCTGTGATATTATTCAGTGATTTACTGTCTAGTGAACACACTCTAACTTTGATTAGAGCAGCAAATTCATCTCTGAGACTTCTGTTGAGTCCACATTAAATTCAGCACATGTTTTATGAGCTCCTATTGAGGTGCTATTAACAATCCTCTGCAAAGGGTTCCATGATCATGATCTCAAGAGAAGATGCTACATTCTCAACATAACTCCTCTAGGAGGTCCAAGGAAGCAGGTTAAGTGATGACATGATGGCCTTCTTCCATGAAACCATATTATGTGACCAGACAGGGATAGTCTAATGCTCACTTAGTTTCAGAAATAATTAAAATGCACTTTAAGATGTACATTTTCTCGTGAATAATTTTAACTCATTCTGCATATGACAGACTGCAATTGAAATACTTGGTGCAATAGAGATGCATCTGCAACTGCATTCTGTCATTCTCCCCATCATGCACTTGGTGAGCTAATGTCAGTCTCCTGAGTAGGTTGAGTCCATTAACATCTCCTTTTGGCCCATCTTGTTGTTGCTATAACCCTGTCACAGAGCACATCAACCAATAATGAAAGGAAGCTAATTTAATTGGTCTTTACCTAATACTTTGATTTTGGTAAGAAATCTATTTTCTAATTCCAGTAATGATAGTAATTTATAATTTCATTCTGAATGAACTAATTTGTGAAAATATGTTTTTAAAACTATAAATTATTGAAATTAACCTAAAACCAAAGCAACCTTGCCATATTTTTTAAATAAGAATCTTAGAATATTATCCCGCATGCCCTGAGGAATTAGAGGTGTGCCTAATCAAGCAGCTCCAGAACTCCCACCTTCTTGTAAAATGACCCCACCCCCCCTTGGTTCTGCTTCACGCTGAGCTTTCAGGCATTCAGGCTTTAGGGAGCACCAACCTCGTACAAAAGGATGGTTGGCAAAGGCGGCTGTGTTGTGCTGGTTTTACTATTAATAACTAGAGGTGTATGTTAATCAGCCTCCCAATTGCAGATGCCAAACACCCGATTCAAGTCAACTTAAACAAATAAGGGAAATTCATAGTTGTCTTATTGGAAAAGTCCTGTGATGGTTCTAGTTTTAGAAATGGCTGTAAGAGCCCTAGCTAGTTTGGCTCAGTGGATAGAGTGTCGGCCTGTGGACTGAAAGGTCCCAGGTTCAATTCCTGTCAAGGGCACATGCCCGTGTTGAGGATTCGATCTCCAATAGGGGGCATGCAAGAGGCAGCCGGTCAATGATTCTCTCTCATCATTGATGTTTCTCTCTCTCTCCCTCTCTCTTCCTTTCTGAAATGAAAGAAAGAAAGAAAGAAAGAAAGAAAGAAAGAAAGAAAGAAAGAAAGGAAGGAAGGAAGGAAGGAAGGAAGGAAGGAAGGAAGGAAGGAAGGAAGAGAGAAATGGCTGTAAGATACCCAACCCATGTGATAAGGACTCCAGCTCTGGCCATATCTCAGTTCTACTTTGCTCAGCTTTTTCTTGACTCTCAAGAATTTTCAATGTGTGTGGTGGTTCTTGAAATCTCCACGTTTATACTCTAGCAGTGTGCAGTGCAGCTAAGAGATAGTTCCCAGGTCTGAGCCTCACAGGACTACTATGGGTCACAGGAAGCTTGATTGGCCAGTCATGCCAAAGCATAGGGTAGGCCGGTAGGGGCAGCAACAACCAGATCATAATGACCCCCAGAATCTCTGGGGGAAATGGAAATAGGTGTTGGACAGACATAAAAGTTCTCCGCTTATAGCAGTTGCTATTTATTTTAGCTAAGAACTAACCTATAGGTAATATTTCATCCTCACAGTACCACCTTTTTCTTGTGATTTACAGACAAGATAGTTGGGGCTCAAAAAAATTAAATAACATGCCTAGGATTTTAAAGCTGGCAGGTGTCAGAGCTGCTATCAACATACCCTTAGCTGCTGTCAATATAATAGAGACAAAGCAATTACTCATGCAGACCCCGGTTCATTGAGATATGATCTCCCAAATGCTTTTCAAGACTAATGTGCTGGGATATAGGAGGGAAAGGTGATTGACTCAAAATGCTTCACTTAGCTTGATTTAAATAAAATAAGATTTCTACCTAACTAGCTGAACTCAAAGTCTCTACAAAGTTGCCTTATTGTCGGCAATAAAATACTTAAGACTCTTACAGAAGGAGTAAATACTCTTCACCTTGAACTGATATGATGAAAATGCATATTGGCCTCTAAGAGTGAGACCTTCAAAACTCCAGGGTGTGTGTGTGTGTGTGTGTGTGTGTGTGTGTGTGTGCGCGCGCGCGCATGCACACAAGTATGTACTGTATATTGTGCACACATAAGGTGGGATAGAGAGTCAGGAAAGATTCAAATGTTTATCCAAGACAACTGAATCTTCATCTCTACTCCTCATCCATTCATTCCAGTGTGTTTACTGGGCATGGACACTACACTGGGAACTCGAAGCAAGTTGCACCAAATAGACACAAAATCGACATCACTTGCAATAAACATGACCTGCTCTGCTGCTTTCCCTTTAAGCATGTGATTTTCAGGGTCTGAATACTGGTGGTCAGAGGAAATCCAAGTACATTTATTGATAATACCAATTATGCTGTTTTTCTTGGCGGGGGTTGGGGGAGAGAGGGTTGGTGTGTGTGTGTGTGGCGGGGGGAGTTCTAAGACTGAAAGTAAAATGTGGGAGAAGCTAACTGTTAGTGAAAAATGTAGTCAAGGATGATTCCGTCTGGGGAAGCCGAGCAGAGCTATGGCAGGCCGAGTGAAGTCGTAAAGAGAGAATCCAGAAGAGTGAATGAGTCAGGAGCCAATCATTTTGGAAGTAAAAAAAAACGGTAACTATGGCTTCACAGCTTGTTGGAAGGACTGGTGCTTTTTTGTACTTTAATCACACCAGAGTGGATGGACCCTGCCTGCTCTCCTTTGAGTTAGCACTGACAGTTTTATCTCCAAAAGAGAAGGTACACAGCATGTGCGCTTCTCCATTCCTCCCTCCCATGCGTCCTCAGGGAATTTTAATGGGAAGAAACCTAAACCTGTCTGCTTGGAAACCTGCCGTGGAAGGAGCTTCCCTCGGAGACGTCTTTCAACTTCCCTCATCACTGGGGAGTCTGCATCTAGCTCCCTCCTGTCCGAGGCCAATTCCAAATGCGGTTAACAAACACTTGCCACTGCTGTTCCTTGATTTCACTCTCTGATGCCATAGTGGGGAATGTGTTTAAGCAATCACCACCGCTGGCAACCTCAGAAGCCTCAGCTGCCGGATAATCTGTGTATATTCCCCCACCGGGCGCTGGTGTGCAGAGGGATGGCGCTCCTCAGCGAGGCCAGCCTGGCTCGGAGCAGCGAGCCAAGCGGCCAGCAGCCAGGGCTGCTGCTTGACTCCACCACTACCCGGGCTTTCCAGCCACTCTCGGCCTTTCCTCCGCCTCTTTCCTGCCTCACAGAGGGATGGCGCTCCTCAGCGAGGCCAGCCTGGCTCAGATCAGCGAGCCAAGCAGCCAGCAGCCAGGGCCTGCTGCTTGACTCCACCACCACCCAGGCTTTCCAGCCAATCTCGGCCTTTTCTCCGTCTCTTTCCTGCCTCGTGTGTTTCTCATCAGAAAAATGGGAATGATTTTGTGCTCTAGGCATAAGGAATTAGAGTGAGTACAATGATAAAGAAATTCCAGGGAGATTTTTCTGTGCCATGTAACCTCTGCTTTGTGATCCTGGGAGTCGAAGCATAGAGCACCCCATGAACCCTTGTTATATTGGTTAAGACGTGCAGCCTTTCAAACACATAGTGGCAGAGCATAGAGTATCGCTGCCTGAGCTGAGCGTGAGAAGAGAGAGGACTTCAGAGAGTCCCAGGAACCCTTTGGTGATCACGATGGTAATGTTCTAAAGTTGGAGAGGGGTGATGGGGGCACACTCTGTGAATTGACTAACAACCACTAAATTGTACACTTAAAACAAGTGGATTTTATGGTGTGTACATTATATCTCAATAAAGCTGTTAGCAAAAATAAAATGGATTAAGGGATGGATGGATTGTATAATAAAATATTAATTGTGCAAGCTAGGTATTGGTCATGAATGTTCATTCTAGAATTGTGTAGTTTTATGGTCATTTAAAATATTTATAAAATGCCAGATAAAATACATGTGTACAAAAAATTGGTATCTGAGCCCTGGCCAGGTGGCTCGGTTGGAGCATCGTACCATACACAAAAAGGTTGTATGATTCGATTCCAAGTCAGGGCACAAATCTGGGTTGTGGGTTCGATCCCCAGTTGGGGAGGGTTCCAAAAGCAACTGATCAATGTATCTCTTTCACATCATGGTATCTCTTTAGAGCACCCCATGAACCCTTGTTATATTGGTTAAGACCTGCAGCCTTTCAAATGCATAGTGGTAGAGCATAGAGTATCATTGCCTGGGCAGAGTGTGAGAAGAGAGAGGACTACAGAGTCAAAGGAACCCTTTGGTGATCAAGATGGTAATGTTCTAAAGTTGGAGAGGGGTGATGGGGGCACACTGTGAATTGACTAACAACCACTAAATTGTACACTTAAAACAAGTGGATTTTATGGTGTGTACATTATATCTCAATAAAGTTGTTAGCAAAAATAAAATGGATTAAGGGATGGATGGATTGTATAATAAAATATTAATTGTGCAAGCTAGGTATTGGTCATGAATGTTCATTCTAGAATTGTGTAGTTTTATGGTCATTTAAAATATTTATAAAATGCCAGATAAAATACATGTGTACAAAAAATTGGTATCTGAGCCCTGGCCAGGTGGCTCGGTTGGAGCATCGTACCATACACAAAAAGGTTGTATGATTCGATTCCAAGTCAGGGCACAAATCTGGGTTGTGGGTTCGATCCCCAGTTGGGGAGGGTTCCAAAAGCAACTGATCAATGTATCTCTTTCACATCATGGTATCTCTTTCACATCCACATTTCTCTCTCTCTCTCTATCTCTCTCTCTCTCTCTCTCTCTCTCTCCCCCTGTCCACTCCCTTCCTCTCTGTAAATAAAGATCAAAAAAAAATACAAACCCTCTGGTGAAGATTAAAAATAAAATTGGTATCTGTGGGCTTGTTAGAAAGAATTGAGCCCTCCACTCAAGGGCTGGGGAGAGGATGCCTATAGTGATAGGAAATACATGTTTACATTTCTGTGTAAATAAATAAGAATGTGAACAAACCCTTACTGTCTTTGAGAAAAAATACACAATGTGGTGAGATACTTGTGATTAGAAGTGGCGCGCACTCAGGAAATAGTGAGTGAATGATACTTAAACAGTTACGGCGAGGCCAGGACCACATCTCCCGCGCTGTTCCAAGGACTGGACAGACATCTTCACGTTCAGTGGTCGAGGCAGGCACTATAAATATCTCCATTACATAGAGGAGGACGCTGAGGCTCAAGGGGATTACAATACAGAGTAAGTGGAGGAGTTAGAATCTGAAACATCTGACCTGAAAGAAGACACATTGCAAGCAGCTCACAGGACACGGATCACATTTTATTAGTACTTCCCCACCCACCAAGAAGTCTAATTAACAATGTAAAAACCAAAGCTCAACTACCTGTGATACGATTACTTTGGCCATATTGTAGTTCCAGTCTAAGATTCTACATTTTCTGTTAGAGAAGTATTTTTGCATCATTAAAACACACACACACACACACACACACACACACTATGGTGTTTTGTGCCTCTACTTAGATGCTGTGGGATATCTCCCTCTACCTCAGTCACAAATCAGGGAGAAGGGTAGACTGTAGAGCAGCAGGTATGTTTTCTATGTTTTAGAACAAGATATTTGAGCAAGAATTTACATTTTTTAAGTTAGCATATAAGGATTTATTATACATGTTTATTATATAGTAGTAAAACTGTTGTTTTTGAACCCTGAAAGAGATAAGAAAGAGCAATTGAAAATCGTATTCATGTGCTTGGTTGCCAATGAAGAAAGCAATTGAGAAAACATTTAGTATGACTCCAAATCTATAACACAAAATGTTGCTAAGACTATTTGGTTCAGAAATCTAAAGTTAATAGCCAAGCCCTGGCTGGTGTGGCTCAGTAGTTAGCAACGAATTGATGTCTCTCTCTCCCCCTTCCTCCTTCCTTTCCACTTTCTCTCTCTGTTGTACTTTGGGAGTATCCTATTTAAGGTAAGGAATGTCTGATGCAATAGGTCTTGCAAATGCCTAGATCTTAGATGAATTTCAACCCACATCTTGCCCTTGGCAATCTTAGTTGCTGTTATTCTACTCCTATTTCCTCATAACACTTGTCACCTCCTAACCCAGTGGTCAGCAAACTGTGGCTCACGAGCCACACGCGGCCCTTTGGCCCCTTGAGTGTGACACGAAGTTTCAATCGCACTGTACGTGCGCACCCGCACGTGGTATTTTGTGGAAGAGCCACACTCAAGGGGCCGAAGTTTGCTGACCACTGTCCTAACCTAAGACATAATGTACTTATAATACATAATGTACTTATATTGTATGTTGACTTTTTATTGCCTATTTTCCCATCAGAATGTAAACTCAAAGACAGGAATTCCTGCCCTACCTGGTTTGGCTCAGTGGATAGAGCATCGGCCTTTGGACCAAAGAGCACGTACCTTGGTTGTTGACTCCTCCTCAGCATTTCTCACTGTCTTGCCCTCTCTCTTCCATTCTCCCTAAAATAAATAAATAAATAAATAAATAAATAAATAAATATCCTCAGGTGAGGATTATCAAAAAGGTAGCCAATATTTCTTGAATTTAATGAATATTAATCTACTGGCTTATCAAAAGTTGAGTGAGTTGCCATATTTGGAGGGGGTAGGAAGTATAGGGGTCATGGGTTTAGAACAGGAGAAATGAGTGGGAAACTGCCTGGGGTAAAATGTACTCTTCTGGGGCAATCCTTTTACTTTTACCCCCTCAGTGGCCCTTTTTCCTTTTTCTTTCTCCCAATCCTTCCCCTTCTTTGACCTTCACTTAACCTCAGATCTTTGAATAAGACTCCATATAGGCGGAGGAAGGGTGCCACCTCGTCTGTTTCCCTTGCAAGTTTGACATCAGATCAGATGGTTTTATTCCAGTCTTGGTGTATTTCCCAAAGGAGGTGTTACTAAGAAGCAAAGAAATGCTGCTTTCGTCAATGACTTTTGTGTATCCTGAGAACTAGCAAATGTTGTCTCTAGGCAGTGGGACTGGAGAGACTAGGAGAGACCATGGGAATAACCTTTGCTCTTGATACGTTAATAGGATAATAGGAGAGATGGGCAGGTAAACAAGTCACTTACCAAACAGTCCAGCCAGAGCAAATGAAAGAAGTAAAAGTACAGAGACACATGTTACTGCTCCACAGGACAAAGAAGATATAGTAGGAGTGTATTTATTTCCTATAGGAAGATCCTTGAGTCCGGTTATTAGGTAAGCTTGATGCACTACTAGTTAATATTTTTCGAGGGTTACCACCCATCAGGTGGTGTGATGCTTTAAGTGCAGGATCTCAATTCACTTTCCCAGTTAGCCAGGCAGGTCGCTCCTTCTGTGGCCTCCATTTCCACAGACGAGCAAACCTCAGATACACCTGCTGAATTGGGCTCTGTTCTTCCTTCCATCCCGCAGGGAGGCCCAGCTGTGAAGTGGATTCTATGCACTTGTCAGCCCAGCTCCAAGTTTAACCCTTCACTATTTCCTCCAAAAGGCAGCCTCTAAAGATGTGCTCAACTCTAAGTTACAGCCAGTGACAAGCATTTCCTTCTGGGGAATCACTTTTCACTTAGGGTGCACAGACCTTGCCCCATGGAGCCTATGTGGAGGGGAAAGGGATCATTTTAATAAAGTGAAAAATCCCAGATGTTCCAATACTGAGTGATAAATTCACACCCTATTTGGAAATGCACCAAAGATTTGAGCCAGATCTAGAGAGAGAAAAGTTGATATTTCTAACCAAAGTTGGGAGAAAAACCAACACAACACTTTCTTGTATAACACAGAAGTGACCAGCATTATTAATTTTTTCATTCAGTCTTTCACTTAATTTCTCCCATTGCATTTGGTGATCCTTTATTATTCAATATTTCGCCAAATTGCCACGCAGGGCCTTGCTGTGTGGGAGGTGGCATTCTGAGTTTAAAGAGTTCTTCCTCCGGGTTCACCTGAAGGGGCTGTCTTTTTCTTAGCAAGGCTCACAAGGACCTGGCCAAATTCCAGCCCCAGTAATTATCTTCTAACCTGTCTTTATCCCCTCTCCTCATTTTTCATGTAATGTTCTTAACACAGTTTAAACCACAAAATTCTTTGCTTTTTAGCAGGAAGGGAAATTAATGGAGGTACTGTGAAATTGTCTGATAACATGTGATTTATTTTTAGTTCTACTCCTGTTTGATGAAACCTAAACAAAGAGTTGTAGGATACAAGCTAATCCACATTAAAAATATTTTATATGAAATACAGGAAAATTACATATAAGGTAAATATTATACGTTATATGCAATATTTGCATATAAGTTTCACCTACTAGAAATGTTTGGCTCTGTTTAAACGCTCTATCCACTGAGCCAAACCGGTTTCAGCTATAAGTTTCACCTACTAGAAATGTTTGTCTCTGTTTAACAAATATTGACATATTTAAACACTGAGCCTCAGTAGTGAATGACCCGACCCAACTGGCAGCAGATCATTGTCTCATGTGTATGCATTTTTAAAATTTCACTCTATTGATTTCAGAGAGAGGAAGGGAGAGGGAGAGAGAGATAGAAACATCAATAACAAGAATCATCAATCAATCGGCTTCCTCCTACATGCCCCCTCAACCTGGGATTGAGCCCGCAATCTAGTCATGTGGCCTGACCGGGAATCAAACTATCATCAATCAATCGGCTTCCTCCTACATGCCCCCTCACCTGGGATTGAGCCCACAATCTAGTCATGTGGCCTGACCGGGAATCAAACCGTGACCTCTGGTTCATGGGTTGATGCTTAACCACTGAGCCACACTGGCTGGGCCATCTGTATGCATCTTGACGCCCCCATGGTAATAATCATTCTCCAAATGGCAGAGGCCAGGCCAGGTTTTCTTATCTGCTCTGCACTATCTAGGACAGGGCTGGATGCCCTTTGCTCCTCGGAACTTCTACTCACTGTCTGGTGGCACTCATTGGTGGTCGCTGCCTTTTTCAAGAATAGTTTTCTCAAGTGAGTGAAGGGGTGCGATAGAATGAAAAACACTGGCACCGGGAGGGAGCTGAGCTGGGAGGGACCAGTATGGGTCTGTGACTCGGACCAAACTGGCCAAACCACTTTTGAGCTTTGTGTTTTCAGACTTTAAAAGATAATAGTTCATACTCTGCCGACATCTCAGTTGAAAGTCTTACATAATATAATACACATTTTTTATATACATGAAGGTGTCTTGTAAAGCGTACTGTACAACGGAAGTTAATGTGAAGAAGAGGAGGGGAAGGCAGAGGGAAGAAATGAGTCGGCCTCCTC
Organism: Myotis brandtii; assembly: GCF_000412655.1. NCBI lineage: Eukaryota > Metazoa > Chordata > Mammalia > Chiroptera > Vespertilionidae > Myotis > Myotis brandtii. The sequence goes on along the minus strand of NW_005355000.1, from coordinate 3,443,702 downwards.
TCCCACTTAAATCACAAGGTCCTTAAGGTCAAGGAAGATACATCTCAAGTTTGATGGTTGCTTGCCTTTGCGTCTCTTATATGGGACTCACAGAAAGGCAGCTAGTGATTGGATTAAATGGCAGGGTGCGGTGTGGGAGGGCAAGCACACATTTTGAAATTATATACATATGGCCACATAAAATCATGTCCCTGAGAAGCACGAGAGCCACTCATTTGAACATGAAACAGAGGGACAGGGAAACCAAGGCTGTGATAACACGGTTGTCCCTCTCTGTTTGATGGGCATGAAAACCCGCTGAGCTCCTCTGAGCACGTTGGCTTGCGGTGAGCACAAGCACTGCACATGCCACGTAATGATTTCATTTTGAGCTACAGCCCAACCCTGTGTTCAGTGGTGTGGCCGAGAAGCACTAAGGGACACGGGGAAAGGCAGACCACTTGGGACAAGAAAATCACCACATTTTTCCATCTTTGAACATAAAGTTGAACTCTGCAAACGGGGCTCAATTTCAATTCTCCTAGTGACGGCATGCCAAGTGAGTGATTTGATATAAACATACCTTTTTGTGAAATGACTTTCTTAGTCATGTCTCTATTCTATGCCACAAATTTATACATAATCATACATTTTCTCTTCATATTGCTAGATGGTTTGCAAAATATTCCCATGTGGATTATGTTTGTTTGATGCTACAGCAGCCCTGAGCAATGCAGGTCTCATTGCTGCTCTCCTTTGACAGAGGGGTTATCTGAGGCTCAGAGATGTTAGGAAACTTGCTCAAGATCCGTAGTTGCAAAGTAAGAACGCAAACAAAGAAGAATTTAGGATGAGAACGTCAGGCTTAGCGAAGTGAAACAGACTGCCTAGGCCTCATAGTCAGACACAAGACTGGAACCTAGAGACACTGGCTCCGCACCCTCTCTTACCCTGTAGGGTGGATGCCTGGTACAGGGCCTGTCACATAGCAGGTGCTCAGAAACATGTATTTTCTATCACTATAGGCATCCATGCCCTAAAGCAGAGAGAGCCGACATACTTAGAGATGTGACCTTGTCAAGGTTGCCAGCGGCCCTCCTTCTCTGGCACCATATTGCCACCACAGGTAGGAATTATAAGGGCATCTATTTAGATTGTGGCTCTCAATGGATTCCTCTAGTGTGAAGAAGTTTATTTTAAACAGATGATCTCCTATTATTTGTTATGAATATATGGGCATAGGATCTATCTGTGCGAATGTATTACAGGTTGTTGAAACTTCCTCCTCATACCTCCTCTTGCACATGAGACTACAACGGGTTAAACCCAGTGACATAAACTGCCACCCCAAAACTTGATATAGCGCCACACCTCAAGGTTTCCGAAATGCAAACACCAAGGAGCAAATCACAGGCCCACTCGCTCCTGTCTTCTACCACCTCCCCCACTGCAAGTCCAAGATCCCTTCTGTCTATTGTTGACTATTACCATGAGCTACTCTCTTTCTGAAATCACTTGGGCTAAATGTCTCATTCCAGAGGTGGGGAAACTGAGGCCCAGAACAATGAAGGGAATTTCCAAAAATGACAGCCTGCAAACCTTGGCCCGGAGGTGACTGGTGGCCCGTCTTCCCGCCACCGTGTGATGTCGCTGGTAATGACAGCCACAGGCCACAGCGTTTTCAAGACAGCAGCACACATCTCACTACCACTCTCATTCCGGATTTCGAGAATGCCAAAGGGTTTGCCACAGAAACTCAATATACATTACCATCCTCCTCAACTTAGATTACACATTTTTTTTTAAAGAGGATTAAAGTGTGAATTACTATGATTTCCTCTGCCCGAGCCTGGGCAGACCAGAGCGCTCTCCCTAAGGTCTCACGCTGGCTGAGCGAGTGAGGTCAGAGCTGCGGGGGGGAAAGAGCCCGTGAGAGTGAGCGTCAGTGCTGGTCTTAGTGGAGTTCTTTGCACTCTTTGATTTGCCTACATCTACCTTTGCTCACTAAGGCGGTTCAGATATGCATTGAAACCTTCCTCAGAGGGTTCAGATTGTATGTTGAATGTGAGCAGCAAACCAGAAAGCATTGTTCTGGGCGGGAGACACAGAGCATCCTAAACCCTGGCTGCTTGCCAAGGCTCACATGGTGGATGACTATGCAGTTAGTGTTTAGTGAATTTTATTCTTAGTAACTCATTCTGGACAAAGAAAACAATGGATTAGGTTTAGTCAAATTAATAGATTGGATACTGAGGCATTCACATCCGCATGGTGCTATGGGCTTGTATTCAGTTTTAAATACAGAAGTTAAAATAAAGCAGATGAAATCCACAAAACTTTGATCAATCTCAGGTCTCAGCCCAAGATCACTAATAATTTCAGGTGTGCCGTGAATTACATTTGCTCTGACCGGCAGCGTCATGTCTGGGCTAAATAAGCAGTGTTTATGAGACCCTGCCATTTGTCTAAGTCCCCTATCCCATCAGTAAGCCTCGGGGAAACCCTTAGATGAGTACATGTTTAAGATGTCACTTAGGAAGCCTGGAGGAGTCAAAAAATGCAAGTCATCTACATCTTTGTGAGTAAAATCTGGAAGACCTAGGTTTTTATGATGAGGGCATGGTGATGATAGGAAATGTGCATGAGTCTTATGTGCATATAAATTTATCTACACATACACATCCCTTGAAGAAAATTAGGAATGGTGCCCTAGCTGGTTGCTCAGTGGTTAGAGCATTGGCCCACAGATTGAAGTGCGGCAGGCTCAATTTTGGTCAAGGGCACGTACCTTGGTTGCAGGCTCAATCCAATCCCTGGCCCTAGTCAGGACGTGTGTGGGAGGCAACCAATCCATGTGTCTCTCTCACATCAATGTCTCTCTCTCTCTCTCTCTCTCTCTCTCTCTCTCTCTCTCTTTCTCTCTCTGTTTCTCCCCATTCTTCTACTTTCTTTACAAAAAAAAAAAGTCAATGGAAAAAATCTCCTTGAGTAAGGATTAAAAACAATAACAAAAAAATACGAAATGGCTTTAAATTTGCGTATTTCTATGGCCTGGCTATCCTCATTGCAAAGATTGCCTGACACTATTGAATAGCACTGTGGGTATATAGCACTTAGCGCAGCGTTTGGGACATAACAGCCATTTATTGAAAGAACACTGTGAGTGGGAGTCCAGCTTGCTTATTGGCAGGGATTTCCTGCGCGGTGTACCTGGAGATATTGAGCAGTTTGGTAAGCTATCTCACCCGGAAGCACTTTGGAGGTGCCTGAAAATTATTCCAGAGGCCCTGGACTATTTTCCATGGGAAGTCCCACCCACCCGGATCACCTATGCTAGTCCTCACCTCCGGTCTTCCAAAAGGAATATCAAGCCTCAAAGAATAAAAAATGCCAAAATGAAGGATGCTCCATAGCATGTGAGTCATATTTTAAAAGGCCATACTCCCCACTCCTTAGAAAGAGAATTCCTAGTGTGTGACTCAGAGCAATGATCCCTTCATCACAATGAGGATTTACTTCACTCCATTGTGAGGAAACAAAGATCCTGCACAGGTAAACTCTGGAAAATTAGTGCAACCAATGAGTAAAGAGGTACTGAATACCCTCCAGGCTGGGGGCCGAGAGGGCACGGAAATACGGAGCAAAGCAGCCCGACCTTTCAGAAAACTCAGCAGCGGCCGGAGGAGAGACCATCAAGTAAGAGACCAGCTCTCATGGCCTCACTTTAAACTCTGCAAGTAAAGAGCTAGCAGGAGAGGAGACGGGAAGGACACGCTAGTGCTGTTCTACCTGGCCCTAAATTTATCTTGTGAAAAGAACAATTATCTAAAGGCACACTTTTTTCTCCATGACATCAGATAAAGGTTCTTTAAAGGACAAGATAAACTACGTCAGCCTGTATCTCTTCGGCGTGTTGCAGTTCCTCTAAAAACACACAGCATTGCATGCGTTAACTTTTCGCTTGTAAAACAGAACTACACACTTAGAGAAGCCAGGTTTTCTCTTGCATTCCTTTCAGTCTCAATAAAATCATGAACGTAAAATGAAAGAGTTAGAGGAGTTGGGCTTACTCAGGACCAACAATTATTCATCTTGAGAGAATAAGCTCTCCACAGTAGCTCCCAGAGCACTTCCAGGTGTCATTCCCTATTATATTTTAGTGTTCAAAAAATACACCACGAAATCTCATTCTTCTAGACAAATAAGTAACTTTTTTTTAGAGAGAGAGAGGGAGAGGGAGAGAGAGAAACATTGATATGAGAGAGACACATCGATTTGCTGCCTGCCATTCACACCTGCCCAGGGACTGAGCCCACACCCTAGGTAAGTGCCCTGACTGGGAATGGAACCCTTGACCCTTCAGTGTATGGGACGACGCTCCAACCAACTTAGCCACACCGGCTAAGGGCATAAGTAACAATGTCTGTGTTCAAATTATATGGGAAATATTATGATTTTTATTGGTGCATCTTAAGGAATTAAAACAAAACAGCACAATCACATTGTATTTGTGTGTCAGATTCATTGAATCTCCCCACTGTATGTTTGCTCATTCCATTTTTTTCTACGTAGATACCCAGCTACTGGAAATACTATTTAACATTCTGTGAAATGATTTTCAAAAACCTGAATATGCTTTTCCTCTTTCATTTAGACTCTTCTTAACCCCACCTCCCCACCCCCTGTGGCTCCAGGGAATCTGTCTTCTGGAGGTAGAGAAGGAGGGTAGTAGGTGTGTAGACACAGAAGCAAGATAAGGAGAAAGGTAATGCTTTGCTTCTAATGTGAAAGAAAAAAAAATGATGCTGTTACAAAACAATTGCCTTACAAGCCAGGCTATTTTCTGGAGAAAATAGAACTGAAAATTATTTTATTCCTCCTTTAACATATCCAAAGGCAATCTAGTCTCTTTGTGTTAGGTTTTTATCTAAGACAGATCTGGACAAGGAAGAGAATAGGCCCCAGGAAACACTGGGAAGGAGAATAGACCAGAGGAGAGCAAATCGGTCCCAGTGATCTTCACTCATGGCCAAAGCCAGGGGCATGCAGCTACCCGGGGAGCAAAGGAGAAAGGGCATCGGGCACTGGAATAAGATGGTCATCTGGACCATTCCCCACACCCGTGTGAGGACATCAAGTAGCAAGAGGGCAGGTGGAGTGAAGTCCTGGGGCTTAGAATTCCTGAGCCACACTTGACCCTCCTGTGGGAGAGGCCGGATTAGAAGCCGCTAAGGGGGTGAGGGGAGCTTTCTGACAGGCGCTGTAGCAGGAGGAAGGAAGGCAGCTCTATGGCTCGGCTCTAAAGCAAACCATTGAAACCCATCTCAACAGAGGTCACAGCCAGTAACTCTCCCTAGAAACACTGTTTCAACTAAAGGATCAGACAGGCCTTAGACCTGAGTGGACATTCCACTAGGGTTGTTTTTTTTCACTTCACTGATGAGTGGGTAAAGGATTTAGGAAGAAGACTCTGCTAATTATAGATGAGTTAAAGAAATTACACCTTCTCCTCACATTTCAGTTGTGAGTATTAAATCTGTGACTCTGCTCTGCTCCCAGCCTCAGCACAAATGTCCCACACCTGGGAGAATGAATCCCTCCCATTAACCACTTCCTCATCTGGTGGTCACAAGATCACTTTCCTCTAGCGCTGACTTCATTCAACCCTGCATTGCAGACAATATTTATGTAGCTAAGTCAGAAAATTATAAGCTCTTTGAGAGTACCTAGCCCAGTGATCATATAATATTTCGTCTTACTGAGTTAATAAGTCACTGAATTTAGAACCTAATGGCATTCTTTTCCAATTAAGAATGTCTTGTTTCAAAGGTCTAATTGGTGACTTGCATAATTAAGTGGGCCAAGTAAAACTTACAAATCAATTTAGCACATCACATCCACAAATAATCGGAGAGGAAAAAGTCTTCTTATGCTTTGCTACCTATGGTACCTCTTGTTTTCTGTTTGCCTAGTTAGGCACAAGGGCTCCTTTTTGTTCCGGTAACAAACTCTAATGCCCAGACTCATAACCAATGCTGAGGCACACTGGTACCCACCTGTGATGGGCAGAACTGAAAGTGGCCCAAAGGTGCCCACTCTGGTGTATACACCCGTGGAATCTTCTCTGAGTGGGCGCAGGGTCCTCGAATACAGAGATAGCATTCCCTTGATTAGGTTACTAACCCGGTGACCGTGAGATCATCGAAAGGGAGATTGTCCTGGAGGAACCGGATTGGATCAGGTGCATCAGAGGCGCTCTCTGGAAGCCCCAGAGAGCCAGCCTCACGGGGGAGAAGAGGGGCCTCCTGCGGGCTGAGAGCAGCCCCTGGCTGGCAGCCAGCGAGGAGCGGGTGGCAGGGACATGGCGTGTAGGCAGGACTAGGGAGAGCTCATAAAGGCACCGTGTTTGTGCGCAGCTGCCGTGGGCAGAGCTGAAAGAAGTGTGAGAGACACTGCACTATTACTTCTTCCTAAGTACCATGCTTTCTAGATTATGTTTTGATACTCAATAATGTCTGTATTAGTAAACTACAGTCACGGGTGGATTTCACTCATTTAGATCTCATTTGACTATAGTTCTTGTCAAATTAAAATACTTTAAAAGTGTCTTTCTAAGGAAAACTGGAAAGGAGTATAATTCATTTCTTCAGGCTGTGCTTAAGATTTATTTTTTAAAGATATCATAGCTACAGCCATACTTCCCTGGTGATAAAAAGAAATCCCCCCAGTAATCCCTATGAAATCCTAATGGGCTAACATGCAAGGAAGAGGATTTCCAATGGTAAGTTACAAATCCTTTAGAGAACACCTCGGTATAAAATAATGTCAGAAAAAAGAAGCACGCTTAGGAATTCAGTAGGACTATCAGCAATCCTTCAGCGATATCAAGGACACTCGGAAGGATGTTACACCTGGGGCGGGGAAGATCAAATGAAGCTGTGCTTGTGATGGTCGTGGGCAGTTAGAACGGCAGTTACCGGAGCTCATGGCTGTACCGCTCAGAGCTGGAGAGAACGCGGGGCCCTCACTCAGTGCCGCCCCAGCCAGCGAGTCCCACACACAGGCTGCTGCACACGGACCTCCCGGGTCTCCGACAGCCACTCCTCAGGTTAATGGAGCAGAAACCGGCTCCGTGTGCCTGCTGAACTACATAAACTTTGCTCTCAGACACTCCAGAGGGGAAGCCGCATCTCCCTTCTACCTGGATGCACTTCCAGTATCTGAAACTGGATACCAATGGAGCCAAGCATGAAATTTAACAAAGACATAAAGACACAGGTATGAAGCTTTGAGACAATGAGAGTGATGCGCACTGCGGCAAACAGCCTCCAGAGGCTCCTCACACCCCACCCACACGTGGTAACTGGGGAATTAATCACAACAAACCAAAAATAAAACTCTCTCCTTTGAAAACTGTGATTAATTAACCTATATACACAGAAGTCACATTGGATCCCCCTAAACACGTCATTACATCAAAGCATGCTGCAACTAAGACTTTAGAGCAACATTTATATCTTAAAGCCATGTGTCATTCAATGTTGAGGACATAATCTGAAATCTATGTTTATTTAAATACACAGAAATGCAAATCTTGGGATCCTTCATTGAGATTCTACAGTTGTGACCTGAAGGCCAGAATTTTTTACATCGAGAGAGTGTTGGCAAATTGAAATATCACATCCTGTGGGATGCTGATTAACCCCCCGGGAAAATACTGTCTAAACACCCATCCACAGAAAGACCTGAGCACGTGGTGAGTGCCTGGGCGCTCTTCCCCGAAAGCCCTGTCATATAATGGGAGAGGCTCACCTATCCCCTGGAAGGTTCATTTTCTTACATCTAGATCCCCTTCAAAATAAAAGTGATCATGATACTAAAAGGTAACCTATCAGGCAATGCAGAGGGTTATGGTGAAGATCGCACGAGATAATAAATGAACTGATCTCAGGTAACTGTCATATGATTTGTAGAATATTCCTCATTTTACACTTCTTTTTCTCCTGATAAGACTGAGATTATGGGTTTTAAAGAGGAAGACCACAGAGAGCAAGTCATTTCCCTCTCATTATATCAAAGGTGCATCACTATTTATGCTACCCCCAGCCACCTGCTGAGGTCATGCTTGTCAGCCTCCTCCCCTGCAAGTTACTCTTCCCCCATATTTCCTATTGTTCACTTAGAAGGAAGTCATTGCACACAGCCCACACTTAAAGAGGGTGGAATCGCTACAAAAATTATTTGGCATTTTTCTACATGGTAGTTTTGTCTATTCTCTTCCATTTATCTATGTATTCAGTTATTTGTTTATATCAATATGGAGTCATGGCTATGTATTTTAAACTTTGGGTTACAATCCCTACTAGTTTATTTTGTTGCTCGAGCTTTCCTGTTGGTTTGTTTTTGTTTATCTAGTTCTGGTCACTGGAAGCTCTCGGTGGGTGCCAGGGTCTGACTCTGGCAATGTGGGGTGTCTTCTTGCTGTGTGCACATGCTGACTTTCTGGAACTGCAAGGTGATCCAGGCTCAGCTTGTGTGTTTTCTGCCCCAGTCCTTGGATGAGCTGTTTCTCAAGAGCCCTGGGTCCTTTTATTAGACAAAGACATTAGGAACCAAGAACTGGGCCCTAGATGGGCCCACTGCTCCTGCAGGAAAATAGACAGAGCAGCCCGCGCACGTGCACACTTACCCACACTCCTGTGGGGCACACCTTCATCAACCAGAGGCAGTGTTTATGTACAGGTGTTTGTTTGTTTGTTTGTTTTTGTTGTTTGTTTTTTTACCATTTGTTTTACAAACTCTACTTAATTCTAAAATGACTTGTCAGAGTTGTTTTCCCCAATTCCACCCAATGAGGCTGTTTCATATATTTTATTATGGTTAATGGTGGGTTGCTTTTTGTGGGTTTTTATTTTTGTCACATTCTGCATTCATTCAGGATCTCCCAACTCTGAAATGATTTTTTCTATTTGCATACATTAAGATTTACTCTTTGTTTCTGTAAAGTTCAATGGGTTTTGACAAATGCATGGTGAAATGTATCTACAATTACAGTATCATACAGAATAGTCTCACCGCCTTAAAAAAAATCCCTTGTGCTTGACTTGTCAACCTGGCGCCCTCCTGAATCACTGGAAAGCACTGATCTCTTTACTGTTCAAGTTTTACCTTTTCTATAATACCGTGTGGTTGGCAGCATGCAGTACGTAGCCCTTTCAGACTGCTTTTTCTCGCTGAACAATATGCATTTAAGTTCCCTCTGTGTCTTTGAATGACTCGCGAGCTCATTTTTTTTATAGCTGAACAATATCCCATTGTGTGGATATAACACCATTTGTTTATACATTCACTTGTTAAAGAACATCTTGGTTGCTTCCAGTTTGGGGGTGATTATGAATAAAGCTGCTATAAACATTTGTGGGCAGGTTTTTGTGTGAACATACACTTTCACATCCGTTGGGAGTGTGATTGCCAAATAACATGGTATAATATGTTTAGCTTCATAAGAAACTGCCAAACCGGCTCCCACAGTGGCCACACCGGGCCTCAGCCCACAGCAGCAGGAGAGTTCTGGCGCCTCCGCGTCTGGTCAGCAGTTGCTATGGTCAGGTGCCAGGGTTCTAGCCACTCTCTGGCTTGTTGTCATTTATTGGCTATTTGTCTTGCACACATTTTCTCCTGGCCTATGGTTTGTCTTTCCATTCTTTCAATAAAGTCACTGAGCAGAAGCTTTCATCTCAATAAAGTCTAGTTTGTCAGTATTTTCTTTCATGGATCGTGCTTTTAGTGTTGTATCTAAAAACCTACCACCAAACTCAACTTCACCAAGATTTTCTCCAGCCCTCCATATCACAGGAATTACCTATTACTTTTTCTCAGGTGGCAACATGTGGATGTGAAGAGTAACTGGGCAGAGCTATCATCGCATGAATTTCAACTCAGGTGGTCTGACCTCCAAACCCTGTGTGTCTCTTGAGGACTATGTTGTTTAGTGTGAAGAATAAAAAAGATACTTCGTGGAAAGCACTCAGGCATGTTGAGTACAGTACAATCTACTTTCCTCTATTATCATTGCTGATTTGTTTTTGGTGTTGTAGCTCCTCTTAGGTGTGCACATGACCTCAGGTGTGGATTTCAGTGATAGCTCCCAGAGAACCCTCCTTGGCACACTGGACTAGCGACAGGCCACTGCATGTAAAGTAGTTTTATGGAGCTTTATACTGATGTGATTAAATAATGCAGAAATCTGAGCGCCCTTCATGTCACAGATCAGCAACAGTGCATACAACCTGGGAGCAAAACTCTCACTTTCTTCTTTTATCAGATGCCTTAGCTGAGGTTGTAGAAGCCCCGCCTGCCCCCCGAGCTCCCGCTCCCCTTACCTCCTTCAAAGGGAAACGTGTGGCATTTATTATTGAAAAGGCAGGGGCAATGGGTTCTCTTATGAGTGCCATAAATAATCAAAGACGGTCTGTAAGAGCAGGCTGGGAACATCTTGTGGAGCGTGTTTTAAGGGCAAACTGAAGCAGCTGACGAGAACTTCAATCATTTCTGTACCTCTTGCTGTGTGCTAGGCACAGTCACAAGGATTTACTTAACACATGTTACATACTTAACCTCAGTTACTGTTAATATGCTTATTTGAAAACCCGGAAACAAGAGGCCCGGAGAAATTAAATAACTTGCCAGGTGAGAAAAAAACGGTGCGAGGATTTGAGTTCTGATCTCTCTGTCTGTGCTCTGGAACACTGCTCTCCTGCCCCTCAGCCGTGTGGCTAGAAGGCCAGCCCTCCTCCACACCAGCTTTCTTGCAAAGGAAAAGACCGCAGAGCAACTCGGGAATGGAATGGGAGGATTTTGGAAGACGCTCCCCCCCAAAAAAAATGTTACCTAGGCCACATGGCCAGGAGAATAACAAAGAATCATAACCTCTATACACAGAGCTCAATGCCTAATCAGTTTAGCAAATAAACTATCATGTCCCAAAGATGCATGGCAGGTTAAAGAAATTATTGTGTTCTACAAACTGGAATAAGAAGGACACAGAAGTGTCTGGATCATTGAATGCTGAGTTGTCAATGTATGTCAAGGAATAGACCAATAGCCCTAGCTAATCTATTCTTTCTAACAAGCTAATCTGAGAAATCAATGCTAATGTGTTTGACTGGGATAATCAGAATTGGTTGAGAAATAGCTTCATGCAAGCCAATGGTAGAAGAGTAGACACATATATACACAGCTGATATTGGGAACATTGCCGATTTGATGTCATTTCTTTTTTATATAGTCACATTTCTTTTCTGTATAATAATTCCCATCTACCTAAGGTGAAAACAGGAAAAATTCAAATACTTCTTTTAAAAAATTAAAGTCAAGGTTGAATTGACTCAATATTGGTAGAATGTGCTAAGCAGAACTTTCCAGATGGCTCTAATAATAAAAAGATGTAAGCTGCCACACTCTTCGATTTCAAACATTTATTGTGGATATAATTCCTAAACTGAAGGTTATAATACAGAAAAATATGGCATGTGACTTTTCATAATTTATCAATCAAATTACCCTGAACATGTAAGTTGGGCATCTTCTTGGCTGGGTGTGGGATTAATAGAATCTACAGGCTTGATAGCATTTCCCCTAAAATGTCAATCTTTCATGGACCCAATAACCTACCCCCTTGCCTTGTAAGAACTTGGGGAGAAAAAAGGAAAGAAGAAAGATCACTTTTGATAACAACACCCTGATTTCCTTCTGGAATATTACTTCTCCAAATTACACAGTGCCAAGCTAGATCGGTAAGTTCTCAGTTGAGATTGTTTAATATTAAACAGAATGATGCAAAAAGGAAGAAGCAACAAGTGGTGAAGCCCTTCATCCCAGAAGTGACGACTGAGAGAGAGCGTGAGCTACATGCTGCATCTTACATCATGGACACTTGCTGGTTTCTGTTTTTTTTCTCCTTCCTGAAAGTTGTTTTTCCATATTCCCTTTAACTTTCCAAGTCTCCAGGTAGTCAGTCATCCAACACATTCATTCTCTATTTATATTAGCTTCTTACATCATGGACACTTGCTGGTTTCTGTTTTTTTTTCTCCTTCCTAAAAGTTGTTTTTCCAATATTCCCTTTAACTTTCCAAGTCTCCGGGTAGTCAGTCATTCAACACATTCATTCTCTATTTATATTAGCCGGAGTTGCTTTCTTTTTTAGACAACAAAGTATAACTGATCATATCACCCAACAGAATCAGGTACCAATTTTGGTTGAAGTGCAGATTTATGTCAGCTTTTTTTTCTGCCTAAAATGGTTTCATAAATACCACCATTTGCAAGTTAAGGCTGCTAACCCCGAGGAAGGTTACTGAGGGAGAACGTGGAATGAGCTGCTACAGATGACAGTGGCCCCTCTGGCTGGGCTGCTGTGCTGCAACCCCATCCAGCTGCTCAGTGTCTAATTCAGCCATGGGGCTGAGTGTGCACAGGCACAGCCCAGTGAAGATGCTCCCTGCGTGAGGGGTAAACCTCTCCATGCAGTTACCCCCTTCTCCGCCTTCCCACCATTGCCTCCGCTTCTCACTTTGGCTGGCCTCAGTGAGACATATTTTTAAAAAGTGGCTGACATGTCATATGAATAACACTAAGAAAAGGAGCTTCAGCTACAGCACAACTCTGAAACGGAGTAAGTCTAAGAAACTGTGACATCTGAATAAATGGACACACATGTATCATATCATGTAAGTGATTTGTGTTCTACTAGCAGGAGGAAAGAATAGTGAAAGACATGTGGACCTATAAAAAGACAAAAAGAGAAATGAAGGTAACAACAGTTGAGACTGACCGTCCATTTGCTACCTGGTGGTAAGACTTATCAACCCAAAACATAAAGAACAGCATGTTGCTTTTCTACTAAAAACTTCTTAATGACTCCCATAGCATCTGGAAGTGACCCAGGCGCCCTATGTGCCCTGGCCTTTTCCTCCCTCCAGTCTACTCTCTTGCACCTCTCCTCCCGCTCACTGCACTCAGCCACTCCATCTTTCTATCAGCTCTTAAACAAGCCAAGCTACACCCCTAATGGTTCATGCCTTTGCTCTTTCATCTCACTTTCTCCCTCCCCCCAACCCAGTTCCCCATCTTTATAGCTCGGGTTCCTTAATCATGCTTTTTGGTCTTGGGTTAAAAGTTCTCTCCTCATCTGTGATTGCCTGATTCTATGTAGTGATTTGCTATGTTAGTGATATTTTCAATAAGATGGTCATTGCAATGTCTTTTTACCTGTTAGAGTCTCTCAGCCTCGATTATAAGAATCACGAGAGCTTTGCTCTGTCCATTTCAGTTACCACAGCATTTTTAGTAAATGACAGAATGATAACCAGCAAATAGTAGAACATCAGTAAATATTTTAAAATATACAGATTCAAGCTGATTCATATGCAAGCAGGTAGAATCTGAATGCGATATGAACTGATTAATATCAGTTCAGAATCTACTCTTGGTCACATCCTTCGAGCCAGGAAGATGATCTAACAGTTGAGAATAAACACAGAAAATATACTTTGTAAACTGCAATGATATCTCTCCATCTGATGATCATGTTCCAAGATGGCCACATTGATTCTCGCCACCTGTTATTCATGCCCCTGTAAGACTGAATGGCATAACCAGTAAGAAACTGCGGAAATGGTGAAGCATGGTTTCCAAGGTGAGGTGATCACACACAGAGCTCTGGCTGCCGGTGCTGCCTGGGGCACGCACTCTGAGGGAAGCCAGGGGCCGTGTTGCTAGGACTCCCGCAGCCCCTGGAGAGGCCCAGGTGTGGGGGCGAAGGCCTTCTTCTCCTGCCAGCAGCACCTCACCAGCCAGGTGTGTAAATTATCTTAAAATCAGATCCTCTAGCCCCATCAAGCCTTCGGATAACTGCAGCCCAGGCACTATCTTGATGGCAACCTCCTGCAGCACCTGAGCTGCAGCCACACGGCTAAGCCAGTCTCGGAGTTTTGAACAACAGAGACTGTGTGAGGTAATAAATGTTTGTTATTGCTTCAGCTGTGACGCTTCAGGGTGCCTTGTCACACAGCAATAGTAACCAGTGAACTACCTCATGGTATCCGGAACATAGTATATGGCATGCACAGTGGCAGCAACGGCAGGGTGGCCACCAGAGTGGGACTGGGGAGGAGGGGGGCATGGGACAGGAAAGGACGCTGGGCTGTGTATAGTCCTGCTCAGTCCTGGTCAGCTGGGCAGTGTGGCTGGACATCAGAACTGGCTCCCTCACTGTGCCAAGCCGAGGCTAACTGAAGCTGGCACAGTGGAACGTCCAGGTGGTTCAGTCTCTGTTAGCTGGGTTGCCCCATGAGACACTGTCGCCTGGGGAGCAAGTCCCAAGACGACTCATCAGTCGTCCCCCTTGTGCCTAAGAAATGTGTTTAATGCGGGGGGTCATGGAGACAACGCCCAGCCTCTCAGGATGGGCCTCCGAGTGATGTCTCTACAGGCAACTTTCATTTTAGAGGGAAGACCCTACGAAATGGGCACATGGCCGCTTGATTTTCAGACTGGAGTCAGGATATTTGTGATGAAACCTCTAAATTAAATTCAGTTTCTTCAGTTTTTGATAACTGAATTACACTTCAAAGGTAAAACAAGTTGAAGGTATTAAATAATAGAAAAATCTTCAAATATAGGACTTGGTTGTAATAGGACAGATAGTTCCAATCATTTTCTCCTGTTTTCTTTCTCTCAGACACAAGCTCATTACAAACCCAGGGCAATAAAAAGAAAAAAAATAGATTTGTGATAGACTTTGCTGGTTACAAATCATGTTTAAACATGCTTAAGACAAAATTAAAACTGATGTTCCTGCGTTTAAAAGATCAACCCAGAATTTCAGCTACTGTGGGTTTTCTGTCTAATGTTTGAACTATGTATTTTTGAATTTCAATCTGAGACAGTATATTATATATAAATTGTGTTGGCTTTTATACTTTGCATTATAGCTATATCTGTATTATAAAACAAAACATTAAATTCTCTAGCACAGCAACAATATAACATGAACCGTATAAAGAAAAATCTTAGAGATGTTGCAGTCGATGTTGATAGAAAGATAGTGTTTCAGCAATTCAAAAGAAAAGCAATACTGCAATTGTGGATCATCGTCCAGTCACGGACTGGAAGGGCAGGGAAGAGACGGCTGGCACAATGCTGCACACGGAGGAGGAAAATGACTGGTTACGAAGCAAGAAGGGGCAGATTGGGATAACACGATGTGCCATCCTCTGAACTTATTTGCCCATGAGAATCGCAGCATTTCTGGGCTTTACATGTGTAATGGTGTAGGAGTCTTGAAAATTACTGCTACACAAGTCACATTCCAGCTGGTGGGCCAAGTATGTTCCTGGCTGTATTAGTTTTCTGTTGCTGCCAACAAATTGTCGCAAATTTCGCAGTTTAAACAATGCCCATGTGTCACCTCACAGACTGTGTCAGGGCTGGCATCTTCCCGCCAGTCCTCTGCTCGTGGTCTCACACGATGTAGTCAAGGTGTTGGCTGGCTATGGCTTTGTTTGGAGGCTGCACCGCACAGATCTGCTCCCAGGCTCCCCTGCTGGCAGCGGCATGACTGAGCTTCCCATTTTTTTGTTGATGTCAGGTGGGGACCTCAGCACCTACAGGTCACTCTCAGGTCCTTTCCACATGGCCCTACTTATTAAATAGTATTAAACAAACAAACAAAACAAAACTGGAGGTGTCTTCATAGCTTTGAATTTCTTACAAATTTCTGTCTCTGACCAATAGACTCTCCTTTAAAGGGTTCACCTGATTAGGTAAGGCCCACCAATACCCCAGAGGAGGGGGTTGTTCCGGGCATGCACACTGGAGAGTGGGAATCTTGAGGGCCATCTGGAACTATGCCCACCACACAGGCATGCAGTAGGAGAACATGTTGTGCAGAAGGGTGGCGTGGGCTAAGGCACATATGTGCAACCAAGAGAGCTGGCTTGGTCCTTTTTTTGCTGCAGGGCAATGAGCTTCCTGGGACACGGAAAACATGGAGGTTCTAATACTGTTCAGGACCACTGACACTGCTTTCTTCTCAGGACAAGAATTAGGCACTGTTGGGGCAGAGTTCAGCTCAAGAAGGAATCTAAATCTTTTGAGTCATTCCTCCCAATTGGTGACATATGAGTGACTACAAAAGGGCAGCGCCTCAGAGAGGATTCTGGTTTTTTCCCAGATCTGGCAGGACCCTAGCTGTCCAGAAAGAGTTCTCTGAATCGATGTGCCCCGGAGCGGACTCAGGGCTGGAGAACAGCTGTGCCCGCAGACACTGCGCCCACTCTGCTTGCTGTGACCCGCTTGCCGAAAGGAAGGCTGAAGTCACAATCCAGTCCCCGGGGTGAGATCCAGTGTCACAAATAAATGCATGCTGGGCCTCCTGAGGCCGCAGGTCACCCCCCTGAAAGGACCAGCTCTGTATGGGGCTGCGTCACTGGCAGATGGAGAGCGAGCTCCCTACTTCTGTGTCCTCTATAAAGCAGTGTTTGGCAAACTGTCCCTCAAAGAGTTAAAAAAAAAAACACGAACTCGATCTTTTCTTTTTACCTGAAAATAACAATAAAAACTGACAAGGTTTACGTTAATGTGAATATGGAGCCAAACACAAAAGGCCTGTCTGTTGCTAAAAATCTCTCCATTTCTTGTTAGTCTCTGGTTAGAGAGACCTTTCCAAGTGCCCACATTATGGGCTGGGTGCCAAAGGAGTGTCAGTTACCAGCTGCGTGACCTAGAATAAGAACTTCATTTCCCCCCTTCGCTTCCTCCTACATAAAATCAGGATGATGAGAGTACCTACCTCCTAGAGCTGTGATCATCACATGAGATACGCATCCATGGTGCCTGGGTTACAGCGAGAGCTCGGCGAGTATCAGGCACGACCGCTGCTGTGGGGGGCACTGCTAGTGCAATCAGCATGAAATGTGAGGGGATGTGGATGGCTGTGAAGTCATGGGCAACAAATTACTTGTGATGCTCAGTTGGCGGTTCTCACGCCTGCGGCACAGAGTCCCCGATGGCTCGAGTCAACACAATTGCTGGGCTCCCCGTCCGGAGCTTGGGATTCAGTGAGGAGTCTGGGGCGGGAACCCGAGCGCTGAGGTGACATGCTCATGTCCCAGTCTACTCTGCGAAGTTTGTCATCTCACTAAGTGATCAGAAAACTAGTCACTCCAAGTGGTTGCATGATATTTTACTGCTCAGGTCACCCTTTCAAATGGATCATCTTTTCACTTTGTTGAGTCTAAGTGATGGTCTACAGAAACAGTACCAGTTTTAATTAATCGTGACATTTTAATATAATTTAATTTGGAAAACACACAGAAAGTGTAGTATGCAGAATCTTGAAGTTCTGCTTCAACAATAATAAATTTATGGCAAAATAAGCCAGTCAGAGAAAGACAAGTATCCCAAGATCTCATTCATATGTGGAATCTAATGAAAAAAATAAACTGATGAACAAAATAGATCCAGAGACATAGAAGCATGGTACAGACTGATGAATTTCAGAGGGAAGGTGGGGGTTGGAGGGTGGTTGAGAGAGTTTAACCAAAGAACTTTATTGCAAACTAGAAGCCCGGTGTACAAAATTCATGCATGGGTTGGAGGGGAGTCCCTCAGCCCGGCCTGCACACTCTTCAATTTGGGACCCCTTGGGGGATGTCTGACTGCCTGCAGTCGGACATCCCTCTTGCAATTCGGGACCGCGGGCTTCTAACTGCTTACCTGCCTGCCTGCCTGATCACCCCTAACCACTCTGCCTGCCTGCCTGATCACCCCTAACCACTCTGCCTGCCTGCCTGATGGCCCCTAACCACTCTGCCTGCCTGCCTGATTGCCCCTAACCGCCTCTGCCTGCCTGATGCCCCTAACTGCTCACCTGCCAGCCTGATCGCCGCCCCTAACCACTCTTCCCTGCCTGCCTGATCGCCCCTAACCATCTCTGCCTCGGCCCCCGCCACCGTGGCTTTGTCCGGAAGGATGTCCAAAAGACGTCCAGTCTATCCGGTCTAGTATATTACCCTTTTATTAGTATAGATATACATAACCCATCGACACAGACAATAGTGTGGGGAAGGCCTGGGGGAGGGTGCATGGGGGAGGGGGCCAATGTGGAAAAAAGGGAATCTGTGTAATACTGTCAACAATAAAGATCATTTTTAGAATAACAAGAACAAATTTATGGATCTTGGTTACCAAAAAGTAACCCCATTTAGTCAATAGTGGGCAGTATCCTCTTTTTATTTATTTATTTATTTATTGTTTGCTAATTTGGGTCTGAAAAAATATCTCTTTTCTAAAAATGATTAATCTTACAGTTTTGTCACTCAGGGTAGTCCCTTCCCAGGCAACTTATTATTAACCTTGACCTCAAACCTTTAGTTTCGTACATACTACATATATAATATTTCTGGGTTTTGTTGATGTCTAACTACTTGGCCTTTTTGGGAAAAATACCCCTATCGTTTGTCAGCATGCTATGGATGTGACTGATCCCAGCTCCCAGCATCTGTGGGGACCATGTGACCTGGGGCTGACCAATCAGTGAACTCCATTCTCCTGACTACAGGGACAGGTTCTGGTATGGGCACAAACCCAAGTTGGTCTGATAAGATACATTACCAGCACTTCGGTTGGGACCACTCTAAAAAGTTTTCTTGGGCTCGAGGTGAGTCAGGAGCTGGAGAGAGAGACCTCGCCAGGCAGCAAGAGTGGCCCAGGGCACAGCAGAGCTTAGAAATAGAGCCTGACCAAGGGCCATGATGGACAACTGGGTCCAGCGCTGCCTCAGGCCGTGATATCATTTGATTCATATCGGAGAGTGAATAAATCCTCTTGTTTTGCATAAGCTGATTTTTTCTAGATGGGATTGACAGAACCCTGAATAACATCATATGGAAATTGTTGTATTTTTATAGAGCATGACTAACTTAATATTAGCACATAGTTGATAATATTTTGTATCATTTCATGACAAAACACAGACATATTAAAGAGAAAAAAAGACATTTATTTATTTTAAAGCTGTCCACTGGCTATTGGTTGTTGTGTTACTTTTTTATTTCCTGAGAAAGTATTGTATTTTCTACATTAATAGAGAAGTAAGTTCAAATCCACCATTATCCTACTACCTTAAGAAACACAGCATGTATTTCTTTTTTGTGTCGTAATGTAAGACATGGTTTAAAACTACCCACAATTTCTTTACTACTCACCAAAGACTGCTGGTTATTTATGTGTAAACCTGTGATTTTAAAATAAAACAAATAACAAAGGATTAGGCACTTAAAATCACTCCAATCTCCATTTGACACATGAGATGAAGAAGAAATCTCAGACCACGTCCTTAACCACAGGCGTGCTGGGCAGGGTAGCTGTTCTCTCTTCCCCTGCAGAAGATTCCAGGCAGTAGGACCCCAGAATGCATTGGTGTGTCCCTGAAACTCAGGTCAGCTGCAAAGAGAAGCTGTACAATACTCTGTTTTGGCCTTCCTCCGGGTTCATGCTTCACTACTTCACAGGTTTTCTTATGAGTGTGAGGAGGACCAAGTCTGTGACTAATTAATTGCTCTTTTTATTTCATCCCTCTTTAGGTGAACAGCAATTTTGTTTTTCTGGGATACAGCTTGTAATAATTTACATTTCACTTATAATCTGTTCCTGTGGAAATTCACATCAGCTACACACAAATGCAGTGGTTTGAAGAAAATATTATCTTGGGACCTTTTCCAATCTCCAGGAGTCCAATGTCAAGGCTACGGTCACCCTGGCCCGGTTATAGTTACTTAGCTACCAAACACAGATAAAACCAGCCAGCACGCTGCTCTGAATTCCTCCCTTTACATCACAGGAAGACGAGTGCTCTGCCCGGAGTTGGAGGGGAGGCCTGCTAGGCCCCGGGCACCCGCCTCCTCTCAGTGGGGCCTGGTTGTGATGAGAGGCCATGCAGGGAACACGTCCCCACCAGGATTTCCACTGGGTTTATTGACTAAGAGTTTCAGTTCATAAAGCACAGACCCCTGTACTGAGCTGGTTTAATCATCTCAGGAAGAGTGTTGCGTCCGGAAGTCACCCATGTCTTGTAGGATCTGGTAAAAGGGAATTTCTGTCTCATACTTTGCACTCCTGGTTTGTAAGTCCCGGTTAGCCTTGGGCCGGCCCAATTATGCCATGTCCGCGCATTCCATACAAGGCCAGCTCTGTACTGGATGTGGAGCTGCGATAGCCAATCTACTTGTAGTTCTGGGGCAGGATAGGATTACGAGATGGATAAAGTTAGGCTAGAAGGGAAGGGAAAAGGAGTTGGGTTTGTAGGGCATCTTGGCGGCCAAATAATACAGTGGGAACAGGCTCTCTCCTAGGAAGCCAGATCCGAGTTATCCCAGGGACTGGTCATCAGCTCACTGCACGGCCTTGAGCGAATCACTTCCATCTTACGAATCTGTTTGCTCTAAGGGAGTTGGAAAGGTTTATCACTGAAATCAAATAAAACACTATATAGGAAGATTGTTAGAGGAATGCAAGGAGCATCTGTGCTTCTTGCTTTTATTTGGCTTTCCTCTGGGCTCTGCCTCTTCTACTCCAAGTGGGTCCCGTGGGCTCCCAGTCCCAGGTACCCCTTCCCTGCCCCAGTGGTGGCACAGGAACCAGGCTGACCTATTCGAGTATCTCTCCTTTCCTCCCTCTGGACACTGTTAGTGCTTCAGAGGTAAACAATATCACAAAAGAGCCAATCAGAGCCACTTCCGGAAATTCACATGGATATAGGGGATGAGAATTGGACTAATTGTGGGAGGACCACTAGCTATAAGGTCTTCTAATGACCATATTTACTACCAGATGATGAGGTTCTAAGAATTAAGCCAACACAGAGACAAGCAGAGATGAAAATGAAAAAAGAGCTGGGCCAGTGTGGTCCAGTGGTTGGGCATCGACCCATGAACCAAGGGGTCACTGTTTCAATTTCTGGTCAGGACACATGCCAGGGTTGCAGGCTTGCTCCCTACCGATATTTCTATCTTTATCCCTCTCATGTCCTCTCTCTCTAAAGATCAATAAAAACATTTAAAAAATGGAAAGAGAGAGGCAGAATCCAGGTAATATCATTAGGATCTGGAGCCAGCTATACCTAAGGTCAGGTTTATTCCCCTGGACTTCACAAACGTAACCACATAAGCTTCCTTTTACCATTTGAGATAATTTGAATTGGGTTTTGGTCACTTGCTACTGATTGAATTCTGATTAGTACATCCAGAAATTATGGTATTTAATCTCTAGAATGGAGTATGATTCTGCAACAAAGTAATTGCTCATTAAATAGGTGTTGGTAAATTGAATATATTGATATATGCTATGAATGTTTCTATAACTCTAGGAAATATATGTATGTCCAGTATTTACTATATTACAATATTTGCATTAATTGCATTTACATATTTACATTATTATATGGAATTACATTATTAAGGAAGACGTGAAGACTTTCATGTTTAATGACTACTCACCATTCCTTTACTCATTCACTGAGTACTGACTGGACAATTTTCCATGCTAAGCCCTGAGGATGCAGTACTGAACAAAACAGACAAAAAGGTCTTCACCACTGAGCCAATATTCTAGCAAGACCTGAGTTACTTTATACTTAATTACATCTGATTCAAGTCTTCGAAACATTCAGTCCACTTATATTCAGGAACAATTAGACCCAGGATGCAAAATAACACCGTGTAACTTATGGACCTCAGCTTCCCAAAGGCTTTTCTTTTACCAGTGAATTTGGTAACAAGTTAAGTTTTGAATAAGAGCTCCTGCTTGCTATTTTGACAAAGATATCTTCATGCCTTGTCTGATTACACATTTCTGTAGGCTAATTTTGCGTAGCCCCTGTGAACTAAAGTTAATTCACTGCCAGCAAAGAATTTTTTAAAAGAATCCACATTTCCTTCTCTATAATTTGTTGTTGCCCCTGAATGAAGACACTGTCCTGAATTTCAGTTGTCACCTGGTGCGATGCTCAGTGCATGTCCCAAACCCCTGTTATAAAGTCTACTAGGCAACACTCAGGTAATTCCAAAAGATACACCTGATCCAATGAAAGCACATACGCCATACCATTCTCATTTAGTTCTCTTAAACTTCACCACGTTATTGTTAAGAAAAGCAATCCAGTATGTTAGGGAAAACTTTCTCAGCAGAGCATAAATGTTCTCTTTAAGGGCTAGGGAATTTTTCATGCACTGTGCTGGCGCCTCATACTAAATAAACTGGCGTGTGGCAACACCTACCCTATTAATCAGTACACATTCATACATACCAGTTACACTGGGGCGTAAGCATGAGTCCAGGCCTCCTAACTTCAGCACTGCTGCCATCTTGGCCAGATGGCTTTTGCTGTGTGGGACAGCCTTGTACATTGTAGGATGCTGTGCAGCATCCCTGCCCCCCACCTACCAGGTGCCAGCAGCATCCTCAGTTACAACAACCAAAAGGCCTCCAGTCATTGCCCGTGAGCCGGGAGCAAATCACCCTGGTTGAGAACCACTGGCCTATAGGTACTGATGTTTAGAAATGGAAAAGTTATAGCCTGTAGTTCCAGATAAGACACAGTAATAAGCATCTATACACAGGAAGTTCTCAAAATAATTATTAAACTAGGATGTAGAGAAGCCCAGTAGCGGTGCCCGGGGGATAGAGCAGAATAAAGGAACAAGGAGCCTTATGGTGTGTCTTCCCAGGGCGTGGGCTCACTTCGAGGATCAGGAGGAAAATAAGCAGTTTGGGTAGTAATCAGACCACCATGTTTATATTTAAGCAAATGTACGTGTTACAGGGGAACCCAAATGAAGTGGGAGCTTGAAAGGAGACTTCTAAATGCTGTGGGCTGTTCTTAAAGCTCTGTCCCAACCCCTTTGAGCACACATTCACCTTCCCTTCCATCATGACAACAGAGGAAGCCCAGGAGGACCCAGAGGTGACTAGCACCCAGGAGACCCTGCACTTTACACAGGACTTTAGCACGTGGAAGGGCTGCATTTAAAGAGTGACTACTGCAGAGAAACCTGGGAGAAGGCAAGGACCACTCCACGAGGACGATCCAATGATGATGATGATGACGACGATGGCAAGGAGGACAATGACGGCAAAGCCTCACGGATAATGAGTACTTCCTAGGTGCAAATCTCTATGCTATGCACTCTCAGTACAGAACCTCACGAGGGACAACTACTGGCGTCATTGTCACTTCAAAAAAGAGGAAACTAAGGTTTCAAACATTGAAGTACTTTGTCCCAAGTTGCACAGCTAGCCTGCTAGTTTCCCAGGTCTGTTGTTACCACAAACTCAGTGGCTTATAACAACAAATTTGTTTCTCACAGTTCTGGAGGCTAGAAGTCTAAAATCAAGTTGGTAGAACCATGTTCCCTCTGAAGTATGCAGGCTAGAATCCTCCCATCCTCCCTGCCTCTTCCTGCCTGCTGGGGTGCCAGCAATGCCTGGCATTCCTCGGCCTGTGGTGGCAGCACCCCAAGGCCTGCCCCCATCTTCACACGGCCTTCTTCCCTGTGCGTCTAACTCCAAACTTCCCTCTCCTTATAAAGACAACAGTCCCCTTTGAGTCACTGGATTTAGGGCCCACCCCTAACCATATGACCTCCTCTTAACTTCCTAACATCTAAAGATCCTATTTCCAAATAAGATTTCCAATTAAGGTACTGGGAGTACGGCCTTCAACATATTTTGGGGGGACACAATTCAAACCACAACAGCAAGTAAAAGGCAGAACCAGGTCTCCCAATTACTTAGCAAGTGCTTATTTATTAAGAAACACTAACTCTATGCTAACAAATTTCCTAAGTGGGTTCTAAGTATTCATTCTGCTAATCTCACATGCCTGAGCCCCAGGCACTATCATTATCCCCAGTGTTCACAGGAGATGCCCGAGGCACAGAGAACTACAGAATTCAGCAAAGGTATCCGAGTCTGGCCCTTACTCATCCCACAATCCTGACTTCCCAATTTGCACACTGAATTCTAAATTACAATTGAAGCATCTGATATAATTGGGAGTTACTCCAGGTTAAAAATATATCTGTGAGTGCAATAAAAGAGTGTCTAGGTGCATAAGATACAAGATTTATATCAAAACACTTAATCCTTTTTGTTTTGTTAGCTCAGCAAGCCCATAAAGTCACATTTAGTCCTGATCACTCCATTACCATTTTAAAAAGCAGTATCCCTCTCTTAAGAGTTTGAGGAGTGCATTTATTGAGTACACCTAGAGTCTACCCATGTTCGCTCATCCAAAAATAATGTTCTTGGCCTCGTTTATTATTCTGTGGAAAATCTAACTCAATTCAATCCTGGTATAAGGCCCATATTAGTTAAAAACGATAAGCCTGTTACATTCAGTAGGTTCTTGGTTTATAGTATTTCTGAAAATAATTTATTTCTCATTTCATATTTCTAAATGATTTACTGCATATAAATATTCTTAATCCCTGAAATAACATTTTTTCTTGAATGGACATTATGTGGTAAAATAAAATTATATTGCTTGATCATATGATTTTGATAGAATTTTTGAGAACAATATATTCTTGGTAATCATAATCCAACATTTTCTGTTTAATCAATAGTCATCTTCTTTTCCATTAGCACATCTATAAAGGTAATTCTCTGTAAAAGAAGTTACCTTAGTAAAATCCTTTTAATTTTTTATGGTGGTTAAAGTGTTCTAATTTGTACATTAGTATAAATCTAAGTGGAGTAGGCAATGGAGACTCTCATTTAAGGGTATTTTAGTCATCAAGGTGGACTGGAATATTGCTCCCAATGCCTAAGTTTCTCCCATGATAGAACTCACATACCCTTTGTCATGTGACGTGGTGGTGACTCCCTTTACTGAGGCAGAGTAAGCATCCCTGTCCCATTGACTTTGAGCTAGGCCATGTTGCTTGCTTTAACCAGTGAGAAGAAGTGACAGTCTTCTCGTTCCAAACCATGGTTTTAGGAGGCACTGCAAGATTCCACCAGCCTTTGCCACAGGAAAACCATAATTCAGATATTTCAGCCCAAGTCTTAATGAAGACATTAAAATGGCCTAAACTTGACTCAAGCCTAGCCCAAACAAATTCAGCCAAGATCAGCTGAACCACAACTGAACTGCAAGCCCCTAAACCTGTAAATCAATGCTTACAGTTGTTAGAAACTGGGATTTGGGGATTGCTTGTTACACAGCATTAGAGTAGCAGAAACCTGCCTAAACCAGCCACCATTTCTAGTAGATATAGAAGATTACTGTTCATTTTTTTACAACCTAGCTTTAAACATCAGTAACCTAGGTAAACTAAAAAACTTGGAGAAAACAGAATTTCTGTAAATAAAATTATGTTTCCTACTGACTTAAATCATCATTTCAGAGATGTTTTTGCCTCCAAAATGATAATGAAAGCCACACTCTCAAGAATGCAGTGGACTCAACAAACAAAACTCTGCCTGGATCCTGTTCTTGACTGCAAGAAATTGTTGAGCATCAGTACGTGCTGAGGTGAGAAGGTTCATTGGAAGAAGATGTAGTCTGGCTTTTGTGTTTTCTGTATTTCTGTTTGTTTTAAGTTTCATAGGTAGCTGTTTTAGACAAGTTTTCTTTCTGTAAATTCTATTTAACTCGTGGGTCCCTTTCCTGACATTTTTGGTAAAAATATTGAAACTAGAGCACAGTGCTTTACTATTTCTTTTACTTGACATTTAAAACACATTTTTTGCTTTGCTTTGTTTTGTTTTGTTTTAAATCCTTACTTGAGGATAGATTATTTTTAAAATATATTTTTATTGATTTCAGAGAGGAAGGGAGAGGGAGAGATAGAAACATCAATGATAAAAATCATTGATCAGCTGCATCCTGCACACCCCCCACTGGGAATTGAGCCCACAAGCCTGGCATGTGCCCTGACTGGGAATCAAACCATGACCTCCTAGTTCATAAGTCAGCACTCAACTATTGAGCCACACCAGCTGGGCCTGAGGATATTTTTCCCATTGATTTTTTTTAGACAAAGTAAAGAGGAGGAATGAGGGGGGAAAGAGAAACATCAATGTGAGAGAGACACATTGCTTGGTTGCCTCCAGTTTGCAAACCAACTGGGGTTGGGGATCGAGCCTGCAACAGAGGTACATGCCCTTGACTGGGAATTGAATCCGCAACCAGTAGGTTCTCAGGCAGACACTCTAACCACTGAGCCAAGCTTACCAGGGCTAAAAACCATTTTTTAATGCAAAAGCATTATGGCTTTATGTGTTTGAATGACAGGGAAGTACCCAAAATAAAAATAAGATATCTGTCTACTATCAGATCCCATCCCCCAAGCACCACAGTTAATAGCATGACATATAGAATTAAGACTTTTTCAGGCTTCTGGTCAAGATGGTAGTATACGTAAACATGGTACTTGCATCCTCCCACAACCACATCAAAATTACTGGAATCTAGCTGAATTGAAGTCCTACAACTAAGGATATACAGGATAAGCCACTTTGAGACTGGTAGGAGGCACAGAGATGCAGAACAAACTGGTCCCACACCCACATGTGGTTGTTAATAAATGAGAGGAATATTTTGGTTTTGGAGGACCCCTGAGGAGTGAGGGGTCCCAGCCCCACACCAGGTACCCAACCCTGGATTCTAGTACCAGGAGGAGAAGTCCCTATAACTTTTGGCTATAAAACAAGGCAAGATTTATGGTTGAGGGAGACAGAAGCTGCTTGAGTCCCAGGCAGTTCCTCATAAAGGGCCTGCACATGGACTTATTTGGACTTACTCCCTCTGAGCTCCAGTGCTGGGGCAGCAGCTGAAAAGGCTCCAGAGACATATAGAGAGGAACTGAATTGTCTGGCTTTGGGGCAAGAGCTGGAGAAGCAGTTTTCTGCCAAACAGAAGTGCTCACAGAGGTTATTGTTGCTGTTCTGAGATCCCCTTACCACACAGAACAGGCAGGCAGGCACCATATCTTAATCTCCACCAGCCTGGTTGTCACTGTTCGCCCTGCCCTGATGATTCCCTGAGACCTGTCCCACCCAAATTGCAGGCCCACCCACGCCACTTCCAGTGGCTTTTCCAGACAAATGGCCTGTCTTGGCTTATTCTTTGGACTTTCCTAAATTCTCTGAGCAGTGCACAAATCCCAAACAAGGAATATCTGGCTTAGACATGCTAAGTGGCCCCCAGGCCCAGCACTAGTGGCACCCAGATGTGGTTTTCAGCCTGGCCTCTCTCATGCACCCTCAAATCCAGCACCAGTAGCAGCCATCTGCCCATCATTTTGTAGCTTGTGCTGAGAGGCCCTGGCAGGAAACAGTCAGTGGCTGCCCTTAGCTGGCACCTCCTGGGAGACCTCAGAGCCAGCACACCAGGTAACCAGCTTCAGATAGCACGGAAGCACCACTCAGTCTCCTTCCACAAGCAACACATTCAAGGAGTGGACTTGGCAGTCACCAGTTCTCTGCTGAAGCCAGTTCTTCTCCATGAAGTCATCCCCTGCACAGCAGATCCTCTGCTATATTTGTGGAGAGTCCTCATAGCTGATATGCTTTGAAGTCAATGTCTCCTATTGAAGTACCAGCAGTAATCAAGGCTCAACCACAACAGGGGGTTCACACAGTCTACACAGGGCGTGCCCATGGAGTACCCAGCTAGAGTAATTGGGAAGGCTGTGCAAAGGGTTCTCCATGACCCCTACTACATAAGTCACCTTACCAAGACTGGTAGACATAGAAGACTTACCTAATACATAGAAACAAACACAAAGAGCCAGCCAAAAAGGGGAGACAAAGAAACAATCTCCAAAGTAAAAGAACAGGAGAAATTCAGAAAAAGAACTAAATGAAATGGAGGCAAACAAACTACAGGATACAGAGTTCAAAACCATGGTTACAAGGAGACTCAAGAAATTCAGTGAGAACTTTAACAGCATAAAGATGGACATAGAAACCATAAAAAGAACCAGTTGAAAATGATGAATATAATAACTGAAATGAAGAATACACTAAAAGGATTCAAGAGCAGATTAAATGAAGCAGATAATTTAATTAGCAACTTGGAAGACAAGGTAATAGAAAACACCCAATAGAGTAGCAAAGAGAAGAAATATTTTTTTTTAAATGAGGATTGTTTAAGGGATCTCTGGGACAACATCAAACATAGCCACATCTGCACCATGGGTAAATCAGAAGGAGAAGAGAAAGATCAATGGATAGAGAACCGATTTGAAGAAATAATGACTGAAAATTTCCCTAACCTGGTGAAGTGAAAAGGCATACAAGACCAGGAGGTACAGAGAGTTCCAAACAAGATAAACCCAAAGAAGCCCACACCAAAACACACAAGCATCATCATTAAAATGGCAAAGGTTGAAGACAAAGAGTTCTTAAAAGCAGCAAGAGAAAAGCAGTTAGTTACCTACAAAAGAGCTCCCATAGGACTGTCAGCTGATTTTTCAACAAGAACTCTGCAGGCCAGAAGCGAGTGGCCCAAAATGTTAGAAAAATGATCAAAAGCACAAACCTACAACCAAGTTTACCTAGTGAAGTTATCATTTAGAATTAAAGGACAGATAAAAAGCTTTTCAGACAAGAAAAAGCTAAAGGAATTTATCACCACCAATCCAGTACTGCAAGAAATGTTAAAGCATCTTCTTTAAGAATAAGGGGAAAATGATATAATAATATGAATAATAAAATGGCAAGAAATATTTATCTATCAACAATTACTTTAAATTCAAATTGATTAAATATTCCAGTGAAAAGACATAAGGTGACTGAATGGATATGAAAACAAGGCCTTTATATATGCTGTCTACAAAAGACTTATTTCAGATCAAAAGACACACACACATACCAAAAGTTAAGAGATAGCAAAAGCTATTTCATGAAAATGGAGACAAATAAACAAAAACTGGGGTAGCAATACTTATATCAGACAAAATAGACTTTAAAACAAAGGCTATAACAAGAGACATGTACCTGGGTGCAGGTTCAATCCCTGGACTCGGTTGGGGTGCATACAGGAAGCAACCAATCGATGTGTCTCTCCCACATCAATCTCTCTCTCTCTCTCTCCCTCCCTCTCTTCCTTCCACTCTCTCTAAACATTAATGGGGAAAATATCATCTAATGATGATTGAGAGAGAGAGAGAGAGAGAGAGAAAGAAGGACCCAGGAGTTTCATTTCAGGGTATTTATCTGAAAAAACCCGAAACACTAAATTGAAAACAAAACAAAACACATGCATTCATATATTCGTTGAAGCATTATTTACAATAGTCAAAATATGCAATCAACTTAAGTGTCCATCAATAGAAGAATGGATAAAGAAGAAGCGGTGCCAATATATAATGGAATATGACTCAGCCTTAAAAGAAATGAATGAACTATTGCCATCTGCAACAACACGGTGGGCCTAGTCCTAGAGAGTATTGTGCTGAGTAAAATAAGTCAAACAGAGAAAGACAAATGCCATATGATTTCACTTGTATGTGAATCTAAAAAATAAGATAAATGAACAAGCAGAATAGAAAGAGACTCAAAGACACAAAGAACATTTTGATGGTTGCCAGATGGATAGGAGGCTGGAGGATGAGTGAAAAGGGTGGAAGGATTAAAAAGTACAAATTGGTAATTACAGACTAGTCATGGTGATATAAATTATAGCATAGGCAATATAGTCCATAATATTGTGATAATTATGTATGGTGTCAGGTGGTACTAATGATGGTTGCCAGATGGATAGGAGGTTGGAGGATGAGTGAAAAAGGTGAAAGGATTAAAAAGTACAAATTGGTAATTACAGAATAGTCATGGTGATATAAATTATAGCATAGGCAATATAGTCCATAATATTGTGGTAATTATGTATGGTGTCAGGTTGGTACTAATTTGACTGAGATTATCACTTCATAAGTTATATAAATATCTAATCACTGGGTTGTATACCTGAAACTAAGATAATATTGCACACCAGTTATAAATGAAAAATAAATAAAATGTCAAAATTTAAAAAAAACTTCCAAATCTTTTGTTATTCTGATGTACACTGAGGTTTCTGTTGTATTTAGCAGAGTGCAGCAGGCACTGTGACTCATTTCTCAAGCTTAGACTACTTGAATGGCTCCTCATCCCCACAGGATAAAGCTCAGCGTCTCTCATAAGGTTTAAGAAGCCCTGAATGAACTGCCTCAACTACCATCTGGGCTCCTCCCTAGTTATGCTCTATTTTACTTCATCCTATTTGCTTTGCACCCCCACCCCCACCCCCTGGACCTCTTGGGTGCATCCCTGTCTTCCTGAGGTAACTCCTAGTAAAGTTTCAGTTTTCAGATAATCTATCACAGCCTGCAGCACCACATATTTTATGTTCTAAGACCAGTTATAATTCCTTGCTATACTCTCCCAGGGTATCCTTTACTTCTTTACTAAAATATTCATTATAATCATACATGTGTACTTTTGCCTCCAACTTTATGGTGGTATAATTGACAAATAAAACTATCATATATTTAAAGTATGCAATGTGATGATCTGAAATACATACACATTATGAATGATTCCCATAATCAAGTTAATTGACATATCCATCATCTCACATAGTTGCCTTTTTAAAAAGGAATGTTTAAGATCTACTCTCTGAGCAAATGGTAGAGCGTACAATACAATATTATTAACTAGAGTCACCATTCTGTACTTTAGATGCTCAGAACTTATTCATCTTATAACTAAATGATTGTTGTTTATTTTTAATCACTGTGATCTCCATGGTACATAGTAGTCACTCAATAACTAGTTGGGCTACAGTAAATAGAACTCTCGTAGCTCAGAAGGCCAATAGTTAGGAATTAAGACTTTGAAAAGGACAGGGATGCAAAAAACAAAAGCACAGAAATGAGAACATGGAAGGAGTCCTGCAATGAGAATTCACCTTACATCAGTTGAAGCAAAGGACGTGCTATTCATTCAATAGCTCTTGTGACACTGAGGAGATGAATAAAACACCATCCATCAGCTTACATCCCAGGTAATGGCGACATCATCAGGCCTCCTAAAATGCCCCAGGGAAAGAACCAAGTGCCCATTACTGCACTGCTTATGGTCCCCAGAGTATTTACACCAAACCTACAATAAATGCAATTTACCGATCATGTTGTCATCTTAAGCCAAGCAGTGGCCCTACTGTAAAAAGTGTCTCTTCTATTTCTTGATTCTACTATATTTGCTGTAATTAAAAATTTTTGTGGCAACTATAGTTTGGACTTAGCTGATAAGTAAAGTCTAATTTATAGTTTGAAACCTGACCTATCCATATGCCTTTCCTCAGATATTTCACTTCATCAGTTCTGCAGGTAAACACACTAAACCCAAACCAATAGAGACACAAAGAAATGGAAAAATAATTGGATACAACTTCAGCTTAGCAACTTTAGTGAAACCACGAGTTTCAGCCTCAATGATTCACTTTATTTTGACTCTATTCATGCTTTTCCGCTGCTTGAACAGGCTTACTAAATGCTTCTGTAATGATAGTTCTACATGTCCTGTGGGAAATGTTTTCAAACTCTAAAAGATGCTACATAGAGTACACACTCATCCCTTTGTTATTGGGGATTCTAGGGGAGGGATATTAGAAGAGAAACTACCCATACAAATAAAATGTGTTGTTACATTGTGTTTGCCACTGATTTTTTTTAAATCAAAAAACAGAACAAAACAAAACAGAAGCAAGATGGGGACTCTAGAGACTCATTATAAAACAGCATCATTCCTCCCTCCTCTGTGTGCAGCCTGGGGACCATGCACCTGGGCCTTCCTCTAGGGTGTGTTTGAAGTCCCCCCACAGGTGAGCTGAGCCAAATCTCTGAATTAAACCAGCTGTGCTGATGAGCTTTTATGTTTTTATAAATCGTAAGAACTATAGTATAGTGTGGAGCAAAAGTAAGTTTACATTGTTTGTATGAAAAATAATACAAAAATCCTATATAATAAAAGGCTAATATGCAAATCGACCAAAAGGCCGAACGACTGGTCACTATGATGTGCACTGACCACCAGGGGGCAGATGCTCAACACAAGAGCCGTCCCCTGATGGCCAGTGTGCTCCCACAGGGGGAGCACCACTCAGCC
>NW_005355000.1:3389002-3405606 GCF_000412655.1 Myotis brandtii | reverse complement strand
GTTGAAGCATTATTTACAATAGTCAAAATATGCAATCAACTTAAGTGTCCATCAATAGATGAATGGATAAAGAAGAAGCGGTGCCAATATATAATGGAATGTGACTCAGCCTTAAAATAAATGAATGAAGTATTGCCATCTGCAACAACACGGTGGACCTAGTCCTAGAGAGTATTGTGCTGAGTAAAATAAGTCAAACAGAGAAAGACAAATGCCATATGATTTCACTTGTATGTGAATCTAAAAAATAAGATAAATGAACAAGCAGAATAGAAAGAGACTCAAAGACACAAAGAACATTTTGATGGTTGCCAGATGGATAGGAGGTTGGAGGATGAGTGAAAAAGGTGAAAGGATTAAAAAGTACAAATTGGTAATTACAGAATAGTCATGGTGATATAAATTATAGCATAGGCAATATAGTCCATAATATTGTGGTAATTATGTATGGTGTCAGGTTGGTACTAATTTGACTGAGATTATCACTTCATAAGTTATATAAATATCTAATCACTGGGTTGTATACCTGAAACTAAGATAATATTGCACACCAGTTATAAATGAAAAATAAATAAAATGTCAAAATTTAAAAAAAACTTCCAAATCTTTTGTTATTCTGATGTACACTGAGGTTTCTGTTGTATTTAGCAGAGTGCAGCAGGCACTGTGACTCATTTCTCAAGCTTAGACTACTTGAATGGCTCCTCATCCCCACAGGATAAAGCTCAGCGTCTCTCATAAGGTTTAAGAAGCCCTGAATGAACTGCCTCAACTACCATCTGGGCTCCTCCCTAGTTATGCTCTATTTTACTTCATCCTATTTGCTTTGCACCCCCACCCCCACCCCCTGGACCTCTTGGGTGCATCCCTGTCTTCCTGAGGTAACTCCTAGTAAAGTTTCAGTTTTCAGATAATCTATCACAGCCTGCAGCACCACATATTTTATGTTCTAAGACCAGTTATAATTCCTTGCTATACTCTCCCAGGGTATCCTTTACTTCTTTACTAAAATATTCATTATAATCATACATGTGTACTTTTGCCTCCAACTTTATGGTGGTATAATTGACAAATAAAACTATCATATATTTAAAGTATGCAATGTGATGATCTGAAATACATACACATTATGAATGATTCCCATAATCAAGTTAATTGACATATCCATCATCTCACATAGTTGCCTTTTTAAAAAGGAATGTTTAAGATCTACTCTCTGAGCAAATGGTAGAGCATACAATACAATATTATTAACTAGAGTCACCATTCTGTACTTTAGATGCTCAGAACTTATTCATCTTATAACTAAATGATTGTTGTTTATTTTTAATCACTGTGATCTCCATGGTACATAGTAGTCACTCAATAACTAGTTGGGCTACAGTAAATAGAACTCTCGTAGCTCAGAAGGCCAATAGTTAGGAATTAAGACTTTGAAAAGGACAGGGATGCAAAAAACAAAAGCACAGAAATGAGAACATGGAAGGAGTCCTGCAATGAGAATTCACCTTACATCAGTTGAAGCAAAGGACGTGCTATTCATTCAATAGCTCTTGTGACACTGAGGAGATGAATAAAACACCATCCATCAGCTTACATCCCAGGTAATGGCGACATCATCAGGCCTCCTAAAATGCCCCAGGGAAAGAACCAAGTGCCCGTTACTGCACTGCTTATGGTCCCCAGAGTATTTACACCAAACCTACAATAAATGCAATTTACCGATCATGTTGTCACCTTAAGCCAAGCAGTGGCCCTACTGTAAAAGGTGTCCCTTCTATTTCTTGATTCTACTATATTTTCTGTAATTAAAAAATTTTGTGGCAATTATAGTTTGGACTTAGCTGATGAGTAATGTCTAATTTATAGTTTGAAACCTGACCTATCCATATGCCTTTCCTCAGATATTTCACTTCATCAGTTCTGCAGGTAAACACACTAAACCCAAACCAATAGAGACACAAAGAAATGGAAAAATAATTGGATACAACTTCAGCTTAGCAACTTTAGTGAAACCACGAGTTTCAGCCTCAATGATTCACTTTATTTTGACTCTATTCATGCTTTTCCGCTGCTTGAACAGGCTTACTAAATGCTTCTGTGATGATAGTTCTACATGTCCTGTGGGAAATGTTTTCAAACTCTAAAAGATGCTACATAAAGTACACACTCATCCTTTTGTTATTGGGGATTCCAGGAGAGGGATATTAGAAGAGAAACTACCCATACAAATAAAATGTGTTGTTACATTGTGTTTGCCACTGATTTTTTAAAAAATCAAAAAACAGAACAAAACAAAACAGAAGCAAGATGGGCACTCTAGAGACTCATTATAAAACAGCATCATTCCTCCCTCCTCTGTGTGCAGCCTGGGGACCATGCACCTGGGCCTTCCTCTAGGGTGTGTTTGAAGTCCCCCCACAGGTGAGCTGAGCCAAATCTCTGAATTAAACCAGCTGTGCTGATGAGCTTTTATGTTTTTATAAATCGTAAGAACTATAGTATAGTGTGGAGCAAAAGTAAGTTTACATTGTTTGTATGAAAAATAATACAAAAATCCTATATAATAAAAGGCTAATATGCAAATCGACCAAAAGGCCGAACGACTGGTCACTATGATGTGCACTGACCACCAGGGGGCAGATGCTCAACACAAGAGTTGTCCCCTGATGGCCAGTGTGCTCCCACAGGGGGAGCACCACTCAGCCGGAAGCTGGGCTCACGGCTGGCTAGAGCAGCGGTAGTGGCGGGAGCCTCTCCTTCCTCCACAGCAGCACTAAGGATGTCCTACTGCCAGCTTAGGCCTGCAGGTAGTCGGACATCCCCTGAGGGCTCCCGGACTGTGAGAGGGCACAGGCAGGGCTGAGGAATTTCCCCTCCCCACCCTGTGCACAAATTTTGTGCATCAGGCCTCTAGTTAAGAAATAATAATACAAGAATAAACTCTGAGTGCCGTGTACTCACAACTATAAACCTACTTGTGCCCCACCCTGGACAGGCAGTACCTGAAATCACTAGGATGTCAATGTGAGGTGAGAGTCATTTGTTAAGATTGTACCTGGGTGCCGGTACTTTATTTCACTCGCACTCTGGTCTCATTGGAAGTTCATATTACTTTGTTTGAGGAAGACCCAGAAACATATTAAATTGGGAATAAATGGAAAATTTGTTTCCCTGGTTCATAAAGATGTATTAAGAAAAATATTAACAGCCCACTGGTGAATTTCCTCTTTGCGCTCACAAACTCCCCCCAACATACATACACTCATGCAGTAGAGTCAGGGGTGGAGGCCGGGGGTCCAGGTTGAACGTGCAGCAGGAGCCCATGGCTGTCTGCTGAAGACACAGCCGCTGGCTCCACAGGAAGAGCTGGGCTCTGGGCACAGCACAGCCTGGCAAGGCTGCCCGCACCCAGCCCCCGCCAGCAGCAGGAGCCCATGGCTGTCTGCTGAAGACACAGCCCCTGGCTCCACAGGAAGAGCTGGGCACTGGGCACAGCCACAGCCTGGCACGGCTGCCCGCACCCAGCCCCCGCCACACGTGGTCTGCAGAACAGATTTTGAGAAACAGGGAGCAACAGGGTGACTCCGAGAGGGGGGGAACTTTCCTCGCATCAATATTTCATCTTCAGGAAAAAAACTCATGCAAATCAATTTCTGAAAATATGAGTGGAAGCGCTTCAGGAAATACTTGGAAGTGCTTTCCCAGTGCGCTGGTGTCACGGGCAGTGCCCCGCAGTGGCCAGCCCTCGCGCGGCCAGCGCCGGCTGCAGGCTTTATACCCTGCGATCGAATGAATCACGCCTCTCACTGTCGGGCAAGGTGGCCATGAAAGAATCTTTTGGCAGCTGACAAGGAATACTGGAGGGGAAAACAAGAGTGACAAAATGCTGGAATCCATTGGCATCTCTTTCTGACACCATCCAAAGGCGAGAGCAGGCTGACTCTACATGATGAATAGCGGTTCTCTTGACAGAAGCTCCTTCAGCTGGAGAAAGACAGCCTTTCACCCGCTGTAGCTGATATAATATCTCTGAAGCTCACCAGCTGCCTCTGTTCTAACTTATGCTCACCAGCCTCCTTCTCCTCTGTCCCTGGGTATTCAGAGTTCGCTCACACGCCCGGAGCAGTTCCCTGGCGCAGAGACTGATAGTGCCAGCGGTGCCATTGGAGTCACGGGAGTGACGGGAGCCATGCGCATGGCAGCTCCCTTCATGCCAGGCCCTTACCCTGCACGGTCCCATTTCATATTCCAAGCAGCCCTCTGAGGGAGATGTAATTATTATCTGCATTTTAGAGATGTAGAAACTGAGGCTCAGAGAGAAGGAGCGATTTGCATGAAGGTCCCTTCAGGCTGTTCAATCTGATCATAGAACTCGCTTCCTGTGATTTTCAGCTTTTCCCCTCCCCTGAGCACCTGCTGCTGGCCCACTTGGTGACTGTGGGAAGGGCCAGTGCTGGGCGTGGAAGCTCGCACGGAGGCCATGAAACCAGCGAGCGGGGCAGAGCTCTGAGTGGCAGCTGGGCTGATATGCATGAGGGTGACTGAAATGGGTGCCAACCCAGAGCTGATATTTAAACTGGGAGGACAGAGTCCGGAATTGAGGAGACAGTAACAACGAGGGCAGGTTTAAATGTTATCACAGGTCAGGATGAAGCAGCTTTTAACACAGAAGTTGCTGTGTGGGGCTGTATTTCCTTTGCCAGATAACAGCGACATGTGCACGTGTGTGGGATTGGAAAGGCCGGGGAGGGGCAGGCCTGCTACTTACTGTGTCTGCGCATTGTTCCTCCTTGCTGTCATTAGCTAACTGGGATTGAGCGCCTGCCTTTGTGAATATGATGATAACAGGATAGAGGTCCCACCTTCATAGAACGTCCATTCTGTAAGTTTACCGTCCAATATTTTAGGCCCCTCTCCAAGGATTTTATTTGGTGTAAACCAGCCCCTGAGAACATGATCCAACATGTGGTGATCCAACTCGCAGATCTGAGTGTCTAACACAGACTACAGCCTGGGCCCGGGAAGACCTGATCGTGGTCACCAGCTTTCCCATCTCGGGGCACACACCTGGCACCACATCCTCAGGAAAGAGAAATGGCAGGCCACAAAGAATATACCTGACCAAGGTTATCATGAATAATGCAATTTAACCAAAAGCAGCATCACAGAAAATGGTGGCCAGTGTTAAAAAGCCATCATTCCCTCCCCATCATGGGTCTGTTCTCAGTGAAAAAAAAAAAAGCATGGAATTCAGAGTTAATGAAACCTACTGTGCTTTCCCTGCCAACCACTCAACAATTGATGGGAACACAAAGACTGCTTGCAAGGGTCAGGGCTGCACCTGGACATATTAACACAGGTATACGACGTGCTGTTTTCAAGTGGTTAAACTATTTAGAGAGATTGCTTGAAAACAGGAAAAAACTTTAAAATAAAACATGCAGAATAGGTATAAAGGGAAATAATTTTAAAATATTTTATTAAAGCCAAATGACTAAACAATAATTAACTTATCCAGTGAGGTGGGGAATCAACATTGCCAACTTGTTCTTACCCATGGTCAGGCAAGCAAGGCAGCAGAAAAAGCATTTGACAACATCTATTTATAATAATAAAAAATCAACAAAGTGGCTATAAAGGTAATGTACCTTAACATAATAAAGGCTATTTATGACAAACCCACAGCAAACATCACACTCAATGGTGAAAAGATGAAAGCTTTTTCACTATGATCAGAAACAAGACAAGGATACCCACTCTCACCACTTTTATTGTACATAGTATTATAAGTGCTAGCCATGGCAATTAGAAAAGAAAAAGAAGTAAAAGCATTAAAATCAGAAGGGAAGGAGTAAAAATGTCACTATTTTCAGATGACATAATACTATGTTAGAAACCCAAAGATGCTACCAAAATAATTGTTAGAACTAAGAAATCGATTGTAAAGTTAAAGAATACAAAATTAATATATTAATATCTATGGAATTTGTATCTATAATAATAAATGGGTAATATGCTAATTAGACTGGACGTCTTCCAGATGTCATTCCTGAGGAAGCTGGGGCCAGGGGGAAGCCAGCCCAGGCCCCGGGTGCCTGTGGGAAGCCCAGGGGAAGCCAGCCCAGGTCCCGGGTGCCTGCCAGCAGCCGGAGGAGGGAAGCCCAGGTCCCGGGTGCCAGAGGAAAGCTGGTGCCAGCAGCCTGGGGAAGGAATGCCTACTCTTGCACGAATTTTCGTGCATAGGGCCTCTAGTATACTAATAATAAACTATCAGGAAGAGCAATTAAGAAAACAATCTCACTTACAATTGCATCAAAAAGAATAACATATCTAGGAATAAATTGAACCAAAGAGGCAAAAGACCTAAACACTGAAAACTATAAGACATGATGAAAGAAACTGAAGAAGACACAATTAGATGAAAATATAGTTCATGTTTATGGATTGGAAGAATTAACATTGTTAATATGTCCACACTAGCCCAATTTAAAGATTAGATGCAATCCTTATCAAAATTTCAAAGGCATTTTTCACAGACCTAGAAGAGTGATTTTAAAATTTGTATAATGACACAAAACACCTGATTATCCAAAGCAATATTGAGCAAGAAGAACATACCTGGAAGTTTCACACTCCTTGACTTCAAACCATACTACAAAACCATAGTAATCAAAATAATACGATTTTAGCATAATAGCCACATAGATCAGTGGAACAGAATAGGGAGCCCAGGAATAAATCCAGATATATATCAACATATATTGACAATTAATTATTGATAAAGAAACCAAGAACACACAATGGCGTTAGTCTCTTTAATAAATGGTCCTGGTAAAATGGAACAGCATATGCCAAAAAAAAATAATAATAATAAGACTATCTTAAGTTATACACAAAAGAAACTTAAAATGGATTAAAAATTTGAATGTAAGATCTGAAATTATAAAATTCCCAGAAAAAAGCAAGGGCAGTACACTCGTTGACATTGGTCTAGCAATGTTTCTTTTCTTTTTTGGGGATATGACTCTAAAGATAAGGGAAACAAAGCCAAAAACAAACAAATGGGACTACATCAAACTCAAAAGCTTCTGTATCAAGAATGAAACCATCTATAATAATAGCATAATATGCTAATTAGACTGGACAGCCAAATGACCTTCTGGACGACCTAGGCAAGCCGCCACGGCTGTGAGGGCTGAGCCCCTTGAATGAATTTCGTGCATCAGGCCTCTAGTCATTAAAATAAAAAGGCAACCTACTAAATAAGAGAAAATATTTAAAATTTATACATTCAACAAGAGGTTAATATAAAGTATATATAAAGAAACACATAACAACATAAAACAAACAATTTAAAAAATGGGAAGAGGATCTGAATAGACATTTTTACAAAGAAGATGTACAGATGGCCAAAAGGCACATGGGAAAATGTTCAACAGCTCTAATTATAGAGAAATATAAATTAAAGAAAACACAAAGAACTGTCACTTCACACCTGTTAGAATTGCTACTATCAAAAAAGTGGAAAAAACACACACAAATGTTTGAGAGGATATGAATAAAAGGGAGTTTTTCTGGTGGGAATGTGGCTTCTGTAGCCACCATGAAAAATGGTATGGAGATTCCTCAAAAAATTAAGAATAGAATTAACATATGACCCAGCCATTCAACTTCCACGTATTTATTCAAATAATACTAAAACACTCATTCTAAAAGATATATGTACCCTCATGTTCATTGTAGCATAATTTAAAATAGCCACAAAATGGAAACAAATTAAGCATCCATTTCTAGATGAATGGATAAATACAATAGAATATGTTTCAGCCCTAAAAAAGAATCAAGTCTTGCCGTTTGAGACAACATGGGTGTACTTGAGGATATTATGCTAAATGAAATAAGTCAAATGGAGAAAGACAAGTACCGTATGATATCACTTATATGTGGAATCTAAAACAAAAACAAACTCACAGAGAACAGATCGGTGGTTACTAGAGCAGAAGAGGGTTGAAGAGGATGGAGTGGGTGAAGGGGATCAATTGTACGGTGATGGATGGTATCTAGATTTACAGTGGTGATCACTATATAATGTATACACATATCTAATTATAGTGTTGTACCTGAAAATGTATGCAATGTGTATACCAAACTTACCACAATAATAAAGTGCTCTTCTATTTATGTTAGATGATACTGGTGTTGCATTTACATAGTGATATACTTCCGTTTTCTTTTAAAATAAATTAATTTAAGAAAAAAACCAAGTAGAGGAAAAGCAACATATTAAGGAAATAATAGTACAAGTGCTATTAAAGTGGGGCAAAACCAGGAAAATGGTATGAAAACTCCAAAGACGGGTGAACACAAGTTTAGAATCTGCTGTAATTTTCACCCCCAACCAACCCCTTTCAGCCACAAACGTCTCCTACTCCCTTTCCCAGCCATTAAGGTTTCCCAGGTTTCAAATCCACTTGCTTTATTGACTCTGGCCCCACGATGAGTGTTGCTGTTTGGAAATGTCCCTTCTCCCTCTTCCTCTCCTTGACTTCCCTTGCTCAGCTCCTATTCATTCCCCACGGAGCCCTCCGGTGTCACATCTCAGAGCCACCCTTCCTGCTGTCCTGATGCCGATTAGGGCGTGTGCATGGCAGGGCACGTGCAGGTGTGTCTTCCTGACGGCCTGGGGGCTGCATGAGGACGGGGCCTGTGAGACAGCTATCTGGGCAGAGTCTCTGTCACTCAGCAGAGTTACATATTTATTGATTTGAATCGAATGGGGGCAAAACGGCATCACAAGCAGGCAATGGAGTTTATAGCAATGGTTTTCACTTGGAGGGTGCAGAGGCCTTCCTGGGTGCTGCTATAGAATGCCCTTTCCCGGGCCTCTGACCCTGAGAACCTACATTACTACGTTGGGTTCAGGGGCCAATGTTTTTTAAGGGTAAAATGGTGGTCCATGTGCCACTCTGAGAAATATTGACTATTCATATAACAGTCAATATCCTTTGGGCCTGATACCTTTCTTTTTCCAGAGCAATCCCACATGAGTAAGTAGTTAATCTTTGTTCATTTACTCAAATCTAGTATTTATTCAACACCTGCTTTGTTAGCAAAGGGGAACTTCGTTGGAGTTAATCAATAGTTTTGACTTAGGGATAGAAAAAAGAGGTGTTTCTTCCCCTCCCCCCTACCCCACCACAAACACCTTTGGAGCATTTTTGGATTATTTTCTTGGAGTAGAAAATAATTTTTATATTTAAAAAGTATAAAATCAACTCTCATTCTATTTTTCTTATACACATATGCACACACACACAGTCATGTGTACACACACAGAGCTTATCATCTTAGATGTGAAGAATATGTTGGTATTCCTTCCAGCTAATGTGTTTTTAAAATATGAACCCTAATCATTTTCCAAGCCTCTAGCTCTGCAAGGTCCATCGCACTTGATATCTGCTTTCATATCTGCTTTTGGGCAGGATTTAGGATGAGATCGCTGTCATGTGTCTTGTGGAGGCAACCTATTCCATTGGCAAGCCCAACTTTCATAAATCATCGGAGTTATAAATGTTAGTGTCGACTCCGTCGTTTGGTTCCTTATTCACAGCAATTGATAGAAAAGTTCAGGAAGAACAAATACGTAAGGCACTTTTTACTGTCCAGTTCCTCTTGAGGCAGATGAACGCAAAATGTCATATTGACATCCTGGAGAAAAGCAGCTTAATGTTAGTGTTTGAATAAGATATTTAAGTTTATTGTTCAGGTAATGGATTAGAAGCAATTACATTAAACTGTGATGAAAGGCAATATCTTTTTGAGTATATTAGCTTTGCAATACAGAAGACCAAGATTAGCTCGTTATCCCTCATTGTGGTTATCTCTAAAGCACATGGCATTATACTATACAATTGTGCATTCATTTTCCCTGACATGTTAACTACAGTTATGACTGTTCTGCCTGTACAGATTCCCCTTC
Source organism: Myotis brandtii (assembly GCF_000412655.1). Classification (NCBI taxonomy): domain Eukaryota; kingdom Metazoa; phylum Chordata; class Mammalia; order Chiroptera; family Vespertilionidae; genus Myotis; species Myotis brandtii. Next base: position 3,395,624 of record NW_005355000.1, on the reverse strand, counting down.
TCAGAGAAAAATGAAAACTATAGAACTGACTTTGCTCTAAGTGGAATAATAGAATTGCTTAGCAGCAAAAATGCTATCTTAATCCCCTGTGTTACCAAAGTGAGGTTTGAAATCACCACATAGAAAATGAAGGAAAGGACAGGCCCTAAATTCAAAAGTGATGCATGACCAAGGGGCTCGTTTCAGGTGACTGCAGAAGCTGTGCAATGATCGTATCACCTTGTCTGTCATGGTTGAGGGCAGCTAATGAATAGTAATAAAGGATAAACAGCATCCAATAGAGTCTTCCAAATTATAACAGTTCAAATCAGCAAGTCGTCCTTATGCCAAAAATACAGTTCATTCTCAAAATGGGAATTGGACCAGGCTATTAATATGCACCTCACTTAATACCTCACTTGAGACAATGCATCTGAAACCTAATGACTTGCTGGAGTGCTCTAATGCATGGTGATGCTTGCCTCCTGGTTCATTATTTCCTGATGTTATGACATTACTGTCCGATCCCAGAGCGTAATGAGGAGCTCGAGATCCTGTATTATCACTTAATGAAGTCCAATTAAGAATCATTAACCTTTGATCTACTCTGCATACTTCACAGACAATCAGTGGTCTTGGAAAAACTTTAAAAGGTGAAATTGGGCAAAATTAGTCAACGGATATTTTTTGAAGAGTGAAAGCTCTCTCAAACCACCATTTTCACCTAAAACAAGGGCCAGGTGATAATACTGATTAATGATAAAATTATATACACACCCCTCAGGTCAAATGTATTGAAAATTGCAAGAATTTGATGACAGAATAATTATTTGAGAGGGTTTGTGGAACCAACAGATAATACAGAAATAACATTTTGATGACTTATGTTTTTAGCAGTTCATCTGTAAACTGAATCTAGATGCAAATTACATTTCTTTTTATTTTCAGTGAGTTCCAACCCATATTTATCACCACCATATGCATTAAATGTAAACTACTTTCATAAAATGTAACTTTATTACTAAACAAGAAATTGAACTGGCCAAAATAAATGTACATAATGCATAAGGCAATGTACTTCTATAAGGCTTACAGAAACGCAAAGTTTATACAAAGAAATGGTTTAAAGTCTACTAGACATTACATTATGAAACACATTAAAGTATACCTGTGTAAATATCATTAAGCACTTTAAAAGTATGTTCAGGTTAATCTGGAAGATTCAGTATTCTGTAGGAGCAGGGAAATTAATAACAGAGGTATAAGTTTAAGCAACAACCTCACACTAATAATTCTTAATATCCATTTTGATATTTGAATATGTTAAGCTGTTAAAGTAGTTTTGAATAAAATATGACTGCATTGTATGTAGCATTTACAATTCATATATCACAGCCTCGGAAGCTAAGACATGATGCATAGCACTCTATATCTTATTCATGTTTATCTCCAAACCAAGCACAGTAACTGGCTCAATGCAGTGCTTTCACAGAGCTCGCTGACCACAGAAATGAACAGTACGCTGTTTCCAGCTGAAAAGGGGACATTGAGCAACCCACTAAGGATTTCATAGTTTATCGGACAGAATCACACCCGGACCTTGGAGGACGTGGTAGCCCTGCTCCGCCCCTTTCCAACTAGATGTCGCCCTTTTTACAGACCTAGGAGCTGCACCCCCTCTCCCAGCGCTCCCAAGGAGACCTCCAGGGTCTACGTCTTTAGCCGGCCCCTCGGGGAGGTGTGGTCTGAACTTACCATGTTAATACTGTCCAACATGTTTGTGTATGAGGCCTACTTCGATCACCAGACTACTTGGAAACACATCTGAAGGGTTGTAAGAAAAAGAAACTCAAACATTACTGACAAAGTAATACTTATGTAAGCAACATTTTAGTATCACAGTCTCTCACCACAGTCACCTCATCTCACCATTGGTCACTCTTTATTCATTTGACAGTTACCGTGCCCAATGTCTGCCACTGTACTAAAAATAAAACTACAGCCCTGGGAATAGGAAAGGTCACTGCCTCAATTTATACAACCCCAAGGAAAGTTCTTGGAAGTGCTAGTCAGTGACCCATCTTTCTCTGAAGTAATAAGGTATATGATTTATCTGTTGCGGCATGACAGATCACTCTGAAATTTCACAGCTTAAAACCACACAGAGTGGGTAAGGGGTGGGGAAGAGCATGCAGGACGCTGTCCTCCCAAATTTCAAGAGCCTACGTTCAAGCAAAGTTGTCTTATTTAACTTAAAACCCAGTTCAAGAGAAGCTAATTTCTACTTCACAGATTCATATCATCAAGCTCATTCATTTGAAAACTAATAAATGGAAAAGTCTAGCATTTCGGGGCTGCAGATTAGCTGATGTTACTTTGGAAACTTTACAGAGGAAACTTTTCATGTTCTCCAGGGGGAGAGTTGTAAATAAGTCCTTGAATAAAGCACTAGATAAGTGCTTGTTATCACATAATTACTTAATAATTCAGCAACACGTGGCGTACAAAAAAGAAAACCCGCAGTTCAATGTTTACAACTTCAGTTACTCTGTAAGTCCAAGCCTAAGTAAAATGAGCCAAAAGGAAAGATAAACAAAATAAGCAGAAAAGACCTGGTGCACCCCAGCCGCTCCTAATGAGACACTGGTGCCCCCAGATGACCTCCTGAAGGTCATTTAGTCCACAGTGTCATTACAGGCCTAAAACCTTCCTCCCAGAGAGCCAAGCCTAAGTAAAATGAGCCAAAAGGAAAGATAAACCTTCCCCCCAGAGAGAACACCAGAGGAAATGCTGATCTTTACATGTACTTAAATTTTAAAAATACTGTGTTTTCCAGCAAGGAAGGTGGGGAGATGTAAAATATAGTTTCCCTGAAAATAAGTTATGACCTAATGAACTTATGAATAAAGAGATGAGTTTCAAAGCAACAGTAAGTGCAATCTTGAGTGATTCTGCTATAAAAAGCTGCACTTACTACATAAGTGCCTTCTGAGCGTCGCCTCCCTGATATGTGGACAAGGAAAACATCTACCATCTCAAAATTCGTCAGCTACACAGGGGTCTCTGACATGGAAGTCCGGGATGTCCCCTATAATCTGGAAGGGGAAAACTCAGGACATTCAATGGCTTTTGAGCCATTCTCCATGGGTAGCTTGAAGCACCTTCTTACAACATCAACCTTATTACATCTTTTCTTCTAGGGCTTCTCTCTACATTCAAAGTGCAATCTAAACTTCTGTGTAAGCAGGGGAACAGAGCCCCGTGCTAACCTGCCTTTGTTTCCTGCTCCAAGTCGATCCCATCAGTCTGCCTCCCCTCCCTCTGGTGTAGCCGGCTGGCCTTCTTCAGAGCCTGTGCAACCAAGCTCTTCCTGCTTCAAGAAGCACACACAGTGTTGACCCTTCAGCAGGAATGCTTTTTCCAAGCTGGTCTTCCAAACTCCCTTTGTCCCTAAATTATCAACTTTATAGATGCTGCCTCCTTAAAACCTTTGCGGAACACCCTGAATTAATTATCACACCCCTCTCTCCATTGTCGGTGTTCTGTATTAATCCCTGCCTTGCTTCCTTCCTTCCTAACACCTATCATAATTCATGGTTAGTTGCCTGATGACTTCCTCCCACCAGATTATTAGCTTAATGAGCAAGGCACTCTGCCTACCCTGTTCACCATTGTACTGAGCATCTCATCAGTGTGTCTGAAATAATGAAAACAATGGCAAGTGTGTGGAGTATGAGTAACTGAATGAATAAATGACAAATTGCAAGTCCATTTTGATTAGGCTACTGAATAACTTAACATCATAACAGCTACCATGTACTAGGCATTGTGCTTTGCAGGGTTACCTTTTTACATCTGATAACAATCCTCTGAAGTAGCTACTATTATCACCATTATGTTATAGAAAGAGAAACCAAAGCTCAGAGTCTTACAGTTATTTGCCCAAAGCCCAGGTAGTGAAGGGAGGAGGAACATCGTTTAAACCCAGTTCATCTTTCTCAAGAGTTCCAGCTTATAAACAGTCCACACCACTGATATCGAGATCCTTGTTGAAAATCGGGAGTTTCTGATTATGTAGATTTGGACTACATTTTAGATAACCGCCTAAAATCCCATTTGAACTTGTACTTATGATGACAATGCACCTAATCACAAATCGATTCTGATAGGAACGCACTCCTGGTCTATTCCTGATTTCTACAGCTGGAGGGTTCGGGATGCTCTGTTTCTCTCTTCAAAAGAGCAAAAGGACAGGAGCACAGATCCTCCGGATTTTTCCCCTTCGTGAGGTTTTCCCTTTTGCCACTAGCTCTGTATCTACATCAAAGAGAAATCTAACATAAATGGCAGTTTTCTAAAAGACCTGGATCTAACCTTTTCTGAGCAATAGCGTTGATTCACCAATTAAATAGCTCAGAGCAGTTCACAGGAGATACCTTGGCATCTTCTTGGTAGAAATATACTGGCAACTGAGGATTTCCCTGCATCCTGCTCCAGTGAAATATGTTACCATTTGTGCCTAATTAGAATTACTCTTTTTCCTTTTTAAATTGCATTCCTATGCAGATTTGTCCTCATTTATGTAATATAAACAGTGGCACCATCTGAGTTACTGTAATATTTACAGTTTGAGTAAGGCCTGCGAAGGCATCAGTGAAAACCAGTTCTCAATGATCTCCAGTCCATAAAACATCTTAATTCAAGAATCAGATGAGCAGGATAGCAGATCATAAACAACCATATAAATTTCCCCCCACATTCCTACCAGACCTGGCAAATAACCTACTCCCAGGCTGAGATTTTGTGCTGAGTTTTATCCCCAAGCACAACTTTACAGCAGAGTTATAAGCCCCTAAATTGCTGATACAACTTTAATTATCGCTATGCTGGCGACACCGTTCTAATGAACCCTGTGCTGCTTGATGAGGCTGGGCTCCCAGAAGGAGCGTTGTCTAAATGTGCAAACGCCCTGGTCAGGCTGTAGCAGGCTATCTGAGGGATAGAGTACTGGTGAATATGTGTGCATGCGACTGTGTGTGTGTGTGTGTGTAGCTTTTAGTGCAAATGTGAATTATGTAAATTGTAATGAGTATAAAATAAAAATGGTGACACCAGTTACTATTGTAAAAATACACTTGAAATAATGCTAATTCAAGTAAAAAATGTATCAAGATGAAAAAGGAGACGAAATGTTCTCTAATGGTATTTATATTTACACTAGAGGCCCGATGCATGGAATTCATGCAAGAGTGGGCCTTCCTTCCCCTGGCTTCCGGCACCGGCTTCCCTCTGGCACCTGGGACCCAGGCTTCCCTCCGCCCCCGGATTTGTCTGAAAGGTCGTCTGGAGTGACTTCCAGAATGATGTCTGGTCTAATTAGCATATCACCCTTTTATTATTATAGATTATTTCCTCTGTTGGCATTAACAGCAATGTTTTGGCTTTCAAACTGAAATAGCAGGCACTTCCCAGTTCCTTGCAAACCAATGCTTTTCAAAACATAATGTGTTCACACAGCACAAGCCGGTTAAATGTCAGATCTGGATCCTGGATGCCTGGACTGGAGCTTTGCATTGTGCGTTTCTCATAGGTGCTTGGTATGGGATTTCTACAGGAGACTCGGGTCACCACTGTACTTTTCAAAATAACATTCAAAAATCACTTTGAAAATATATTGGGTGAGAGATTCATACCAGAAATATATATTTATCACAAGTCAGAAATATTTGTTTTTAAGTTAAATCTAAGTTATTATCTAAAGATTTTTAAGTAGTTATTCTAGTATTGTTTCATAAAACTGAAAAGCTTCTGAAAATTAATGGCTTTGGAAGTGAAGGGAATGGCTTAAAAATACCATGAGGAAAGGCAAACAACCAGTGTGATACATAATTTAGGAAAAGGATCCTAAGAAATATCAAAGTTAATGCTGAGAAGATAAAAAGCAACATAAAAGCAAACACTTATAGATTTACTAGTGGTCCGGTGCATGGATTCATGCACATTGAAAGGGAATCTGGTGCAGTTGAACCAGATTCGGGGCTGACAGGGCCCCAGCAGCAACCTAACCTACTGGTCGGAGCCCCCTGGTGGTCATTGCGCATCATGGCTACCGGTCGAATGGTCGAATGGTCTCTTAGGCTTTTATATATATAGATAGGCCCCCTTCCTCAAATGCACTCTCATAGGAAAATGAGTCTCAAATCCTGTAAGTTTCTGAAGTGTTGAGGTTTTCAAAATACAACCTCTGCATAAGTATGTGGACCCTTCCATATTGAAAAGCAAGATGAGGAGAAAACAAGGCACCCCACAGTATGTTATTCCCTGGTTCTCTTTTTCCCTTTTCAAGTCTGACATCTCAAGACGACCACATTTGCTTTTTTGCAGTGTGAGGATATTCCATTACCTCCAAGGAAAGTCAGAAGGGGATGGTTGGCTCCAAAGCTACAGTCCTTAGGCTCAGTATGAAAAAGCATTCAGTTAGGCCTGTGTGGCTCAGACGGTTGAGCATTGACCTACGAACCAAGAGGTCATGGTTCGATTCCTGGTCAAGGTACATGCCTGGGTTGTGGGCTCCATCCCCAGTAGGGGGCAGGCAGGAAGCAGCTGATCAATGATTATCTCTCATCATTGATGTTTCTATCTA
>NW_005355000.1:3355798-3388934 GCF_000412655.1 Myotis brandtii | reverse complement strand
CATTGTAGAGGAAATATTAGGCCATATTATGTGACCTCAGATTCCAATTTCTACTCTGAAACAAAATCCTAAAATAGTAAACACAGAACTCTGCCATTAAGCTAGGAGAGTTTGCTCAAAATATGTACCTGTATTCAAATGCTCTGGGAGAATAAAAAAATCAACCACCACAGGAATGTGAAGAGGCCCTTTAGAAATGAATATATGTTTCGTCATATTTATTGGATGAATTACATCTCCAACTTGTCAGCAATCACATATATTTCTGGGTATGAACTGCCACTCAAGTATTTGCAAAGTGGCTTTTGAATGACACATGTGATTCATAACTTTGACATTAAATGAAATGAAATGTTAGTGATAAAGCAACATGCAGACTAATGGAAATTCTGTGCACTTAAAGTTGGTGGTGATTGCACTCTTACCTTTCAGGAAGAGTGCAATTTTCTTGGGGAAAAGAGGAATGCAGAGGATTCAAGGAAGATATTTGAATACAAAGGATTTCAATACAGTTCTCTGTGTATTGAAATAGGAAGTCCTACACAGGCACAGCTCCGAGGTAGTGCAGGCCGGCCGGGTTCCAGACCACCTCAATGAAGTCAGTGCTGTAGAGACCTTAGAGCCACGCACTGAAGAACACGTTCAGAACCATCCAGTTGGGTGAGTTTATAATATATAAAAAGACAAAATCAGATTTGCGCCTGTTGGGGTCCCTCTGGTCTCTGGGCCTCTCATCCTCCCCCCACAGTGTGACACCTGCTACACCTGTGACAACTCCTGAAGGTGACACTCAGGAGTAGACTGTTCCACCATGGGTCTAACCCTCGCCCCCACATTTTACTCCAGACCTGTGAAATGATTTGTCAAATAGCACGCATGTACTTGCTGGGAGAACTTCAACTAGAATTTTAGCTGGTTCTCCTCGGGCCGCAGCAGTGCTGTACCAGAATACCGCATCGCCCCCTTGAGAGCACAGCTGGCTAGCTCTATTGAGAAGGTTAGGGAAAGCATTTTCCCCAATGTACACACCAGGGCAATGACTTAAAGACATATTAATTAGGAATTTGAAAGGATTTTTAAGAAAAAAATAGCTTTATTCAGATATTTAAATAGCAAAAATTCACCACTTTAAAGTATAAAATTCTGTGGTTTTTAGTGTATGCATGGAATTGTGCAAACATCACTGCTATCTAATTTTAAAATATTTCATCAACCCCAAAGGATACCCCATATCAATTCACATCAGCTGTTCCCTATTCCTCCCCAACTCCTGGAAACCACTAATCTATTTTCTGGCTCTATGGAATTGCCCCGTCTAGACATTTCATATAAGCAATATTATGTGGCATTTTTTGACTGACTTTGTTCACTAAAAATAATGTTTTTAAGGTTTATGGATGTTATAGCATGTAGCAGAACTTTATTCCTTTCTACGGTCAAATATTCACTTCTATGTATAAACCGCATTTTACTTATCCATAGAGCAGTTTGCCGTAGACCAATTCCATCATGTCATAATTTTAAGAGTTTCATCAAAAGGTTGATGAAACTTGGGGACTCAACAGGGTTGTGTCACACCTATTGGGAATGGCTAAAGGCATTTCCCCAAACCTCAACAGGAAACTGATTGTGGCTGCCAGACAGTTAAAGGGCATCTTAATCTACATGTTATTGCCTCCTACTGGCCAAACACCTGAACAGCCGTAGGCTATTCCCCAAACTGACAATTTTGAAGTGTATTATCTCCACCTTGCCTTAGGACAAATTGTGTTAATAAAAGCAAGGGTCCTAGACAAGGAGGGAGTCTTCAGTTCCTTTAGCTGAGGGTCCTCTGACCCCCAATGCCTTTCAAAATTATATCTCGTCTCCGGACTCTTTATTAGTCTCTGGATTCCTATGTCATCTACGCACAGCCTTTTCCAGATTCCTGAACCCTTCTTGATGCTGGGAAAAGAACCCCAGCAGCAGTTGATGGACATTTGGGTTTCTTTACTTCTTGGTCTTATGAATAATGCTGATGTAAACATCTGTGTACAAGTGTGAGTACACAGGTCTGAGCCCTTCTGCCAGGGCCTGGACCTTCTTGAACATTGGGTGGTAGACAGAGAAGACATGAGAAATTGTAGGTATATAAGGGAGTCTTTATTGTAGGAGCCAGTAGCTAGGTAACCATTGATAACAAGGAGCCACTAGACAAAACAGCTTCAAAGTAAAGTCCCATAAGTAGGTAGCTGCACACTGGCGAGGTAACAAAACATCTTTCCTACATCGTAGCAGCCTCTGTACTGACAGCCATTATCTGAGCAGCCGAGTGCTGCCGGCTGGTCAGTAACACATCTTCCTCATAATGCAGCTAGCCCCATGCTGGCTGGTCAGTGGCAACTATATACTACTTAAACAAAAGAGGCTTTTTGCCAAATAGTAACCTCAGTCTTATGGGTTATAGAAGGGCATGCTTGCACAGTCTAGATTGCTGCGTCCTTGACCTGTGTATAGTATCTTAGCCTTGGACACCCTGATTAAGATTCCCACCTTCAGAGTGGCCTTGGACATCCTGTGTACTCTGAGAAAGGTCTCTACACTTCAATTAGCCTTGAGCATCCAGTGAACTCTGACATGGTTCCCACAACAAGAATTTATATGGACTTAAGTTGTTAGTTCTCTTGGATGGACACAGGGAGGGGAGTTGCTGGGTCACATGGTAACTCTGTTTAGCATTCCTAGGAACTGCTCAACTATTTCCACAGTCTCTGCACCATTTTACAATCCAACCATCAATGTACAAGTGCATGAGGGGTCTAGTTTCTCTACATGCTTCCCAACACTTGCTATTGTCATTTTTTAAAAGTTTAACTATTTTAGTGGGTATGAAGTAGACATCATTTTGATTTTCATTTCCTTAATGATTAATGATGTTGAGCATCTTTGTGTGTGCTTATTGGCTATTTATAAAGATTCTTTGGAAAAATGTCTATTTAAATCCTTTGTCCATATTTAAATTGAATTATTTGTCTTTTAATTATTGCATTGTAAGAATTCTTTATATATTCTGGATAATTATTAGGTATATGATTTTAAAAATTTTTCACCCATAATGAAGTTTATTTTCACTTACTTGATGGTATCCCTGGAAACACAAAAAGTGTTGCTAAAAATAAGTAATAATTGATAAAAATCAAATCCATCTATTTTTTTTCCTTTTCTTGCTTCTATTTTTCATATAATATTTAAAAAAAAAAACAACTATTGCTTAACAGGCATGTGGAACCTTTTTTCTACCAAGGGCCATATGGACATTTATAACATCATTCGTGGGCCATACAAAATTATCAACTTAAAAATTAGTCTTTTATATTTGGTCAAACCAAATGATTTTGAGGGCCTTATATGGCTCAAGGGCTGGACATTCCCCACCCCTAGGCCTAACACAAGGTCACAAAGATTTATTCCTATGGCTTTTATAACAGTTTTATAGTTTTGGTTCTTACATTTAGTTCTATTATTCATTATGAGTTACTTTTTTAAAAAATATTTTTTGTTGAAAGTGTTACATATGTCCCAGTTTTCCCTCCATTAACCTTTTCCATCCCTGTCCCCTGCCCCAGGCCTTCACATGATTGCTTGAGTCCATGGGTTATGCATAGATGCATATGAGTTCATTGGTTGATCTCTTCCCACCCCCACTAAGGTTTGACAGTTTGTTTGATGTTTCTATGTCTCTGGGTCTATTTTTGTTCATCAGTTTATTTTGTTCTTTAGATTCCACATATGAATGAGATCATGTGATATTTGTCTTTCTCTGACTGGCTTATTACCCTTAGCATAATACTCTCTGAGTTACATTTTTACATGATGTGAGGTAGGGGTCCAACTTCATTCTTTTGCATGAAGCATTACAGTTGTTGAATAGAAGGTCTTTTTCCCTATTGAACTGAGTTAGCACCCTTGTAAAAATTAATTGACCATAAAGTAAGGGTTATTTCTGGACTCATTACTAGTGTGTGTGTGTGTATAATATTTTATTATATATTATATTACATATACATACATATTTCCATCCTTACACTTGAAACACAATGTCTTCTTTGGGCTATTTCCTGTCCTTGCATTTCCATATGAATTTAAAGATCTTCTTTTCAAATTCCGCAGAAGAGTTGCTAGGCCTTGGCTGGGTAACTTGGTTGGGTGGAGTGGCATCCTGTACAACGAAGGGTTGAGGGTGCAATTATTTCTGGTCAAGGGACATACTTAGGTTGTGGGTTCAACCCCTCAGAGCTCATAGGGGAGGCAACCAATCAATATTTCTCTCTCACATTGATTGACATTAATGTTTCTCTCTCTCTCTCTCTCTCCCCTTCTCCCTTCCCCTTTATCTAAAATTCAATGAATATGTCCTCGGGTAAGGATTAAAAAAAAGTTGCTGGAATTTTGATAGAGATTATATTGAACCTATAGATCAATTTGGAGAGTATTTTCCTCTTCATGATATTAAGTCTTTCAATCATGAATATATTAGATACTTAAGTTTTTTCAATGATAGTCTGTAATGTTCAGTCTTGCACTTCTTTATTAAAATTTATTTCTAAGTGTTTTATTCTTCTTGTTGGTGGTATAAATGGAATTGCTTCCTTAATTTTATTTTTGGAGTTCTCATTACTAGTATGTAGAAATAAAATTGATTTTTTATATTGATCTTGTAGCCTGCAACTTTGCCAAACTCATTATTAGTTCTAATGGGTTTTTAATGATTACTTAGGATTTTCTCTATCAAGATCATGTCATCTGCATTTAGAAATAGTTTTACTTTCTCCTTTCCAATCTAGATGACTTATTCCATTTTCTTGCCTAATTTATCTGGCTATAATGTCCAATACAATGTTGAATAGAAGTGGTGAGAACAGACATTCTTATCTTATACTTGATTTTAAAGGGGAAAGCATTCAGTCTTAGGCTATCAAGTATGCTGTTAGCTATGGAGTTTTTGAAGAAGAACTTTATTAGGTTGAGAAGTTTCTATTTCTAGTTTTTTGAGTGTTTTTGTTATGAAAGGCCATTAACTTTGTCAAATCTTTTTTTTTCTGTGTCTATTGAGATGATCATGTGATTTTTCATTTATTCTATAAATATGGAGTATTATATTGATTAATTTTTTATAGTAAATCAATCTTGCATTCTAGGAATAAATCCCACTTTATACTCTGTGTGTGCATTCTAGGAATAAATCCTTTTTATACTTTTCTTGTTTCTGCTAACTAGTATTTTTATTCAGGATATTTGTGTCTTATTCACAAAGGATATTGATCTTTATAAGGTTTTGGTATCAGAGGATACTGGTCTCACAGCATGAGTTGGGAAAATTTTTTTTCTTTTTCTTTTTAGAAGACGTTGTGAAGGACTGGTGTTCTTTTGTTGAAAGTGTGCTAGATCAGCAGTGAAATTATTTTTCCTGGCATTTTATTTTTGGGGAGTTATTTGATTATTAATTTAATGTGTTTACTTCTTATTGGTATAGTCACAGTTTCTATTTCTTCTTTAGTCACTTATAGTACTTCTTTGTCCTTCTAGGAATTTGTTTATTTAATCACAATTATCTAATTGGTTTGCATATTAATTATTGATATTATTTTCTTACTATCCTTTTTAGTTTTATAATAAGGGTAGTGATCCTAGTAATGTGTGTCTTCTCTCCTCTTGGTCAATCTAGCTAATGATTTGTGCATTTTATTAACTTTTCAAAGAAGCAACTCTTTTTCCTTATTTTTCTGATCTATTTAATTTATTTATTCTACTAGAGGCCCAGCACATGAAATCACATGAGACCCAGACCCCCCTATGTCGCAGGACCCCAGACTCCCTTCCGCTGCCGCTGTGGGACCCCGGAGTCCCACCCGCCACAGGCACCATGGGACCCAGAAGTCCCACCCACTACGGCTACCACAGGACCGATCAATGCACCACCTGGTGAGTCCGATCATTGGTCATTACAGCATTACTGCGTTATGGCCACAGGCCTTTTATAATATAGATAGATAGTTATTTTTTTTTCCTTTTGCTTACTTAGATTTAGTTTTTCTCTTATTTTTCTTATTTCTAAAGGTGGCATTTAAAATCTTATTTCTTCTGCTTTCATGGCATTCCATATTTTTGTGTGTTACATCTTCATTTTGATCCATTTCAATGTATTTTCAAACTTTACTAGTGATATCTTCTTTGATCTATTGACTACTTAGACTATGGTGTTTAATTTCCACATATTTGTGAATTTCCAAAATTTTCTAATGCTGTTGATTTATAAGTTTATTCTCATATTGTTGGAGAACATATTTTGTATGAGTTTTATCCTGTTAACATTTTGAAGGCTTCTTTTATGGTCTAATATATGGACTATCCTGGAGAATGTACCAACTGTAATTGGGAGAAGAGTGTATTCTGTTGTTGTTGGGTGGAGTGTTCTATAGATGTTTGTTAGGTCTAGCTGGTTTACTGAACCTTTCAAGTTTTCTATTTCCTTATTGTTCTATCTATTATTGATAGTGAGGGGTTGCAATCTTCAACCGTTATTATTGAATTGTCTATTTTTTCCTCCAATTTTGTCAGTTTTTGCTTCATGTAGGTTGGGATTCCATTGAGAGGTATATATGTATTTATTATTGTTCTGTATTCCTAATGGATCTTCATCATATCTTTTCTGTCTCTGGTAACAATTTTTGCTTGAAGCCCATTTTGTCTGATCTAGCAGCTCCAGCTCTCTTTTGTTTATATTTGCATGACTTATCTTTTTCCATACAATCACCTTCAACCTATTTGTGTACCTTGAATCTATAGTGTATCCCTTCTAAATATAATGTAATTGAATTATATTTTTCTCATCCACTTTGCCAATTCTGCCTTTTGATGAGAGTATTACCTCCATTTGTATGTAATGTACTTACTCATAAGGTGAAATTTATGTCTACCATTTTGCTATTTGTTTTTAATGACATTTCATTTTGTTTTCTCTAGTCTTTCATTTCTGCCTCTTTTATGTTAAATAAGTATTTTCTGGTATACAATTTAAAACCTGTTGTTTCTTATACCACATTTTTTTAAAAATTTCTTCTTAAGTGATTGTCCTGGGATTACAACTAACAACTTGACTTAATCTCTACTGGGTAAATATCAATTTAATAATGTAGAAAAGTCTTACTCTAATCTCTTCCCACTCTTTTGTGCTACTATTATCACAAAGACATCTTTGTTCATTATAAGCCCATCAGCACAGTATTTGATTTTACACAAATTTCTTTTAAATCTGATAGAAGAAAAAAGTTACAGACAAAAAAAGCATTTATGCTCTATTTTGTATTTACCTATATAGTTACCTCTATCAGTGTTCTTTATTTTCCATGTGGATTCTAGTTACTGTCTGTGTCTTTTTATTTCAGTCTGAAATGCTCTTTTTAGTATTTCTTATAGGAAAGGTCTGCTAGTTATAGTTTTTCTCACTGTTTGTTTATTTAGAAATGTCTTACTTTTTTGTTTGTTTGTGAATTCCACCTGAGGATATTTTTTCCATTTATTTTTAGAGAGAGTGAAGAGAGAGGGAGGGGAGAGAGAAAGAGGAGAGAGAGAGAGAGAGAGAGAGAGAGAGAAAGAGAGAGAGAGAGAGATTAAAGTGAGCATATTGATTGGTTGTCTTCTGCACACACCCCTACTTGGGGGCCAGGGAAGAACCTGCAACCCAGATTTGTACCCTTGACCAGAATTAAATCCATGGGCCGTTGGTGTACAGGCCACACTGGCCAGGGCAATGTCTTACTTTCATAATGTCTTAATTTCATTTTTGAAGTATAACTTTGCTGGATATAGAATTCTTAGTTAACAAAATTTTTCCTTCAACACTTTGAATATATCATACTGCTTTCTAGCCTCCATAATTTCTAATAAGAAATGAACTTTTTGAGCAGCTCTTATACATGATGAGTTGTTTCTCTGCTTCTCTAAAGATTTACTCTTTTTATTTGTCTTTAGGCAATTTGACTATATGTCTATCTGTGAGTCTCTTTGAGTTTATCATACTTGGAGTTCATTGAACTGCTTCAATATGGAGACTGATGTTTTTCATCAAGTTCAGAATTATTTAGGTCATTATCTTCCAACATTCTTTCTGCTTTTCCCCATCTTCTTTCTTGACTCATTTATTATTTTCTCTTTAATTGGCTAAACTGAATGCTTTTCAATTGACCTATATTCAAGTTTGTTTGTTTGTTTTCTGCCAGATAAAATTTGTTGTTGATCCCTCTAGTCAATTTTTCTTTTCTTTTTGGACTTTTCAAATTAGGAATTTTTATTTGGCTTTTTCTTTTATAATGTCTATCTTTTTATTGATTACCTATTTGGTGAGACTTTTTTATACTTTTAACTAATTCTTTAGACATAATTTTATTTAAACATACTTTAATAGCTTACTTAAATTCTTCATCTAGTAATTCCAATATTTGTACTTCCTCTGAAATATTTTTTATTGACTGGCCTTTTTCCTGTGTAAGGGCCATACTTTTGATTTTTTTATAATTGGACATTTTAAATATATAATCTTGCAACTCTGAAAATCATGTTTCTCCCAATTATCTATATTATTTTCCTCTTGCTACTGAAATAAATTATCACAAATTTAGTAGCTTAAAAGTAAAATTTATATATTACATATATAATTTTACATTCCTGCAGGTCATAAATCCAAAATGGGTGTGATTAAGCTAAAACAAAGGTGTTGGCAGGGCTACATTCCTTTCCGGAAGCTTTACAGTAGAATCTGTTGTCTTGCTTTTTCAGCTTCTAGATATGACTCAAATTCTTTCACTCATAGCTCTATTCCATCTTCAAAGTTATTAAAAGCTATTTGAGTCTTTCTCACATTTTATCACTCTGACACTGAATGTTTTTCCTTTCTCTTCCACATTCAAAGAACATTGGACAACCTATATAATTCAGGGTAATCACTTTAATTTAAAGCCATCTGTTAGCAACCCAAATTCCTCCTTGCAATGTCACAAAACAGATTAACAATTCCCGGGGGTAAAAGAGATGGACATGTTTGGGGAAGGGGCATTACACTGCCTACCACAACTTCCTGGTATTTGCTGTTATTATTGTTGGTTAGTTGGTTCAATGAATTTTCTGATCTAACTGCCTAAAGTTTGGTGTGTGTGTGTGTGTGTGTCCACTAGTCTCCGCTTGATCTGCCTAGTTGTCAGCTAGTGATTAGACAGAGATTTCTTTAAATGGCCTGAAGTAACAAGTCTCCCAGTCTTGCCAAGGGACAGTGTGCTTTAGGGACATGCTTCCAGTGCTCTGGCTTTTAAAGGTCTTCCTTCGCTTTTACTCTCTGTCTGTGCTGAGCCCCAATATCAGCCAGAGATGAAAACTTGGGGACTTCCTAGTTTATTTCTGATATGACCACAGTCTTACACATGTGTGTTTCCATCTAGGCATTTGTCAGAGCATTTTAAAACGTTGGAGCATTTGAAATGCCTATATGGCTAGCCCTTGCCCCAGTTTTTCCTTTTAAGTTTTTGGGTCAAATACTTGTATCACTGCCTCAAGGAGCTGCAATGTTAAATAAATGCAGATGAAGGTTTTCAACATGCATCTTGGGAATAGAGCTGTTTGCACAGAGACTCAGGCTATAGAAAAGCTATTCCCCACCCCTCTATCCCCACCCTCCACCCCCCAAAATAGTGAAAACTCTCTAGGGATGGGGCTTTGCAGGGAATTTCAAAACTATTTTTTTACCCCTTCTTGTGGCTTATATACTGTTGGTTTTCACAAAAATCATGTTTGTAAGGTGATTAGTTGTCAAGGCTACTGTAGATCTGGGACAGGGAGAAGGGAGTGAGGCAATTTAAAATATCACAAAGCTTGCTTTTCTTACCAATTTTCTGCTGCTTTTCTTGAGTAAGTGATCTTGGGATTATTAACAAGCCTTCAGTTTATCTCCAAAGTTCTGTAAAATTTGATGTAAGGTGTTTTTGCAAGGGTTCTCATTGCCTTTACTGAGAAGCATATTTGGGAGGTCCTTACTCTGTTGTTCTGGAAGGAACTTCTGAAAGGTTTTCTTAACTTTCAAAATCTATGTTTTCTGCAACTAACATTATCTGTTACTAGAGGCCCAGTGCATGAATTCATGCACAGGTGGGGTCCGGCTGGCCCGGCCCCAATCTGGGCCTGTTGGGGGGAGGAGGAGATGGCAGGAGGTTGGCTGGGCTGGCTGAGGGAGGGGCCACAGGCAATTGGTCGGTGGGCCCTGCTCCCAATTGGTGTGTTGGGGGGAACGATTGGGTGTGGAGCTGGCTGGGGGTTGGGGCCGTGGGCCAATTGGGGTGGTGGGGGCTGATCGGGGGTGGGGCCAGCCATGGGGAGAGGCTGTAGGCAGTGGGCCAGCTGGCCCCACTCCCGAATGGGGTGGGGGGAGCCAATCGGGGACCAGCAGCCTGGGAGAGGGGCCATGGGTGGTTGGTTGGCCAGCCCTGCCCCCTATTGGGGTGGGGGGAGTGATCAGGGGTGGAGGGCTGGGGGCCAATCAGGGTGGGGGAAGGCCCATCAGGGGCAGGGATGGCCATGGAGAAGGCCCTTCCTGGCCATCGGGGAGGGTGCTTGCTCGCACCGTGAGCTTCACAAGGGAGGCATGTGGCAGATGGCTGCACACCGCTAACTGGTACTGTGGGCCGTCAGCCCCGGCCCGGCTGTCTGTGCCCCGGGTCCCCGCTGTCCAGTGTCCCGGAACAGGGGTGCAGGGCAGGGCTGCTGACCGCTGCCCGCTGCCCGCGCTCTCTAAGCCCCGCGGCTGCTCCGGGAAGGCGGCTCTGCCTGGCTGGAGGTCCCCAGATGGCAAGCTGTCTAGTTCCTAAGTCCGCGGAACACGTGGCTAGCTGGTTGTATGGAACTGGTCTGAAACGACTGCAAAGGGGCGGTCGCTTGTCTGACTGGCTGACAGGTGAGGGACAAAATGCACCAACAGGAAGGGCAGGCACCGTCAGTGGCGGTGGGAAGTGACTCAGGAGACACTGGGAAGTGTAAGATGGACTGAAGATCCATTTGCTGGAAACCTTCAGGTGTCTCCAGTCTCCACAGGATAGCAAACCTCCCTGGCAAATAAGACCTTCACCATCCAGTTCCAACTGGCCTATCTATGTGGTCTCAGAGTTCGGGTGACCCTGAATTCAGGATTTGGAGTCATTCTGGTCGTGCACACCTGCCTTTGCCTGGCTTTCCCTCTCTATCTGGCGTCACTGGCCACTCATCTGCTCCCACAGCCGCGGCCAGGCTGGACTTCTGGCCCCTGCAGGCTGAATGGACTGCCCTCCTCAGCTCCCCCTCATCCTTTCACCACAGAAATATTCCCCCTTAGCAGCACTTATAGCCCTTATTGTACTCATAGTTATTTTTATTTGTTTCCTAAATATGTATTAAGCACATACTATATGCCAGATACTACTGTACTGGATGCTGCGATAGAGCAGTTAGCAAACCACACACTTGCCTCCCCAGCTTAACTACTTGCCTATCGTCTGCCTTCCTGAGAGACGAGAGAGCAAGGTCTGTTTAGTTCATCACTGTATTCCCACCGCCTTGAACAGTGCCTGGCACATACACAACACATATTCAGAGAATGACTATTTGCTGAATAAATAAACCTTTATTTTTATAGTAAATGTTACTATAGGATGCTGGTGAGATACCTGTTTTGCAGAATAGACTGCAGCCAACTTGGGGGTCGAGGCCACCTCTCCTTTACCTGGAGCACGGAGCAGATGTGCTTAAAGACATAGAACCATCTACACCTGTAGCTTTAGCCACATCCAAGCATTCTCTATGCTGCAGCTAGTTGGCCAAGTGAGACAATTTTTCTTCCTGAGACAGCTTACGATTGAAGTGTTACCCTAAGAAGTCTTTTCTAAAGATAGGACTTAAGGCAGACTTAGGAGTGGGCAGAATCTGTGTGTGTGTGTGTGTGTGTGTGTGTGTGTGTGTGTGTGTGTGTGTGTTGGGGGGGCATGGTCTCATTACTGCTGGTTAGGCAGCTTTGCTGGAGGCAGAAAGGGCTTTGGAAGTTCCCACCTTATAAGTATCAATACTGCTGCTCGTTTAGCAGCACTTTGCACTGTTAGAAGTGATGGTTGATTCATGGCATCACTCATCAGGTGGAAGGTGAGATTCTGAAATCCCAACAGTCCATGATTCTTGCATAAAACAATATAGACTTGTGGGTTATCTACTTGTCTTCTTTGTCTTAATTTATTTTTCAATTACAGTTGGCATACAATATTGTATTAATTTCAGGTGTACAACATAGTAATTAGACCAAGCGATCACCCCAATAAGGTGAGTCAATATATTGACGATAGTCCCTATGCTGTACTTTACATTTCCTTGACTCTTGTTATTTCCTTGACTGGCAACTTCTAATTCATAATCCCTTTCACCTTTTCACCCACCTCCCCAACCTCCCTCCCATCTAGTAACCATCAGTTTGTTTTTTTGTATCTATGAGTTTGTTTGTTCATGTATTTTGTTTTTTGGATTCCACATGTAAGTGTAATCAGATGGCATTTGTCTTTCTCTGTCTGACTTATTTCACTCAGCACAATTCCCTCTAGATCTACATATTTTCAACTTCCCTTTTGGGTATTGTATGTGGCCTGAGCTTTATCCCCCTGATTCTCCATGATGAACCTTTGTGCAAAGAGTTCATGCACAAACAGCCGCCCTTTGTTGTTCACAGTATGAAAATAAAGGGATCCAGATACTACATAGTAGTTGCATATACATGGCAGCATTTAAAAAATTGATTTTAAACATATTTCATGGAGTTTAGGGGACAAAATATATTCCTAAAATTATATACCTCAGAGGAGCCACAAGGACTTTTTAGTCACTCTGAAAGGAGTTTTTAGGGGTAAAATAGGCAGGTTTTAGGAAATTTTAGGAATTAAGGGGTCCATGGAAAAGCACGGGGCTACAGAGCTGCAGAAGGTACATTTCCGTAGAATAAGGGACCTGATTGCTGCAGAAGGTACACATTTACAGAACAAAGGGAAGGAAACCCCGCATTCAGAGAGGGAAGAGGAAAGCCCAAAGGAATAGGAAAACAATAAGGGAGAAGAAGAGGAGAACCTCATGTACTTCACGCGAGGTTTGAGCTCTGAAGTTGCTGTAGTAACCAAATCAGAGGGGATAGTGACCAATCAGAGGGGATGTCAGGGCACAAATATCTGCAGCCTTCATAAACTGTAGGAAAAGGGACTTAATGGGACTCTCTCCCCCACCCCACACGGGAGTCTGTGCTTGTTTCTCAATAAATTTCCATCTTTTACTATACCACCTTCTGTCTGTGGTTTCATTCTTTGACTCCACTGGACAAAGACCTGGAATCATCCTGCCCAGAGGAACACCATGCGTTCCAGTTCAGTTTTCCCATTTCAACTCCATGTGTATTATAATGGGGAAGAGTCAATTTGGTTAAGTCTAAATGGATGGAAAAGTAAAATTATAGGACAAATGTATCAGATAATTTCCAAAGTGAGTACGCATATGTGAAAATTTCAGAGCTAACCATAAACACTAAATATTAATTTAATTTTCCACATGGACCTACACACAAACACACACATGTTTGTGTTGCAAAGAGAATGAACTTGGAGGATGAGATGGTGAGGAAAAAGCTGAATAAGAGCAAAGGCCAATGGAAAGGGGAGAGAGGATGTTATAAAAAAGAAGAGATACTGCAAAAATGAGAATTTGTTGAGTTTATAAAAACTGGGAACATTCTATAAATGTAACTACGATAATCACTCAGAGGTGAGAAAAGGATTCATTCTAAACTTACCTGAGGCCACCTCCAGGATGAAGTGTCAACATTTCAGGTAACAGGTAAGTTACAAGGCCTTAAAAGCCCTTTCTAGAATTCCACTTGAATGTTTGTAAACTCCAAAACAGTCCACATACACTAAACAATGTCTTTTAAGGACCAGTTTGAAAATGTACCATTCAGGCCCTAACCAGTTTGGCTCAGTGGATAGAGCATCGGCCTGCGGACTCAAGGGTCCCAGGTTCGATTCCGGTCAAGAGCTGTACCTTGGAGTTTGAAAATGTACCATTCAGGCCCTAACCAGTTTGGCTCAGTGGATAGAGCATCGGCCTGCGGACTCAAGGGTCCCAGGTTCGATTCCGGTCAAGAGCATGTACCTTGGTTGCAGGCACATCCCCAGTGGGGAGTGTGCAGGAGGCAGCTGATCGATATTTCTCTCTCATCGATGTTTCTAACTCTCTATCCCTCTCCCTTCCTCTCTGTAAAAAATCAATAAAATATATTTTAAAAAAAAGAAAACGTACCATTCAGAAGCAAGACCTCCGGTGACAAGTCTCTACCCTGAGTGAATTTTTATGGCCAAATTAGAAAGCTGGACCAAGAGATTGCAGTGGAGGTGCTCACTCAGCAGCGAATGGGAGGGGAATGGGCACTGCCTTAATGAGGCCGAGCTGACATGCATCACTCCTGAGATTAGCACATCTGTTAAACATAATAATAAGAATATTCAGCAACCCAGCTAAAGCATGTTGCCAGTGGTCAGCAGAGAGGGAATTTTTGCATCGATGGGGAGATTGGGAGATTAGGTCAGGATACATAAAAGGGATTAAGTTGTTTACGGACCTAACTGTCTGAACTGTAGAACTCCAGGTTGGATTCAGTCTCTTTTCGCCTATTGTGTTCCGGAAGGATATCCTTTAACATAGTCCCTGGCAGATTTTGACATTACTTCACTGTCATCTCCATCCTCCTCATTGATTTTTCAGTTTTGCAGCAAAAATGGTCTCTTTAATGCGCTCATCTATCAGAAATGTGTTTAGCATTCACCATACCCCAGGTATTTGGGATACCCTGATAATCAAGATCTAGCTCCAACCTTCAAGAATGTCATAGTTTACAAGGGGAATGCAGGCAGCACAGCAAGTAAGTTTAGCCCACAGTGAATTATGCAACAATGGAGATAAGTAGAGCGGACTATCAGAACACAGAGATGAAATATTTGACCCAGGTTCGGGAATGTCAATGAAATTAAAGATGTAAACCTTGGCCTACAGATCTTAGGGCCAACTCAGCCTTTAGCACACTTTCCTATAGTGATTAACAGGTTCAATGTGAAGCATTAACTTCTTCAGTCATTAAAACCAATTTACTGTCTATACATGGGTAGAACCAGCCGATTACATGAAGAGAATAATGTTGTGATGAAAGTATTTATATAGTCCAGTCGCCACCAGCCACATGAGGCTATTGAATGTTAGAAAGATGGCTACTGTGACTGAGAAATTGAATTTTTAATTTTATTTGATTTTAGTGAATTTAAATAATCATGCTGTGTCAAATGTTTGTGCCCCTCCCAAGTTCACATGTTGGCACTAAACCCCAAAGATGATGATTTCAGGAGGTGAGGCTTTTGGGAGGTGGAAAGTCATAAGGGTAGAGCCCTCTTGAAGTGAGATCAGCATCCTCCTTATGAAAGAGGTTCCAGGGAGAGCCCTAGCCCCTCTGCTACACGAGGATGCCATGAGAAGTCTGCGACCCCAAACGGGTCCTCTCCTGAATGCGCTTCCAGCCTCCAGAAAGGTAGCAAATGTCTGCTGTTCATCAGCCACCCAGCCTGTGGCATTTGGTACAGTAGCCTGAGCACCCTAGACAAACCATGTGTAGCTATTGGCTACTGAATTGGACATTGAAGTTTTGTGACATAAAAATGCCCATATACTGCTGGGGACAGTTCATCTGCATATTTACTAAACACCCCAGGTGAATCGTAAGCATGCAGATATTGAGAGCTACTGCGTTATTTCTCCGACTCTATGGTTTTGATTTCACAGCCAGGGGTTTGTAGAAGGGTCCTGAGCTTATTAGTTAAATGAAATATATTTTCTTGGAGGGTATCTCTATGCTAGGCACTGTAGGCAGAACAGAACCTTGGTGTGAGTTCTGTGTTCTATTTTAAAGGAACTGTTGGTGTTTTGCAGCCTAGTTAAGACATATGCAACAATTATAAAAGAAAAACTCATAAGGGTGAACAATAAAGAATTAATTTGTACAGAAGAGGTTACATGTGGAGGGTCACTGTGCTGTGGAGTTAGGCAGGGACAGCATGTGGAGGAGGCAAGCATGAAAATAGAAACCAAAAAAGCAAGAGTGAGTGTGATGAGAATGCACAGTTAGAGATAACTGGAAAATACTAACAGCCCTTTTTTCCTCAACCTAAAAAGGGGATACTAATTGTAGTGACTATTAATTGAGCATTTACTTAATGCTGACCAGGAAGTGGTGTTAACGTCAGCTGTGGAATCCAGGGGTCAGAGGAAATCATTAGGTCTCAATTGAGTTGAATTAAAATACTAGCCTAATATTCACTGCAGAAGTTATATTTAAGACTCAAAAGGTGGAATAACAGTATCAACAAGAAAAATAATGGGATCGAGGAAGTTAGCAAGCCCGCACCAAAACAGCCCGTGTGGGGCCAGTGCAGGCAAAGAGAATCCTCTCCCTTCACAATGTGCTCCTTTATTTAAACTTTGTCCTGCCCACAGGCTGAAATCATCTGGTCTGGCCCTGCCAAGGCATTAGGGTGAGTTAATTAAATGTTTGACCAAATAAAGCAGGCTGATTTTTAAGTTGATAGTTTTGTATGGCCTGCATGAACCAGTGAGAAGCATGCAGTACTCAGGTAAAGTGCCGATATTGTAGCTCAGTGCAAGCTTTTGCACTAAAATGAAACTTGTGTTGATTCCTTAAACATGGAAGCTATGCCTTTCACCTCTGGGTCTTATCATTTAGTAAGTTCAGGAGTCTCTGTGGGCACCTTCTACTCTGCCGACACCTGCTGTGGTTTTCCAGTCCCTGATGTGAAGGGATCTCCTGCACACCACACATGCAGAAAACAGGGAATGGAAAAGAGAAATATTTATAAAGATTTAAAGAAAAAAGTATTTTTCAATACCCCGGGGCCGATTTGTCTCAGAATATGGTTTATACAATAAGAAAAACAATTTTACCAAGACAGCAATATACCCCGGGGCCAATTTCTTTATCCTCACCATTTTTTGAACCTTAGACAAGGTTCTCTAATACTAGTATATTATGCACTGGGTTTCAAGCAGAGTACATTATGTTTAATCAGAGAGGCATGGAGGAATCATGCTTCAGCAATAATCAATGGCAAATGTATTTTAACAATTATAATTGCTGTATCTCCCATAGCACTCAGGATTATTTAAGGACAAGGCAAAGTTAAAACTTTCATTGTAATTTTCTTGTCCCCAAAGTAACCAAAGGGTAATTATTTATTCTTCTGTGTCCTATCCACTTCTTAACATGTGCAGTCTTTAAAACAAAGGTGCATTAGCAGAAGATGACACTACAGAATATACATAGGAAAAAAGCCATGATGATGCTACACACCATCATAGAACCCAGAGACAGTCTACTTGTTTATTGACAAATAGTTTCAATTTATACAGAAGCTCCTATTTTTTTATATTAGCTGCTCAGGACACTAAATTGAGGAAAATTTTGAGATTTGCTTGGTGGAGAATAATGAACAGAGATGGACTAGTAATGTCTGCCATAGTGAAAGCATCAAGTTTGTGGTGCAAATGTTTATATTCCTTGCCACTGATTTTGTTCACACATTAACTTTAGTAATTAAGAAAGTGAGTCCCACCTGGTATGTAATCTACCCAGGGTTCTACAGCACGACCATCGAAGAACTGGTGTGAAGATGCCTGTTGGCTAACTCCCAGGTCAAGGGCTTGCCTGCTGTATCAAGCTGCAGTCACCCTACATTCTTTATTGCTTTTCTTTTCTTGAAATCAACAGTACTTTGTTAAAATTCAGCCAAACATACCAGAAAAGGCTGAGCAATACATAGGCAAGAGTAGTCCTTCAGAAAATTACACAGAAAGAAAAATACATCGGCATGCCCTTGAAATAAAAGCTACGTTTATTTAAGCTAATAAAGCTTTATTTGTTCTCTAGCCATTAAGTTTATAGAAATTAAAAGTCTTGACTATTTGTCTTTTGCCAACATGAATTCAAAAGCGGCTTTAAAAAAATCTCATTAAGGCTCTGCCTCCTTTTTCCTGTCCCAAGCCGATTCAATACAAAACAGATCACCTCCTGTCTGTGCCACAAAGTGCACATAAATATTTCACAAACCAATTTATCTCCAAGTTTGTCATTCCTCATTCTGAGTCTGGACACAGAGCTCACTATAAAACACTTTAGGTTTTTCAGAGAACATAATCCTTGAGGCGAGAGTATATTATATTTCCTCTTCTGATTCTTGCCTGGCTCAAAATACTCGTTTTGTTTCCAGAATTTCACTGTGTCAGATTGGTACACACACAGTTAATGGGACTTCCAGAGAATGACTGGGAAATACTTAATTGAGGTCATTTAAGAGTCAGAATACTGATACAGCCTACAGTACTGAGCCAGAGGGGAAGGAGAAAACCAACAGCGTTAACTGGTTCAAGTGGGAAATGCGGTCCTGCCACGAGTAGGGTGGCTGAGAAACACGCACAGAAGCGTTGAGGCACCTCCGCTACTGTAGAGACATTAGGAAGCTGATGTTAACGGCCCTCCCTTCTGCTACTTTCAATCAAAAGTTATGGGAAGCATCTGTTGTCTCTACACCAACGATTGGCAAACATTTTCTACAAAAGGTCAAATAGTAAAGGATTTCTGCTCTGTGGGCCACGCGGCCTTGTTGCAACTGTTCAGTTCTGCTGTGGTTGTGTGGAAGCAGCTTCTCAGAGACAACACAAACGGGTGTGGTTGTTACAGTAAATCTTTGTTTACACAGACCAGGGGTGGGCTGTATCTGGTCAGCAGGGTGCCGGTGGCTGCCCGGCTCCAGAGGACTGTGAGCTCCAGAAGCTCCTCTCGCACCCCTGCCTGTCTGCTGTCCGTCACCCTTTATCCAGATCCTTCAGTCACGTGGCTTCCTTGCTGCCTACCAACCATTTCCTCCCTCAGACAAGACTGTGAGCTATTTGAGACCAGAGCTTCTGTCCTTCTCGTCTCTGTCCCATCAAACTGAATAATGCTGAGAGCACGGAAGCACTCAGTTCTGCTTGTTGAATGAGCAGTGAGTGAAGGGAAGCAGGGCCTCTGCAGTGATTGTAATCTCTTCTTTCATCCAACCTCTGTCTTGGTGAACTTCGAAGATGTGGATATTCCCCATTCAAACTACAAGATTCTCCCCTCACCTCTATATATGCAAAATGCCTTCTCCTGATGCAGTTATATATCTAGAGTTACAGCAGACATTTATTTAAATTGCATGACATCAAAGGCATTTACTTTGTAAAAAAGAAAGAAGGACTGTGCGGATGGGAGAGGAAAAGAGGGGAAAAATAACTTAATTCAGCTGCAAATTCCTGAGATTTAGGCCATCTCATCTCGATGCACCAGGGTTTCATGGTGTTCTTTCCATATGACATGGCCCTCTGTGCAAGCCAATGACTTACCTTAGATGCAATGGGAGAAAGAGTGAGGTTTACTAGCCCTGAAGATTGGCTGGGTAGGACTTCTTGATTGATAACCCCTCATACCTATCTCCAACCTGGGTCAAACTGAGTACATTTTATCTAATATCAAGATTCAATAAAAATAAATTTAAATCACCTTTGAGCAACTTACAGTTTTCACAAGCTGAATTTGAAATCAACACCTGAAAGAGACACATTTCACTATTCTGTAGATGTCACCTGCTCAGTGTTGGCAGAAAAGTAGGGACTCCCGCGACATGCCGGGAGCTAGCGCCCGGCCCATGCGTGAGAGGGCCAATCACTGAATCAGCACCGCTGCAGAGCTGGGCCGCAGGACGAAACCAGTGAGAGAGATTTGTTAACATCTGAAGCCTATTTCCTATCAATCTCGGGCTGCCAGGACCATCAAGGTCCTGCAAAGCATTTGACGAGGACCTTGATACGATATTCAGGCTGCTCTTCAGGGCCGATTTCGAAAGGAAATTGGTTGAAGTCTTATCACAGCTTTTAATTTCAGCCAATTCTTACAGAAGCTATTGGGCTCTGGAACCTGTTAAATGTAAGGTTGAGAGGATGCATCCGAGAGTGAAGGGACTCAAATGTGACCGCCGCCCAGGTCTTCCAGGGGCTCCTCTTGGGCAAACACAAGATACAGTTTTTTATTATTGCAACCCGAGACTCTCAAGCCACGAAGCCTTACTTTCATTACTAAGGACACTGAGGGGAGGTCTGGCTATCCACCTAGCATGTCATTGGCACATAGATGTGTTACACTGAAATTTGCAGCCCGAGCTATTTGGAGATAAACTAAAGATGCCAGTCCAATTTGGAAATGACTTAAGAGCCCACAGGTGAGTTTTTATTATATTGGTTAAATAAATGGAAACATAAAACCTGGGAGATGAGACAATAGGATTTCTTAGTCATTTCTATTGATTGGAAGGCAGCTCCAAAGGACTCGAAACTACTTAAAAACAAACAACTGAATTTTGTCCTGTTTGTTTGTGTGCCTTGCAAGCAAGGCTAATTTTATTTTATTTTTTTCCTCTTCTACAGCCGTTGGAGAGATTTGTTTCAAGTAAAGAAAAGCTTATTTATTATTTTCTTGATAGAGTGATAATCATCTTTATTGCAGTTATTTTTAATCTCTTGTGGCAACGGCTTTCTGATTTAAGATCACAGACTTATCAAGGTTTTCTACCTGCTGCTAAACATTGACCTTGGCATGGATTGCGACAAGGCATGGTCAAGAGCATGCTTTAAAGCACAAAGACAGCAAACAAAAATAGAGAAAAGCTAATAAACAATAAATAAATGTAATAAATAAATATAAATAATAACTTTCCAGGTCCTTTCTAAATATGCTCTAAACATATTTTCAAAACCATACCAATTGTTCTGACTTCACTCTGAATCCATAGACTAGGCTAGCACCCCAACATAAAACTTTGTTAATATGGCATAAAAAGAACCTTATCACATTTCCTTGAGGGTTTATAAAGTTGGAAAGCACTGTGGATAATGGTGATAGAATTGAAATAGCGGAGTTCTAATTCAACTCCCTCATTTGCCACCGAAAAGTAGGTATGGCACTGGGGAATTAACATCACTTCTCTGCGTCTCCATTTTTAATCTATAAAATAGGGATGTTACTATCTACCTCAAGGTTAAGAATGGCTTAAATTAAAGCTAACAGGGATTTAATGTTTCCCCAGAACATAATTCATAGTCAATAAGCTGTGGCTGTTATTATTATGAAGATGAAGATGATAGTGTTTAGCATTTCAAAGTTTATTAGTTGTGAATCATCCTAGCTCAAAATGTCAGTCACCGAACTGTTTCCTTTCTTGGTTGTAATACAGGTAAAACGGATTAGCCTTAATGGATCGATTATTGCACAGAAGACAATGTGCTAAGCAGTGCATTTTCTCATCTGGTGGGCACTACAGCCATATTATCTGTTTCTATTTTGCAGATGAGGAAACTGAGGCCTAAAGTCACATACATTTCCTAAAGTCTCACCTTAAGAAGCAAGTCCGGGGGTGGTGGGGGACAATCGAGCAAACAAACAACATTCCACCTGATTTCCTAGGAAGCTAATGAGCACTGCAGCCCCCACCCATAATGCAGAGCCCGAGCTTCCCTTGGGGCTACCACCCTCCCTTGCTTCCCAGAGACTCCGGTTAGGAGGGAGCTCGAAAGTCAACGCTCAGGTACATGGCCTCTGGTCTAACAGTCTCTGCCTTTCTCCAGACCTATCTCAGGATCCTGGCTCCCCTTCCTGATTCTGCCTCAGTAAGCAGTTTGGTACGCGCGCTTTATTTACCCTATACTCATAGACTAGTCTGTTCTGCAATTGCTTTTAGTTTCTTCAAAAGAACTCCAGAATCAGAACCGGTAACCTTGGGCCAATTGTAGCCTGCCTTGCCCCGGGGTTGGACCACATGGTACTTGAAGGGGGAAAAGAAGTAAAAGTTAATTATTGCAACCACCTGCCTGCCATCACTGCTGTGCTCACCATGGCTGCCAGGTGCTAAGCTGGCAGGTTGGATCAATTAGCAGTTGTAACTGAAGCTCGCTGCAATTAATTATATTGCATTAAGCTGTTCACATTTAATACCCCCAAAATTACTTCGTGAAATGAATATTGCAGCAAATAAAGAAGAGCAGTTAGAATAAGGTTTCTGTAAATACTTTCTTCAGG
Source organism: Myotis brandtii (assembly GCF_000412655.1). Classification (NCBI taxonomy): domain Eukaryota; kingdom Metazoa; phylum Chordata; class Mammalia; order Chiroptera; family Vespertilionidae; genus Myotis; species Myotis brandtii. Next base: position 3,366,655 of record NW_005355000.1, on the reverse strand, counting down.
TTTGGATCAAACTTAATTCTCACATATCATGTGCAGCCCAGCTTGTTCTATTTACCCATTATTAATTAAATAATTTGTTAATTTTCAATTTGTGGCCTAAGACTAAAAAGGTGTGGCTATTCCTCTCATAGACCATGAGGGAGAATGACTTCTCCCCCAGGCAACTCTCTGATAGGTCTTCAGTGAGGTACAGGAGACAGAGGGAGATTATGGTCTATGGGGTCATAGGGATTAGCATTTGAGTCCTGGCTTTGCTCTTAAGTAACTTGGAAAGTGATGGACTTACTTGGCCTCCATTTTTTCCTCTGTAAAATAGGGATCATATTAATTCAGGTAAAAGTAAGTGAGACAGAGTGTACACATTGATTGACAGATGTCTGGCACAGTCAGTGCTTGATCAGCACTAGAGCAACACCACTGTCTGCTGATGTCTGCATGGTTCAGGGACGGGCAAGCCTCCATGGAGGCTCTGTCCCAGTCCCCCGTGACCAGCCACAGCCATGTGATCTACTTGTTAATGACTCCGGATTTGGAGCCTGCTGTACGTGGGTTCTTGTCTCCTGGAGATAAGTGTTCAGGAACCACTACTGTAACTTCTTCAAGTCTCAGTTTCCACAGCTAAGGTGAGAAATGTTACCTAGTTCATAGGGTTATTTTTTTTAACAGTTTTATTGATTTCAGAGAGGAAGGGTGAGGGATAGAGAGATAGAAACATCAATCATTGATCGGCTGCCTCCTGCATGCTCCCTACTGGGGATTGAGCCCGAAACCCAGGCATGTGCCCATGGCCAGAAGCGAACCTGGGATCTTTCAGTCCGCAGGCCAACGCTCTATCCACTGAGCCAAACCGGCTAGGGCCATTGGGTTGTTTTGATGATTAAATGCAATAAGACATGGGCCTGATGTACATAACCAATATAGGCAATTCATTTTAACATTTGTTTATGACATGATGACTTTATTGGAATTATAATTTATATCATTTACTCTTGGTATTTTTCCCATCTTCACTCCACAATGTTAGCCAAGCCTTTCTATGCATCTTGCTTCAAGGCTTCAGGTAGGGCAGAAATTAGAAGTCAATCTAATGTCCCAAGTACAGTGGAGAGATAATATAAGTGTGTGTGTGTGTGTGTGTGTGTGTGCGCGCGCGCTTGCACGCTCCTGCACTGAAGGCTGGGGAAAGAGAAGTTATTTGAAAATGACAAAAGTTCCAGGAGAGAATGAAAATTACCCCAGAAAGAGAAAGGACACTGGGTCTCTAGAGTAGAGCCCAAAAGCCCAGGGAAGTAGAAAGAACACTATGTAGGTGGCTAGATGGCTCCCTGGAAAGAGTGGCCTGAGGACATCCTGGTTTCCAGCTCGGCGTGAGCCCCCGTGGGACAGCGAGAGAAGAAATGCCACGGGTTTGGGTAAGAGGATAAGAGAACTACTAGCTGCAATCCGATTAGGCTAAAGAGGCCCCGTTTGGCAACTAAGTTTCCTAGATTTTACTATAATCTAGAAGTCAAAGCAAACCCAGAAATGATTGTATCAGGAAATGCTGAATACTCACTAAACCATTTCCTTTTCTTGGGTGCACAGGGAAATTACCTTTGCTAGGCTTCTTGGTAATTAAGGTGGGGCCTTGCAGCTTGATCTGGCCAATACAATATGAGCAGAAGTGGCGTACACAACTTCCAGTCCTATAACACCCTTCAGGTGCGAGCCACATTCTTTCTCTTTGCTCATTAGCTAAATGAAGATATAGACCCAGTCAGAGACTCTAAGGATGTCTGAGAAATGGATGGAAGCTTCCAGAACCTCTGAACCACCTCATGAAAAGTCAGTTGCTGAATACATAATCCGACTTTGATAGGATTGAGAAATAAAATCTCTCTCTATATATATAATACACAAATAGATTGAACGGTGGAACAACCGAACAACGGTCACTATGACGTGCGCTGACCACCAGGGGGCATGCACAGAACATGGCGGGCGTCAGCAGCAGGCCGCAGAGCATGGAACATGGTGGGCATCGGCCGCAGTGGGATGGTGGAGCAGGTGAGGGGGGGGGGCGCCAGACCAAGGCAGGGCGCAGGTCACTGTCATCGGGGAGAGCCTCTAGTAGTTACTGAAAATTCTTTGCTTCCATGCACAGCAGTCCCACCAGGCACTCACACCCTCTGCCAGCACCCAGCACCGGCCCCAATTGCCCCTCAGGGCTTCTCCACCTCCCCCTGCTCCTGAGGGGTGATTAGGGTAGCAGCCACCGCTCGTACCCGCTGACAGCTCTGGCCCGCTCGTACCCGCTGCTGGTGCTGGCCCCAATTGCTTCGTGCCATCAGTGGGTACAAGCAGGGCCAGTGCTATCAGTGTATGGGAATGGTGGCAGTGGGAGTGGGGCTGCTGGCAGACGGGACCAGGGGCCACAGGGGGAGGGGCTGGGCCAGAGCACGGAGGATGGGCCAAGACCCGCCCCTGTGCCCACCACAGCCTCACAGCCCACAGTTCCTTTCAAGGTGCACGAATTAGTGCACTGGAGCCCTAGTTATATGATATTAAGCCATAAAGAATTGGATGCTGTTTATTAAAATAGCTAGCATTAATTACGCTGATTGATAAAATGCCTGGCATAAAAATGTTCATCAGCCCTAAAAGGTGGAGATTGGAAAGCAGAGTTAAAGTAATTAAGGGAAATAAAGACTATACTAAGACTCATACCTAGGTTTTCTCATAGCTTTATTGTTAAAAAATTGATTTTCCACCCAGCAATCTAAGCAACATGTGGGCAATAGGAATTTCAAAAGGCAAGGACTTTCCACCATGGGTTGTTCTGATAACTAAATCAGAAGAGCTGTATGACAGGATTCTCTCACTCCAGAAAAACATCAAGGTTGGAGTGGCATGTCTTAGCCATCTCACCACGAGGAGGACACCAGAGATTGGTCAGACCAGCATCTGAATCTCAACCGACCATCAAGTCCTCTCTCCTAATATGCATGATGCTAATACCTGGACGTTTAAAGTAAGAAAAATAAACTTGTTTTTGTGAACCCAATTCCAAAGCCCTTCAAAGTTTTAGGAGAGCTTTTCAACTTAGGTCTAAGAACCACCCTCATCTCCACCCACTCTTTCAGCTTTCCCAACACAGTTCCCATTCTCTCCAGCCCCTCAGTTTGCCACCTTCTCAGCTTCTAATCATGACCAATCTGCTTCTCCTAATCATCAGCAGGTTCTAACTGCTCCTAGGAAGTGTCCTGAACCTGTCATAAACCACTTTTTCCATCAATGACTTGGATCATTTGGGAAATAAATTCCATCAGAACACTAATCAGATCTGATGTGAATAGTTCACTGTTGATCTATAGCAGTGGTTCTCAACCTTGGCTGCACATTAGAATCACCTGGGAATCTTTTTAAAATCCTGATTTCTGGGCCTCATCCTCCGGAAATTCTGTTTCGTTGTTATGGGGTGGGGCCACAACATTAGTAACAAAGAAACAGAATTTCTGGAGGATGAGGCCCAGAAATCAGGATTTTAAAAAGATTCCCAGGTGATTCTAATGTGCAACCAAGGTTGAGAACCACTGATCTATAGGAAGATGCACCTGTCAGAACACTAGATCCCATTAGATTTTATAACATTTAAAATATTTTCTAAGGCAATTAAGCTACATGTAACTACCCAGGAGAACATTACAGCTGAGCTATGAACAAAGAATGTAGGCTCCTTTTATCTACTCATGGATGAGAAGAACATTCATTGATTTGCTTGCCCAGCATTCATTCCTCTTAATTGGAGTATTACACTCAACCCCAACTTTCCTTCCAAAGTGTGGCCAGACTTGGATAGCATGTCTTCCCCTGGCTTCTGCTTGGTTCATGGGGTTATGGTAGTAATCTAAACCCAAATCCATAGGACTTTTGAAGGAATTATGTTGAAAGATATACTCTTGCTATTGGAAATTCTAACCTGGAGAATGTAAGCTTAGAAGTGGTGGGAGGTTAAGAAGTGGCTACTTAAGAATGAAGCCAAACAGTCCTGGCCTGTGGGGCTCACTTGGTTTGGTGTCATCCCGTGCACCAAAAGGTTGCTGGTTCGATTCCTGGTAAGGGGTTATGCAGGAGGCAGCTGACTGATGTTACACTCTCACAGAGACATTTCTCTCTCTCTCCCTTCCTCTCTCTCTAAAATCAATAAAAATATTTTTCTTAAGAGAGAGAGAGAGAGAGAGAGAGAGGCTTAAAACAAGACTTCCTGCCCATCAAGTGGTGCACTACCTTACCTCCCTGGTGAGGACTTGACCTTTGCTGAGGACACAGTGGAGCAGCAAGAACCCACCAGCACTGGCCATGCCTCTGATGTTAAGGAGTCTCCAGTACGATCTCTCAAATCCATTTGTTAATGATTAGCCTCTGCTGGCTTAATGGTTGCAGAAAAATCAATTTTACAATTTTCTCCTTTCCCAAAATGCCTGTGCTTTGGCTGATAAAGCAATGATTTAAGTCAATAGCTGAAGAGGGAATTTGAGTATATTCTTAAAGGATAATCGCTAGGCTCCTTCCTGGGATGCATCTGTGTTTAACAGATATCTCAGTCCCTGAGTGTGGTAATTAAACAGAGAGGTGTACGAAACAAATGGTAGAAACTGAAAGTCAGCTTCATTTGTTTCTGGATCTTAGGTAACTGCAGGTGTGTGTGAATGAATTACATGACGGGTAAAATGAAATTAAAGGCAGCTGCATGTGTTTACAAAACTGCAGCTGAAAATTATAGGCCTGCGTCGCATCTATAATTCACCCATAATTGACAATTTTCATATTATTGGAATAAAGAATCAAGTCAGGCAGATGATTACAGTGTTTGCCTTTCAGCGCTAGAGATTTTGCTTCATCTTGTATGCAGCATCTCAAATGCAATAAATGACAGTTTTCAGGTGGAGTTGGGCCTCAAGGTAAAGGACCAAAGTACTGTCAACAACCCAGCCCCATCCCACCTCCCCCTTCTAACTTCTGGATCCCTGTCCACAGAGAATTGAACTCACACACAAGCTTTAGAAACACACAAGCTGGGTCGATTTCAACATTGCTGCCTGAATGAGGAATCTGAGGTGAGTTTCTTAAAACCCTAGGTCTCAATGTCTTGATCAGTTACCTGGGGTAATACTAGTGCCTGCTGCATATCCATCAGTGGAACTGAGTTAGTTAAGGTTAAGTTGATGGACGTAAAGTGCTCAGAGCGATGGCTGGCACTTAGTCATTGTTCATTAGCATCTCCAAGCTGCCGTTTTCTTAACCATAAAGTGGGGGTAAAAACATAGTCCGTCGGGGGGAAAAAAGAAAGAACAATAAAAAGCATTGCCTAGTGCCTGTTTGTCAGGAGAGGGGAGTGAGATCACGCGTGGGAAGCGCCCGGTTGACTTTCAGGCACAGGAACAGACGGGAGTAGCAGCCGCCGTGCCGAAAGAGACACAACACCTCGATATTGCTAATATTTAAAAAGTTTCTTTCATGTAAAAATCCCAAGTCTTGGGCTTATAACTTATTTAAAATACTTTTGTTGTTGTTGTAAATCCTCACTTGAGGATATTTTCCCCATTGCTTTTTCAGAGAGAGTGGAAGGGAAGGAGGGAGAGAGAAACATCAATGTGAGAGAGATGCATTGACTGGTTGCCTCCCACCTGTGCCCCCACCGGGGGTGGGGAGCAAACCAGCAACCCAGGTAGTGCCCTTGACTTGGAATTGAACCCCAGACCCTTTGGTGCTCGGGCAGACACTCTAACCTCTGAACCACACCAGCCAGGGCTCATTTAGAATTTTCTTTTTCACTCGGGTATTCCGATGCAGATACTATTAGGGACTAGACTTTTACAAAGCACCTTGGCCTTCAATAAAAGTCCCTTGTATGAAGGGATGTCCTGTGCATTGCCAAGAGGCCCTCCATCCATCCACCTCCTCAAAGACGCTGACCAGGCCTGCACATGGAGCCCTTGGCATCGAGGCGGAGGCCGCAGGAGGCCGCTCAGGACACTGCCAGAGTCAGAAGGAAAGCTGAACGCAGCCGAGGGGTGACAGAGGCAGACCCGGGAAGCTGCAGGGACACAGGGAAAATGATTGTCTGAAATATCTGTGACGGTCCCCAGGACTGACTTCTCAGCACCCATCATGTCACAGGTGAGAATTTGAGGGCCTGCTGATGTTAAGTACTTCGGTTCCTATAACTGAAGTCTGGAGACAAGATAGCACAAAGCCACAGTATCGCCGGTGCAGAATTTCTTAGACAGACCGGTCTGAACAGGCTGATCTTGTGCAAGTTTCCTGCCCGAAGGACCCAAGGGGGAAATGCTCGTAGAGCCCAAGCTGGTTTGGCTCCGTGGATAGAGCGCCGGCCTGCAGAATGAAGGGTCCCAGGTTTGATTCCTGGCAGGGGGCGTGCAGGAGGCAGCCGATCAACGATTCTCTCTCATCATTGATGTTTCTATCTCTCTCTCAGTCTCTGAAATCAACAAAAATACATTTTGAAAAAAAGAAAATGCTTGTGGAAAATGCTATGCTTTGGGAAATGGAAGTTAATTACACAAGACTTCCAGCAGGGTTGGACCACTGTGCACTTTAAATAGGCATAAATGAGTATATGAGTGTTAGGATAAAATTGTGGCACAATATGGAGCCATCTTCAGACATGACCCATTAATCAGAAACAACAGGTAATCTATAAGAGAAGCAAATGGTAAGCAAATTATCCGCAGCTATTAATTAGATATGCCAGGCAACGCAGATTCAGCCTCTCCCGCAGAGAGCACGGGGCCTGCTTTCTCTCTGATTTGTGCAGCATGCGACCCAAGACAGGGCGTTCAGACTGCTGGTCCTGGGTCCCCACCCAAGCCTGTGATGTAACTGATCTAAAGACACCTGTAGACTATGTAAGGGAAATTCTACACTAAGCCACCTAAAATGTTCTTATTTGTTAGGTGTTTTGTTTTGTGTGTTTGTTTTTTATATGATACGCCGATGCCCCACATGGCTCTCCAAGAAGGGGAGTGAAGTTGGGAGTGTTTGGCAATTTTATTTCATTCCAGAGTCCTTTGCATGCTGAACATCTTCTGGGGCTCTAGTTCCACGCTGACCTAAAGAATTCTGGGACAGGAAGGGGTTGTTTTGATGGCTCTGTATTCAGTAAGAGCCATAAGGAGAACTGTATCCAAAGAAAGAAGCCATGGAGACAACCTTCCCAGTCTGGAGTTCCCTACACAGTGCGGGCCCTGCCACAGCCCCAGCGGCAACACAGGGGCGTGTTAGTTAGCAATGCAGAATCTCAGGTCCCGCCCCAGACCTGTCACACCTGAATCTGCATTTTGATAGGATCCCAAGGAAGGCATGCATGTTAAATTAAGAGCCTTGCTCTAATACATCTTTTTTTTTTCGGCCTGCTTTCTCTCTGATTTGTGCAGCATGCGACCCAAGACACCACACAATGTGCCTCATTCTCAGAAAGGGCACTGTTATTTCATGAGAAGAATAGGTCCTCGCATTTGTCCATGTGTTTGGTACAACAGGGTACCGAGTGTTTTCTCTACACAGCGTCCTGTTTAATTTGCACGGTGGGTCTGAGAAGCAGGCAGGGCAGGTGTGAGCCGCATTGTGTACTCGAAGAAAATGATACCTACGAGGCTAAATGTCTTTGCGAAAAGTCTACCTTCACGTGGATGAAAGAGCCAGGAGTGGAACTCATGTCCAGCACAGCCATGAAAAGTATTTCTCTCTCACACATTTCAAGGATTGGAAGGGAATTCTCAGCTCAGAGCCTGCAACAGACACAGCAGAGACGTGCCTTCAATAGCGAGGGGGTGGGAAGCGAACACTCCTTGTGCTCTTTCTCTGCCCAGCCTGTCACCCCCTGGGGCCCCAAATTCCCAGCCTGCTTTAAGCCATGTACGTCTGTTTAAACAAGAACCCTCTTGTATACATGCAGGCCTAGCACTTCAGGAGTTGTCTTTTTATCATCTGAGCATCAGTGGAAAATCAGGTGAGCTATTCCATCTACAGGGCTGTCTGTGAGTGCTGCGTTAGAGGCTCCTCCCGCCCGGTGATCCTCAGCCTCCTCTACACACGGGTCACCTGGGGGCGTTCAGACTGCTGGTCCTGGGTCCCCACCCAAGCCTGTGATGTAACTGATCTAAAGACACCTGTAGACTATGTAAGGGAAATTCTACACTAAGCCACCTAAAATGTTCTTATTTGTTAGGTGTTTTGTTTTGTGTGTTTGTTTTTTATATGATACGCCGATGCCCCACATGGCTCTCCAAGAAGGGGAGTGAAGTTGGGAGTGTTTGGCAATTTTATTTCATTCCAGAGTCCTTTGCATGCTGAACATCTTCTGGGGCTCTAGTTCCACGCTGACCTAAAGAATTCTGGGACAGGAAGGGGTTGTTTTGATGGCTCTGTATTCAGTAAGAGCCATAAGGAGAACTGTATCCAAAGAAAGAAGCCATGGAGACAACCTTCCCAGTCTGGAGCTCCCTACACAGTGCGGGCCCTGCCACAGCCCCAGTGGCAACACAGGGGCATGTTAGTTAGCAATGCAGAATCTCAGGTCCCGCCCCAGACCTGTCACACCTGAATCTGCATTTTAATAGGATCCCAAGGGAGGCATGCACGTTAAATTAAGAAGCCTTGCTCTAATCCATCTTTTTTTTAAAAAAAAAACATTTTCCCGGGCTTCATCATTTTGGCTTTGAGGAAACCATTCCCGAAGTTTCAACACTCAACAGCAGGTGCTTCTGCAGCTCATCTTCCACATCCCACGGGAGGCAAGAGAAGTTGGTCATGGCTGTTAAAGTCCAGCAGTTCCAGGCACGTAGGCCTTAATGTGGATGACAACCCCTAGAGCAGTGGCTCTCAACCTTCCTAATGCCGTGACCCTTTAATACAGTTCCTCATGTTGTGACCCCCAACCATAGAATTATTTTCGTTGCTACTTCATAACTGTAATTTTGCTACTGTTATGAATCATAATGTAAATATCTGATATGCAGGATATATTTTCATTGTTACAAATTGAACATAATTAAAGCATAGTGATTAATCACAAAAACAATATGTAATTATATATGTGTTTTCTGATGGTCTTAGGTGACCCCTGTGAAAGGGTCGTTCGACCCCCAAAGGGGTCGCGACCCACAGGTTGAGAACCACTGCCCTAGAGGAATATTTTCAAAATGGACACTATACCGTACGGAGGATAGAGCCCCTGCATATCAGTTTTGTCAAAGAGTTTAATCAGTTCAAGTTTATCAGTCCTTACATTTGAGCACTTAATAGGGTCATCTCTATTGTTTTAATCCTCACCTGAGGGTATGTTTTCATTGTTTTGAGAGGAAGGAAGAGAGAGAGAGAGAGAGAGAGAGAGAGAGAGAGAGAGAGAGAGAGAAATCCATTGGTTGCCTCCCATATATCCCCGACTGGGGATTGAACCTGAAACCTAGGTATGTGCCCTTACAGGAATTGACCCTTTAACCTTTGGTGTACAGGACACTGCTCCAACCAACTGAGCCACCCAGCCAGGGTAGGTCTAGTCATCTTGATGCCAGCTTACAGTCATTATTTTATGTTGTGGCCATACTGCTCTAAGATACAATCTCTCATTATCCCCATTTTCTGATAAGGAAATAGAGGTTTCTATGGGTTTATTAAAGATACGCACAAGGTCAAAGAGTTTGAAAATAGCAGAGTTGAGATTGGATCCTAAATCTAACTCCAGAAACCATGCTCTTCACTACATGTAGAAATGAATTCAAAGATTTTATAAGACATACTATTGAGATAGAAAGTTACAGGAAAATCGAGGGATCTTATTTGAAGAGAGAGGTTCGTATAAAAAGTGTGGCCAGAATACATTTTTAGGGGACATGGTCTTGGTTTTGCTCAATTTGAAATTAAGAACCCTGCATAAGTAAACAATGGTGAAACAAAAATTTGCTACATGGTTACAATGTCCAATCATATTGACAAATAATTTGCATAAATCGACAAATAGATATTCTCTTGTTTTATTCTCACATCAGTCTGATGGAAAATTTTCCCTTCTACATTTTTAGGGACAAGGTAAGGCATAGAAATTTAAGAATCTTTCCTAAGATCTCAAAGAACAGAAGTAATGGTGGTAAAATTCAAAACCAGCTCTTAAAATGTTCAGGCCATGAGCTCTCTTTCTCAACCATCAGATCAAAGCTAGGACCTTCAGAATAAAAGAGGATAAACACTTCTGTGTTGGCCTGGCCTGGGCAGCTGACAGACAGTGAATGAGAGGGTTCATGGAAATGAACCGATAAAACAACAATAACAAAATTTAGAAAATGCCTTCCAAGAATTTTTCACACTTTAGCAGATGTTCAGTTCTAACAAATGGTTGATTCTGGTACCTAAGAGCACAGAAAGTTATTTTTCCACAACCCTTAAATTTTTGTTTATTTTTTCTCTCTATTCAAAAAAAATGTTTCTGCCAAGTTTTCTAAAAAAGAAAAAAAATTATAAAAGAAAGACTCCTCCGTGCTTCCTGTGGCACATAGGGCCGCCTGGCATGCACTGTAGTTAATCCAGGCTCACAGGGACAGGGTGCGAGAGGGGTGGGGTCAGCTCCTGGTTAGAGCGGCCCTAGAATTTGAGGGTCAGCAGGGATCTTGAGAAGTCAGTCCCTTCCTCCGTCTCCAGAAATGAACCCCCCTTTGTCTATTAATTTGAGCCATGATAAAACAAATTCATCCTGTTGGAAATATTGGGAAGGTTTTCTATGGATCAATACCTGGAAATACCTGTCCATTCTTACACACCTACTCTTGGGCCTGGTTCTCAACCTGGAAGTGATTCTGCCCT
>NW_005355000.1:3345937-3354690 GCF_000412655.1 Myotis brandtii | reverse complement strand
ACGCAGATGTGGGGTGCACCATGGAAACAGGATTGAGGGGAGAGCTCCAGGCTCAGCCCCAAAGCATAAGGGGTCTGGACTAACGGTGCCCTTGCATGAGGAAGGTTACAGGTTTCCAGATTGCCTTTGTCATGTGCAAATAATACTATATGGTTTTAAATCCCAGAGACACCAGCTATTAACTGTGTGATCTAGGGCAACTTCTTTAACTTCTCCATGTTCTGCTTTTCCCTGTATGCAATAGAGATTAATACTACCATCTCCCTTTTGAAATTCTGAGGAGCTTTAATGAGATATAGAGCAAGTTTCTATTAATTATTAGTATTTCCTTGTGCATGAAACAGAACTGTCCTGAAGAGGACCTGTTCTCCTTGTCCCAGACGACTTTTTACCTTTCCTACTACAACCTGCAGGATCTAGGTATTCTGTTAACGTAGACGGAGAGAGCAGAACCCAAGAGTCAGGAAGCTGGGCGACCTCAGATTCTTTCCAGACAACTGGAGTCTCACCTAACGTCAGCTGCTCGCAAGAAGGTAAGAGACCTGGGAGCACAGATAACACAGAATGAGGATGAAATTTGCTAACCTGGTCTCTTTCAATGGCAGGTGATTAAAACTCAACTAAAGCTGCGTGAAGGAACAAACGGGAAGACACCTATCAACTCTCATACGTAAGAAGTCAAGTAGGAAGATCCAGGCCAGGCAGGAGCCCGCTGATGAGAAGAGGTCATGGGAAACCTTGTCTTTCCATCTCTCCACTTTGCTTTCTTTTGTTCTGGTTTCACTCACAGCAAGGCCACTGCAGCAGTGGCTCCCAAGAGCTCCAAGCACACATCCTTTCACCGTCAAGGCCAACAGACCAAAAAGCACCTTTCCCAGTTACTCTGGGGAAAGTCTCAGGCCTGGGTCACGTGCCTACTCCTGCAGCTGGCACTGCACCTGAACCAGGTCAACTGGGCGGGCGGAGGAGAAACCAGAAAAGGGGAAACGGATGCTATTCCAGCAGAATGGAAGCAGCCGCTGCACCTGCTGACGACCCAAGTTCTCCTTCCCGATACAGGGCCTCCCTCCCTCCTTCTCTCCTGTTACATTATGTGGGCTGGGATGGAACTGAAGCGAGCACAGATAGGAGGGAGCAGATTATACACGGCTGGACTGGAAGAACTTTCTTGTGAGCTACTTGAGTCTCAATAAAAATAAAAGTTTCCCTTGGAAACAGGTGCCACGTGCCATGTTGCCGTTCTTCTGTACAGCAGTTTGGCCGCATGAGAAAAGTAGATTCTCCGTTTCCCGCCAGCCTGACCTTTATTTATCCTAAGACTCCAGAGAACTAAGATCTATCAGAACAAGAAGGGGAGCTTCGCATGGGTGTGAGATGCTCAGCATAAATCCATGGTCTGCTAACCCCCTAGGCACGCAGAAATGTGAACTTATTCCAGAACATGCCTGCCATCGTTTTCTCCAAGAGCTGGTTTGGAGTGTTTCTCCTGGAGCGCACCGGGACTGCAGCAGCCAACACCACGCGGCTTTGAAGGACAGGAGGCGCAGGACTCGTGGCCGTGTAGGAGGATGCCAGGAGAGGGCAGGAGAGGAGCTAAGTCCTGAGGCTCCGAAGGCAGGCAGACAAACCCTGAGAAAATTGTTTAACTGTCCTGAGACCTTTGCCTCTAATGGAATAAGATCATGGTAACCCTGGCTGCTCCCCACTGAGCCCTTTCCATGTGCCCCGCGCTACTCTAAATATGCGTTTTATTGCTCTGAGTCCTCACGCCAAACTCCATGGGGTAAGGGCATCACAGTCTCCACTTTTCACATGGTGGCTCTAGAGGGCCAAGAACTTGACCGAGGCTGCACCTCTGAGAGTGGAGGGACAGCATTCAGCATATAGTAGCAGCTCAAAAACCACTCATGGAGGGGGAGAGTTAGAGACACATGCAGCTTCTCCATTAGAAAGGTACGATCCAGAACTAGTGCTTGTCATGAAGATGACTGAGGAGGAAAGGGTGTGATTCTTTTTTAAAAAATATATTTTATTGTTGTTTTTTTTTCAGAGAGGAAGGGAGAGGGATAGAGAGTTAGAAACATCAATGACAGAGAAACATTGATCAGCTGCCTCCTGCACACTCCCTATTGGGTATGTGCCCACAACCAAGGTACATGCCCTTGACTGGAATCGAACCTGGGACCCTTGAGTCCGCAGGCCAACTCGCTATCCACTGAGCCAAACCAGTTAGGGCAAGGGTGTGATTCTTGATTGGGAAATGTGGTAGTTTAATCTGGAAGGACTTTTGGGAAGAGGAAATTTGTTTTCATATTTTACTAATAGAGCATCATACCGAGCAATTCTGAAAAAGACCCAGGCCTCTCCCTTCAAAGCTGTAGGAGCAGCTAACCATTACACACAATGAGTGAAGAGGGCCACTGGGCCATGGTGTGGCTGCATCTTCTGAATCAATTTTGATGACTGATGTCAAGTGTTGCTGTCACCAAATTGCCCTCTCACCTAAGCTGTGTCTAGACAGATGGTATGACGGGCTGGAAGACAAGATTGCTTTAACTCATATCTATTATGTAATATTCACAGCAATTTCAGGTGCATGAGTGAAACTGAGTCCAATGTAGCAGGAAAGTCAAGTTGGATGTCACCTAGTGTTTATGGAGGACTTATTACAATTTCACATGTACTCAACCACCCCATTCTGAAGGCAGGAAAAACAAAGCTCTCTGAGGGACTTGGTCCAAGGTCACGTAGAGTAAGCAGAGGAGCCAGCCTATGATGCAGAGCTTCTACTCTTCACCACCACATTCTCAGTTTCCCATGTTGACATGGGTTGAGACAGAGCAGGAGATGAGTTCAAATAAGAAAGATGTGCCTTTCTATTGATTAGAAGAGATTACTAAACCAGACACCAGGCATCATAGAAATACAAAAGTTTTCTCTGTCGTAATTGCATGACCTCAACTTTTTCATGTAAAAATTCTTGAGGCCCAAGAAATTTTCAAGTTCATCCTATAAAAGGAAGCAACATAAATACCCCAATTACAATAAGCAATTCCAGATATTTCACTTTTTAAAAAGAAGAAAATGAAAAAAGAAATGGCCACAGGCTGTCTTTTTCATAACAAGACTCATTGTGCCCACAGTGAATCAATATTTCTCCATAATGTTACTTGTCTCCCACAGATTTCCTCACAAAATCCACAGAGGAGAGCAATGCTTGCAGTACATTATTACTTTGGTGTTTCAAGGGGAATTATTCATCCCTACATATTTTCGAAACAGTACTCAATTTATGGAACCTATTCCCAACTCTAATTTCTAATAGTGCATATTTCTCCTCTTTTCTGCTCCTTAAATACACAATTAATTTCTAAGGTTAATTGACCTGGTATTTGGAATGTCAATGTTTGCATGTGTTAACATAAGTAAATACTACATATAGTGATGGATATAACAGTGCAGAAAAAATTCATTTCTCAATGGAAATCAGCAATTAAAACATGTTGCTAGTTCCCAGAATTCTAAGGGTACCTCAGTGCAACTCTAAAATATAGGACAAGAACAATCTGATTCTACATGGTCACACTCAAGGGCAGTGATTCCCAGGGCAGAGGAGTGCTCACATCCTGATTCATTTGGCATTTCTTCCTTTGCAGTGGCATTCAGAGCCCCAGTCCCACATAGAGAGCGGCTACAGTGTTTGGACAGGTTCAAGCCTCAGACTAATGACAGGGCACAGTCCTCTCGTGGCAAAGCCACGTGCAAGCCCCAGCTTGGAGGGCAAAGCCCTCCCAGCACAATTATAGCCAAAGGCTATAGTTGTAAGCTTGACCTTATGGTCTGAACTTGTGGTCCCAGGTGGCTGAGTGATGTGGGCTTGATAGAGTTCAGGTGCATTAATTGAGTAGATTGGAAACCTGTGAGAACATTGTAACTATCTTGACCATGCCCTTACTTTGCCTCATGGAATCTGGCTATAAAATAAAGACTTGGCTTGCAGGCTGTGTCACTGTCTCTCTATCCGAGAGCAGTGTCCCACCCAGCCCCGGCTTTATCCTCTTGTCTGTCTTCTTTAATCCTTCACCGCCCCGCCTCAGGTTCACCCCTAGCCATGCTGAGTGCGGCACAGTCCCACCCATCCTGGTGACTCCCAGCAATGTCAAACATCTCCCAGTTCTACCCTAGAAAATTGTGGTGATTCATTTTCATAATAAATGCAACCTCACTATCATGGAGACCAACTATTGAAAATGACACAGTAACAACTACCAACAGTAGCGATTTTCAACCTTTTCCATCTCATGGCACATAAATTAATTATTAAGATTCCGCAGCACACCAAAAATATATTTTTGCCAATATTAAAAAATAGGTATAATTTTGATTCACTCACACTGGACAGTTATTGTTGTGTTGGCTGTTGTCATTTTTTAAATTGACAATCTAACAGGTCAGTGTCCCTGACTAAATAGTAAGGTACTGCATGTTATAAAAATTCTCAGGGCACACCAGTTGAAAATTGCTGACCTATAGTATTGAATACTGTGGTCAGCACCAAGTGCTTAATGCTTTACCCTGGTTATTTCATGTGTGAGCAGCAGTCTCTCTCTTCCACAGGAAGAAACTGAGGCACTGAGGTACTAACTTGCCCATGGTCCATCAGCTCATAAGTGCTTGAGTTAGGACTCCAACCCATTGCTTTTTATAACTCTGAAATCTATAGTCTTAATCGTTCTATCACCTGTTTTATATTAAAAAAAATTGTTGAAGAAATTCCAACTTGGTAACAAACATTCATGTTTATTAGTCAGGACAGAAGAAGCTGTGCTGTAGTAACAGACGACTCCCATGATCTTTGACTTAACAAGAGCCACAAGACAGACAACTTCCCTGGACCGTACTTTTATGTGTGTGTTTGGAGGATGCATTTTAAGCATGTATTCCATACTTGTACCTGTGGCGCCACCATGTAGCATGATTCCCAAGGCCAGGGAGGTAAAGCTTGCGGACCTTGCACTGGCTCTTCGACACTTCAGCTCCCAAACCAACATCAGCTCTGCTGTGAGCCCATCGGCCACTGCCAGTAGCATGGCTCTGCCCAGTGCAAGAAGGTTGGACAGTGTGGGAGGTTACATGGACATTCTATGAAGAACAACTGTCCCTACCACATAACTCGCGTCATGACAGACGGGGTCTCTGCCTTGGTGGAGCTCACCTTTCCTGTGGGAGAGGCAGACAGCAAACAAGCCAGCCTACAAAGGAGCAAAGGAATCCCTGTGTCATGAAGGAGAAGGCATGCGATGCGGTGAAAAAGGCCTGGGAGGCGATGAGAAAGGCTGAATGGGGAGGTAATGCATGAGCTGAGACATGAGGGCAGGAAGGAGCCACCTCTGCAGACGTGGTGTGGAGAAGCCTTTCGGGAGGAGGGGACAAGAGGTGCAAAGGCCCTGAGGCAGAAGAGTGCTTGACATGCGGAGGAAGAGACACAGGACTGGCCAGGAAACCAGGTGAGGAGACTGAAGTGGGGAGCCCGAGAGGAAGAGCTCTGTAGACGGGTATAAATGTGGGGTTTAATCTAAGGGGAGGTCTTAGAGGGTTGTCAGAAAGAGCACCAGGCTCTGTCAGGGGTGTATGTTGGGAGACGGTAGTCAATGGAACAAGAAGAGAAACACACAGTTAGGGGGCTGCTGTGGAGGCCTGTGTAGTTTGGAAAACTTTGGCAGAAGAAATGGAAATAGATGAAAGGGGTTTGGGCTGCATCTTGGAGAAAGAACCGCGGTGCCTTTCGCCCAAAGGCTTCACTGCCCCCAACGTCAGCAGCAAACGGCTCACACGCCTCACGTTTCTGGAACTAAAGAATTAAAAAGGTGATAGGCTATGTTCAAAATGAGCTTAAGATAGGGATTTTAAGTACTTTTGCTTCCGGCTTCAACTTTCTAAACGAAAGGGCAACTCTTTAACCTCCGTGGGCTCCGGATGCCAGGGCAGTGTTAGCCCTGGCTCCCTGGCAGGGCTGCTGTGATAAATTAGCTAATAAATGAAGTAAAACCTTTAAGGCTCTATGCCAATAGCTCCCAAATGGAAACATATTTTCTCAAAGAAATATAAAAAATAATCATTTCACAGTCAAATACATATGTAGGCTTTTATATTGCAGGACTTACCAGAGCCTTTAGCGAACTAATTTGTATGGTAGCACCAATAGTATACTATATTTCTCAAACTTATTCTAAGAAAAAATTATTTGTAACCAGACCGCCTGATTACAACCCCTGTGGAGCCCAGTTTGGCAAACATGGCATTACAGAAATGTCAAGGACTATTGGAGGCCTTTTAAAATTCAATATATTACAGCAGGGACAGTATATTGTACACTTACTTATAATTATTAGTGCTCTGGAGAAGAATGGCCAGGTTAGGGAGCCCACATCTTACCTAGGTCATGGTTATGGAATGGAATGAAAAAGGATGCGTAGGTGAGACGTCTTGGGAATGCAGTTTCTCTTAATCCACTAAGAAATCTGTGAAGTAGCCACTACAATCCCCGTTTAACAGATGAGAAAACTGGGCTTTGAAGAGGTTGAGTAACCTTCATAAATTCACCCAGCTGGAGCCTAACTAAACTAACATGATACTTCTCACCATGACACTAGAGGGCTCTTTTGAAACCCAGGATTAGATGCAGCACCAAAGGGGCTAGTGTGGCTTCTGTTCTAATTCTAACCGCAAGGAGCAGCAGATCGCAGAGCAGGCTAGGCATTTAAATCCTGGCCTTGTCACTTACCAACTGTGTGCTGTGTGACACAGGCAAAGCCCTTACCCTCTCTGAGCCCTGACTAACTCACCTGCAACGGACAGATGACACAATGCCCCCATCAACCCACCCTAAGGTGTGGCATGAGGGTGAACTAGGAAATTACAAGTCCAGTACTTAGCCCAACTCCTGGCACATTGGGAGCCCAATTAAATGCTTAGGCTTGCTGATTATTTTGTACCATATTACGTGTGTAATTTGGGATTTTTGAGGAGCCGTGAACTCCTGAGGGGATGTTGGGTACAAAAAGATGAGGAAAAGTTTTCACCCCTTTCAGCATTTTGATTAGTATCATTTATTCTGATGCCAAAGTCCATAACTAAAGGACAAAAGCTGCCCATTGTCATTTAATTCAGGGAGACTACCTTTTCTAGAAACCGGTTTTAAAGAAAAGGACCTTCCTTCCTTCCTTCCTTCCTTCCTTCCTTCCTTCCTTCCTCTTTTCAGAGCACTGGGTTTGGAGTGAACTCAGGAGACTGAGAAATCTGAGGGAAATTAGAATCCTAGTGAGACAGACTTTAGCTGATGTCTGAATGGTTCCCAAGGGGCTGCTCACATACCGCAGATTTCCTCCCATTCAGTCCGCCCAGGTCCCATCAGGGGGGCAGAAACAGGAGGCCGAACATGACAAGGCAGGGGACACCAGGAATGGCCGTGTTGTGTCAGTGTGGAGGGGTCTGTTCTGACTACACAAACACTCTGATTCAAATCACACCTTATTCTCACCTTAGTGAAATCTACAGGAAACCAGTGTTTGACCTTTCAAAGACAATATCCTCTTGCTCTCAGTCCCCCTGCGAGCTGGTTGTCTACTTAATAAAATTGTTGCTTGGTTAATAAAGCTGTGATTGAGGTCCTGACTCTTAGCCATTAACTTCAGGATCTGAGTGCATTTTTCTATTCATTACACTCTTGGTCCCTTAGCAGTGGGGTGTAGGGTCTTGCTTAGAATTGAATGTGGATGGTCTCTGATCTTGATGCATTTAAATTGAAACACAAGATGTTAAATTAGTATTAAGACTGTGGAATTAAGTGTCGGCCTCTGGAGTCAGCCTGCCTGGGTGTGAGTCTTGGCTCCACTATGAACTGTGTAACCTATCCAAGCCTGTTTGTTCCACTTTAAAATCTGAAGAAAATGATAATAATGATACCTACCCTACATCAGTGGCTGGTTATAAGGATTATAGGAGAGGCAGAGAGCCTGGACCATAAATACTCACTGTCATTATTGTTGCCACCATCAGCACCACCATCAACATCATCACCACCACCATGTCTATCACTATCAGCACCACCAACATCATAACTAAAGCTGTCACTATCACCACCACCATCATCACCATCGATATCATCACCACCACCATCTCTACCACTATCAGCACCACCAACATCATAACTAAAGCTGTCACTATCACCATCACCATCATCACCATCATTATCATCATCACCACCATCAGCATCACCACCACCAGCATCATCACCACCATCACCACCACCATTATCATCAGCAACAGTGGCAAAAAATAAGGTCATGGTCTACCCAAATCCATTACCCTAATTTTTTAAGACACATTTAATGTCTCTCTCTTTTTCTTGCACCCAGACATTTTTCTTTTTTTCAAAGTCCATTTCACCTATGCTCATGTTTTCCATATCACAACTAAAAGCAGCTTTAAAGCTAACAAGACATTAAGCAAAAGTCATTGTGGCAGCTAGCAGAGAACTTTAACACTTCCCTTTGTGTCCTCTAAATAGCTTAATTTCAATGTCCTGCACCTAATATATTTTTGGTTCATTGTTAATGGCCTTTATATTTTACTAGAGGCCCAGTGCACCAATTCGTGTACAGGTGGGGTCTGGCCGGCCAGCATGATGGGGGCCAATCAGGGCTGGGCTGGTGGGGGGGAAAGGTCCCAGGGCGCAGGGGCATCCAGGGGGA
>NW_005355000.1:3312171-3345916 GCF_000412655.1 Myotis brandtii | reverse complement strand
GGGGGGTGATCGGGGCCCAGATTGGGCCGGTTGGCCGCTACAGTGCATGTCATAGTGACCAGTTGTTCTGGTCATTCTGCCGTTCCGGTTGCTGGGCTTTTATATATATAGATTATTAGTCACTTAAATAAGACTCATTCTCTTTTGAAACTTTATCTACAAATACCTCCTCCTCTTTAGCAGCCAAGTGAGTCACAGATCCGCTCAGGACCTCCAGTCAAAAGTTAGTTGATCTATGTAATAAAAGCCTAAGCAAAGGTTATGGCAGAACAACCAGAATGACTGGTCACTATGACGCGCACTGACCACCAAGGGGCAGATGCTCAGTGCAGGAACTGCCCCTTGGTGGTCAGTGAGCTCCCACAGGGGGAGCGCTGCTCAGCCAGAAGCCAGGCTCACAGCTGGCGAGCTCAGTGGTGGTGGTGGGAGCCTCTCCTGCCTCCATGGCAGCACTAAGGAGCTGTGAGCTGAGCGGTAAGGAGCAGCGAGTAGGCAGGTGATAAGGAGCAAGGGGTCCCAGACTGTGAGAGGGATGTCCAACTGCCAGCTTAGGCCCAGTCCCCAAGGGGAGCAAGCCTAAGCCAGCAGGTGGACATTCCCCAAGTGGTCCTGTAGTGTGAGAGGGCGCAGGCCAGGCTGAGGGACCCCTTGCCCCAGTGCACAAATTCCGTGCACCGGGCCTCTAGTATTTTTATATTTAGACTTCAGTTGTGCTCATTCACCACAACTTAACTTCATGGCGAGTGTGTGTGTGTGTGTGTGTGTGTGTGTGTGTGTGTGTGTTTTCAAGACTCATTAAAATTTCATTAGGGACTGATTCATTGAAATAGAAGTAAGGCTTTAGAACCTTCTCTTTCAAAAATATTTCTGTAGTACATCCTAATTTCCTTCCTTGCTTCCCTCTCACCCCAGACAGCTCTCCACAAGAGTTTCACTTGCCATAGAAAAATGTGTTATTTCCCCACCTTGACAATCCTCCATCAAGCTATTCTCAGGTTCACTCCTTGGAGACTGAGATGTGGTTTGAGTGCATAAGGGGAACAGGACTGACAAGAAGCCTAGGAAGAGTGGGCTGCTGCTGCCTTTAGGGTATCACTTAAAGGTTTGCCAAAGGCACCACTTAGTTTAAATATTTCCTAGATGCCTCAGGGGGATGCAGTCTCATAGGAAGAGATAGGAGGGATGCTGAAGAAGAAAGTGAGGAGCCCTGCCTGAGAGAATGCAGAACTTTCCCTGTTGCATGCTGAGAGAGTGGTGGGTAGGCATGGTCGCAGTGCTATAAAACTTACAAACAGTATCTCAAGCACCAGGCACTATTGTCTGGTGAGAGCTTTCACTTCTCTGAAATGGCGGATGGGCTGTACTTGGTGATAGTTTTAGTTAAATGGTTGAGTCTATTTCATTCAGAATAGGGTCATCGCTTCCCAATTAACACAGTGGCTTGGTCTGCAGTTGGTTTAATAACCAACTGGTTTAATAATTTATCCACTGGAAATATTTCGAAATCCATATAGTTAGCTATTCATCTGAAATTTGGTTGTGGAATTCATAATAAAGACTGATATTTGTATTACCTTTGGTTTTTGAACCTGCTGTGCTATGAGAATGTTTACATCGCTTTTAAACTTTGATAAAAACAACACTTTAAAAAATGGGTTTGATTCCTTGGAAATGTTGGGAATCGCTGTACTCTTGGCTTTTGTCACAATATCCTTACGTCTGATCATTGGACAAGTCAGGTCATGTGTGAGGGTCTGGAGACCTTAAATGTTGAGATTCTTGCATGATTTGATAATTTTCTGACCTATCTTAATCACCATGTATAAAGCATATGTTGGAGGGGGGGTTGTGGAGTAAGTTAATATTGCCTTTGACTTAATTAACTAAAATTTTAATAGAGTTGGTTGTAAGCTTTTCCACTCAGTGGTAATAGAGGTTTTATAATTATAGAGGTTATAAAAAAGAGAGAACCCTCTTTTTTCTTTCTGTTTCCACTGCTCTTAGCAGTTGATGCCGTGTTTGGTCCCATGCACTTACTGCAGCACTTCCTTGGGTAAGATTCCTAGGGGCTGGCTAACGTGGGCGATATCTTCAGAAGGTCTGCTTAGTGGGTTGTGATGTCTCTGAGACTATATATAACAGCAGGTGTATGTGTGCATTTGTGAGGGAAGCCTGTCTGTTGCATCATGAACACATAAACAGGGCCACCCCCTAAATTAAAATCACAGGCTCCTCCCACAAAGGGTGCTTGGCGATGGAGAAATAATGAAATGGCCAATGCTCTCCGTGTGTAAGGCGCTGTGCTATAACGCTTACAAATAGTGCCTCATGCACAGGCACTATTGTAAAAGGCCCATGTTGCAGCTAAGGGAGCCAATGCTTTGAGAACTCATGTAAGTCAGTGTTTGAACCCAGGAAGTCTGAACCAGAGTCTGAGCCCCTAGTCCCTTATTGAACAAGGGTTCCATAAACTGGCTTTGTCACTACCCAGCCATGACATGTCAGGATCCAAAAGAGCCTCTAAGGAGTGAACTTGAGAATGAGCTTGATGGAGGAATGTCAAGGTGGGGAAACAATGCATTTTTCTATGGCAAGGAGAAACTTGTGGAGAGCTGTCTGGGGTGGGGAGGGAAGCAAGGAAGGGAAGTAGAAAGCAATCTACAGAAATATTCTTGAAAGAGAAGGTTCTAAAAACCTTATTTTCTTTACTTCTATTTCAGTGAATCAGTCCTCACTACCCAAAGAAATTTTAATGAGTCATGAAAATACACACACACAAGCACCATGGAGTTAAGTTATGGTGAATGAGCGTAAGTGAAGTCTTAATATAAAAATAAATAAATTCCTTATTTATTTCAAGTTCTGCATATGGAATTTTAAACGACCTTTTCTTTATAGGCTTTGTATTTTACAATAAACACATAAATTATGGCAACGGCAAACTACTAGGTTTATCTTGACATTGGTTTTCATTAGAACATGGTTCTAAATTCACATTTAACTCATGTTCTTTCCTCCCACAGGAGCAAGTGTTGGGTCACGCGGATTGCTTAAGCTGCACATTATGTTCAGCTCCATATAATCAGTTCATTCTATTATCTTCATCTCATTTATGATTCTTTTCCAATCTGCTCTTCTCCCGGGACATATGTGATTATTTAATCTTTTATCAGAGTTTGAAAAAAAGACACACCCTCCTCTGGGCCAGTGTGTTTATAAGTATTACAATGTCTGTCCACAACTAAGATCGCTCCTCCCAGTATTGGTGTCATTGCCACGGAGGCAGGGAAGACCAGCTACACACTTGTGTGGGAAATCCTCAAAGTCAGTAGTAAAGTTAATTATTTAGAAAACATCAGAACTAAGTGATAACAGAAGAGTTCTATCCAAGGCCCAGGCAGAATAGGAACGTCATAAAAGCCTGACTCTGGAGTTGGATGAAATACAGTTTGAATCCCAGATCCATGTCTTATTAGCAGACCTCAGCTTCCTTCTTTGTAAAATGGAGATAAAAATAATATCCACCTCATGAGACAGATGTGAACATAAAGCAACAGGGCTGAGCAGAGTGCCTGGCACATAGTATCTCAAGCACCAGGTAGTGGGTACCCTATAAACATTAGTTGGTATTATTAATAGACACAAAGAACTCAATATAGTTATAAACACCCTGCAATTAATCTTTCCTCTGTGCTTCCAAATGATGACTCCCTAGAAACTTCAGGCTCATATCAAGATTCATACCAGTGCTTCTGAAGGGAAGGATACTCCCTTTTGAGCTCATTATCATTTGTTGTTAGAAATCATAGCATATGCTGTATTTGAATTGATCTTGTTGACAAAGGTAAGATATTACACAGAATAGTAAATTATGTCCTTTTTGTTAGTGTTTTTATCTTCAACACAAACACTGCCTAATTTTGGAGGAACTGGAAAACATGTGATAATTGAATTAGGGACACCATGGAGAACTTGGTATCCCAGCTGGTTCATTCACACCCTAAATATGTACTGTTCTTATTCAAGTACAGCCCGTACATTCAGTTCAAGAGCGTTCTTTAAAAACCTTGCTAGTGAACTTCAGATTTCTTGGAACACCAAAAATAAGCTTGCATGTGTACAAGATCCACAGACAGAATAATGAGTTCTTTTAAGCTTTTTAAAAACAGAGAGAAGTATTCTTATTTCCTCCCTATCTTTAATAATTATTGAGCCAGAATATCCTGAGTTCACGCATATGAGGCCCTCGTTGTAATAAGGGAGATTTGTATATATATATATATATATATTCATGTATAACATTAAAAAATTTTAAATCAAATTATGTCCTAAAATAATGGAATATATTATAAAAAGCATGTTCAGCCTACATGGAAACATTATTAGCAAGGGACCTAAAATATACTCCTTTTTGTTAATACTTAGAGAAATTTAAGCATTTCTTGGCTTGTTATCCCAATACTGCTGACTTGGTAATGGAGATTAGCTGAGACAAAACAGAAAGCTACCAGAAGGAAGAGGCTATGGTATTGACATAATGCAGGCTTTGGGTTTTCCATGTAGCTCTCAATCCCAGCTACAGATAAAGTTCTTAAATCACCTTTAATTAATTTACAGGCATTTATCCATAAAAATGGGGCCACACCCTCACATCATTAAAGGTGACAGGAACTTGGGAAAGTGCATTGACCCTTTAGTACTTCATAGTCCTTTTTATTCTCTTAGGAGAACTCAGTCCCCTGAGAATAACTCTTATTCTAGAATAGGTTCTAGAATAATGATCTCAAAAGACTTATGAAAAACCAGCTTCCTGCATGAATAGGCATAAAAGAACAATGACTTTCAGTTGCATAGAAACATGAAGGTATATAATGATGTCTTCAAATGGTCCTTTACCCCAAGATTATGAACCTCACTTTAGGTAAAGTGAGGCTGAATCATCTGCGTATTCCTCACTAGGGTAAAGAAACCTAGAAGCAAATGTCAAGGCTATGCAGGCTTACCATGACAACTGACTGGCACAGTCTTGTAGGCAAAAAGGGCTGTTTGACTTTCTTCACTCTATCTCTCACCCCCACCAATAGGAAGGGTTTCACAGTTTGCTTAAAGGAAAAATGGACTGACATCTCCTACCAAACATTTGCCTATAGACCTCCTTTCCCCTCTTCTTTAAACCCAGGTCCATAGTCCTCTAACTGTAGTATGCCCAAATAACTGCATAGGGCTGCAACAAACTATGCATATTAAACTGGATGGGTGACCCCACATAACCAAAATAATATTGAAAAACAAGAACAAAGGTCTTACACTTCCTGATTTCAAAACTTATTACAAAGCTACAGTAATCAGTGTGATTCTGGCATGAAAACAGACATAGAGACCAATGGAATAGAATTGAAAGCCCAGAAATAAACCCTTGCATATATAGTCAAATGATTTTTGTCAAAGGTGCCAAGATTATTGAAGGACAGTCTTTTCAACAAATAGTGTTTGAAAAACTGGGTATCCAAATGAAAAAGAATGAAGTTTGATCCTAACCTTATACCATACACAAAAATTAACTCAAAATGGACCATAACTCAAGGTATGAGCTAAAAATATAAAACACAGAATAAAACATAGAGAAAAGGCTTCTTGACATTGGACTTGGCAATAATCTCTTGAATATGACACCAAAGGCACAGGAAACAGAATTCATAGAAGCAGAAAGCAGAATGTGTTTGCAAAGCTAGGAGAGGGGAAGGGGAATTGTTGTTGAGGGTATGGAGTTTCTGTTGTTACAGAGGAAAAGGCTCTGGAGATTGGTTGCACAACCATGTGAAAATAATTAACAATGCTCAATACTTAACAATACATAAAAATGGTTAAGTTGGCAAATTTTATGTGATGTGTATATTACCATTAAAAATATATGGGTCACTTAAGAAAAAAATTGTAGGTGATTTTGACTATATGAAATTAGTCATTATGAAGTAATGAAAACCTTTGAACCCTTACATTAAGCTGTGATTCTACTGTATTTTCTTGCTACTTCTTATGAAGGTTTCTATGAATAAAGCAATAGAATTATAAAGAACTATAAACATTAACTAGCCTATATTTTTCTAATTACTGAAGAAGAAACTGAGGAACACTAACTTGGAGAAGTGGTCTACTGCTCAAGTTTATACATGGCTAATGGAATAACAAAACTAGAAACCAGGGCACTGTACTTCCTGTTAACATAAGATAGAGTACTTCATCCCTGGGTGCTGATAACCTGTTATATCCAACTAGGGGTTATAACAAATCGTACTGGCCACTCTAATATACCACAACCCACCTCATTACCGTGGCTTTCCATTGAACTCCTAACCTGGCACACTGCTGCCACTCTTCTGAGAATGAAAGCGCTGGAACACATCTCATAGCATGTAATTAATGTGCTCCTGAGAAGTTATGCTGAAACTGCTTCACATATGCCCATCTTATTGTACTTCAGAATAACCAAAACCCCAAGGGAAAATGAAGGGCACATAATCACTCAATGAGTGAAGTAAGTTTCCAGAGAAAAACCACAATACAATAAAAACAATTAATTAAGGGTAACATGCAAAAAGAAATGTACTTGGGCAAAAGAGAGCTGCTTAGAGACACTAATAAATGATTATTTCATTCCTTCACTGTTTAATAAGTTTGAGAACCCTCACTACTGTAGTTACACTTCTAGATCAGGGATCAGCACACCGTTTCTGGAAAGGGGCAGGCGTGCATATGTCGGGCTCCGCAGGCCAGACCGGAAGCAGCTATGGGTAATACGTAAATCCTTGGGCAATGCTGTGTTCCAGCACTTTGTTTATAAAAATCGGCAGATGGGCTGGATTTGGCCCACAGGCCATAGTTGCGAACATCTGTCTTATATATTGGAAGACAGTGGTGACCTGGGCCCGAGGACTTGTTTTCATGAAGTTTATAATTCAGCAGAAGCAAAGGAAAAGCAGAAATTAAATAATTCATTAAAGATGCTATTAGGTGGCATGGAGTTATGTCCTTTTAGAGAGTCTGTTCCCAACATCTTCCAAACTAATTAATGGCTTTCAGGTCTGGCAATTCCACAGATTTTCAGAAGGATTTGTAAAATATCAGATTTGTAAAATATCAGTGAGGCTTCATCCAAAAAAGTCAACACTTTTTTTAGTGAATAATTTTAAAAGCCTCACCACCATGCAACGCAAGCTGAGGATCCACTGGGGAGCCGGGCGGCAGCTGTAAGACACGTTTGAACGAAGTGGGCCCAGCATAGAGGCTAGAGGGCATTATTTTAAAAAATTCTCTAGGTGAGACCTTTGGTCAAACAACCTTTGTTTTTGTAAGTATATTTGAGAATTATAAGATTATTGTTCATTTTGACAGAGAAACAGAAAAATAGGAAAGTTGAATCAATGACCTACTAATGAATCAGCTTCCTCAACACATAAACCCAGAACACATACAAATAAACAGCACAGCTGACTGGGATACTTATACTTCTCTTACCTAAGAAATCTGAATACATTCATATTATGTGTATGATATTCACTCCAAGTTACTCTTTAAGAATTTCTGACACTGACATTTTTATAAGAAGTTACTTTTTCACACCAATACCAGGGGGTAGTGCGTCCTCAAATTTGTCTTTACCGAAAATGTTTTTGGTGACAATAGAACATGTGTTACACAAGGAATTCTAAATCACCCCTAGATATGCTGAGCTGGCTCCGAGTTAAATAAAAACACTATTTGTCTCACACACACACACACACACACACACACACACACACACATACACACACGCACACACACACGAGATAGTAGAGCCCCTCAAGGGAACAAAGTGAAAAGGTCCAGGCTCCTCCCCATGTGCACCTGCTGTGTTTTCTGCTGACAAGTCTATAAAACTGAGAGACAGGTACACCCCTCCTGGGTGACTGCAGCTACCCAGGAGCAAGGAACAAAGGGGTCCCTGAACTAATGCGGTGCTTCTCAGATCACATCAAAACCTCCACCTGGCCCCTCAGAAGTCATTTCTCACTAATTCTCGGTCTTATTATTGGACTATGTGTCAGCACCTCTGTTCTAGCATTATACTTTAACATAGTGTGGAATGCTAAAGGATGGCTTGAAGCCATCTGGTCAACCAGCTTATTGCTTCATAGATGCAGTGGTGGTGGTGAAGGCCAGAGAGCAGTAACAGACTGATGAAGGCTGTTGAAATTTCATGATGTTTCCTTATTTCTTTAAGAATTTCATCGACATATAACATGCTCACAGCAAGTACATAAAACATAACTGAACTATTTAATAAATCACCATGCAGCAAACCTTCATATAACCTTCAGGTCAAGAAATTAACTTTGCCAGCATTCCAGAAGACTCCTGGCTGTCCCTGCCAATTACAAGCTCTCCCTTCCTGATAAATGTAACCACTACTCTGATTTTATAGTTTCCACTTCCTGGCTTTTCTTTATGCTTTCATCTCCTGTGAACTATAAATTACAGTATAGTTTAGTTTTGCCTGTTTTTGACCTTTACATAATTGAAATAATCTATCTAAAATAATAAAAGCATAATATGCTAATTAGACTGGATGTCCTTCCAGACGTCCTTCTGGATGACCTTACAGATGAAGTCAGGGCTGCAAGGGAAGCCCGGGTCCCAGATGCCAGAGGGAAGCCAGTGCCGGCAGCCAGGGGAAGGAAGGCCTACTCTTGCACGAATTTCGTGCATCAGGCCTCTCGTAATAAAAGTTTATTTCTGAATTCTTTGCCTACTAATTCAACATGTGTAATTCAACATGTTGTTGCTTTTTAACTAACTTTTTTCTTTTTCATAATTGTATTCTAGTGTAAGAATATATCACTATCACTATCCATTTATAAATTGCCAGATATTTGAGTTGTTTACAGCTTAAGACTATTATAAATAATGCTGATGTGAACATTCCTGTATTTTTTAGTATAAAAATACATGTTTCTTTTAAATATATATCTAAAAATTAAAGAGTTGATCTATAATATATTTGAATTTTCAGTTGTTAGCTGATGCCAATCGGTTTGTCAAAGTGTTTTGTGCCAAGTTACAGCCCTACCAGCACCACATGAAAATCAAATCTGCTCCATGTCTTTCTCATTGCTTGGCATTGTTACTCTAATTTTCACCATTCTGGCAGGAGTCTTATCGTAGTTTTGTGCTTCCCTAATGATTCATGAGATTGGACATCTTCTAATATGCTCATTGGTTGCTCGTGCATGCTCTTTTATACAGTACCTGTTGAAGTCTATTGCCTATTTGTATCAGTTAACTCACTACGTGACAAACTATTCCACAATTTAGTAACTTAAAAGAAACTCAAAGGGAAAGTTTTCAGCATTTAACCATTAAGTACAATATCTACTTGTGTTTTTGGTCAATATAATGTATTAAATTAAATAAATTCTCTTTTTGTTTTTCCTAAAATTTTTTTAAAAATATTTATTGTTGAAAGTGTTACATATGTCCCCTATTTCCCCCATTGACCTCCTCCAGGCCTCCTCACCCCCTACCCCAGGCCTTCACCAACCCTAAAAAATTTGTAAACTGTGAAATTACATTTAATTTTTGTCACTGTTCTGCATTAATTAAATTTACATTTCTCCTTAAATCTGATAATGTGGTACAGTACACTTAAAATCAATCAACTTTAAATAACTTTGAATTTCTGAATAAACTCTATATGGCTGGAATCAGTTTGCTAATATTTAAAGTACTAATTAGTACTTCTGCACTTATTATACTTATGAATGAGATTGCCCTACAATTCTTCTTTCCTGTAATTCCCTTTTTGGATTTTGGAGGATTATGCCGGCATCCTAAAATAAACTGGGGATTGTTGCCACCTTTATATTTTGTGGAAAATTTTAAGATTATTGTTACTTCTTCCCCAAATGTTTGGTTAAATTATTTGACAAAACAGGTATCATTCTTCCTTTGGGAAGATTTATTTTTATTGAAAACTGAATTTCTTTAATTGCTGTGGGGCCATTCATAGTTAGTATAAATATTTTGTGTCCATTTTAAGGAATTGTATTTCTATAGGATTTTTTTCATTGTACTTACATTGTCAAGTTTTCTGATAAAGCTTAAATTTTTCTATATCTGTAGAATCTATAATGAGGTCTCTGTTTTTATTCCTGATATTATTTCCCTTAGTTTAAAATTAACCTCTCTTGCAGTTTATCAATTTAATTAATCTTTTCAAAGAACTCACTTTTGATTGTACTAATTAATGTTCATTATGTTGTTTATTTTCTATTTTGTCTGTGTTATTTTACCTTTATTATTTCTTTCCTTCTATTTTCTTTGAATTTATTCTGTTCTTTATTTTTAATTTTTGAGACAAACTGAGTGATCTTCCCTTCTCACATGGACTCCTCTATGCATGCTGCAGCTGCACCTTCAACTTCCGATGCTGGTTTCAGTATCATTCAAGTAAAATTATTTCCCAATTACCATTTTGTTTTATTTCTCTGACCAATGAACTATTTCAAACTGCATTGCTTAATTTTAATTTTTGGGAATGTTTAGTTATCTTTTTGGTCTAATTTCTAGGCTAATTAAACTCTGGTCAGAGGACATATGCTCTATAAGTTTAACTTTTTGAAATTTGTTGAGATTTATTATAAGATACTGTAAAAAGTTATAACTGTACTATATGTGCTTAAAAATGTGTTTCTTACAATTACTGGATATAGTGTTCAATATATGCACTGAGGTTTTCAAGTCTTCTATCCCCTCGCTGAGTTTTGCCCTGCTTGTTATATTAGTTACTGAGCAAGAGGTGTTGAAATGTTCCACTGTTCACCAGAACTCACTGAGCAATCATATAGCTCAGGAGGAATTGTAATAAAAAGTATATGGCACCATAAAACAGCAACCAAATAAAGCAGGTGCAGCCATATAAATGACTCCATTGCCAGTAGGTCTCCAACTTTTCCCATCTCCCCAGCACTATGAGCAGTTAGAAGTACATCTCTGAGAACCTCATTTTCTCAATTGGAAGACAGCCACAATTTTTCTCTTTGAATTGCACTACACATTCACTTTATCAGCAAGTCCTTGTATTCTACCTTCAAAATATATACTCAATCCATGCCTGGTCTGTATCTGCAATGCCACCACCATCTCTCACCTTCATGACCTCAAAATCATCCTATCTTGTCTCCTTGTGTTCACCCTTGCCTCCCATAGCCCATCCACTGAACAAACATTTAAAATTAGCCACACAATTGCATAAATTAGATTATGATGCCCCTAGTTTATAACTCTCCAATAGCTTTCCACTAAACTTGGAGTGCCTTGTTTTTCTAACTTCCAAACTTCTTACCCTGGCCTTCAAGGCATTCCATGGATTAGCTCCTGCACTTTTCTCTAGACATACTACAATAATTTTCATCATGTGAATAATCCAAGTTAACTCTTGCCTTTGTTGTTTTGTTTTCATTGTCTTTCTCATGGCTGGTTTCTCTTCCTCATTCAATCTCTCCTCAAACTTTACCTCTTTCAGGCCCTCACTCACCATCCCAGCTGAAGTTCTCCTTCAGCAACTCTCTTGTGCATTACTCCATTTAATTTTGTTCTTAGAATTCACTACTCTCTGAAATTATTCTTTTTATTCTGTGCAAAAGACCTCAGTCAAAGATAATATGAAAAGATCTCTTTTTCATATAGAGAAGACTGCTTGAACATGTCAGGATTAATTATAAAACTAACTCAACAAAAAGAAACAAGTAACACATAAAAGCATGTGGCATAATGCTGGTACATAAAAGTATTTTGAATATAGTACATTTGCTAAAACTGAGAACACAGAACTCTGGATATCATATATAAGTCATTAATCCAATCATGTTCTTATTAATTTATCCTTCATATAGCAATCTGAGTTCCTTCCCTTTCATCCTTAATTTTAAATCTGTCATTTAATATATACCTTTTTCCTTCTCAAGATAATAGCTTTTTTTTTTTCAACCAAAAAACCTGCTTCTAGTAACATATTCAAAGAAATAGTCACACAAGTAAGCAAAGAAT
Source organism: Myotis brandtii (assembly GCF_000412655.1). NCBI lineage: Eukaryota > Metazoa > Chordata > Mammalia > Chiroptera > Vespertilionidae > Myotis > Myotis brandtii. The sequence goes on along the minus strand of NW_005355000.1, from coordinate 3,333,832 downwards.
TGGGTACAAAAATGTGAACTGTAATGGGGGAAAGTGGAAAATCTAAGTAATCTTTAAGAGAGGAGTGGCTAATGTATCAAAGAGCCTAATTATATGCTACCTTGAAGAAGACCTGTAGGCATTTTCATGGAAGAAGTTAATAATAAATTTGTTTTATTAAAGAAATTGTAGAAGTAGATGAATAATATGATATTTTCTAAAATATATTTCTATGTATACACATATAAGTCAGTTATGTTTACAGAGGGAAATTGGCATTGAGAGAAGACTATCATTTTTCTATTTTTACATCTTTGCCTTGTTTTAATATTTTATTTCACATATATTATCCTATATAATAAAAGCATAATATGTAAAGTGATCAAACAGTGGAACAACTTGGTTGGCGAGCAGGCAGCGCCAGGCCAGCCAAGGTGCATGCCAGTGAGCAGAGGGAGGGGACGGCAATTGGGGTGGTTTTCCAGCCTGGTCGCCTCTCGCAGAGGGAGGCCACTGGTGGCTGTGGCATCAGTGGCGGCAGGGTGATGGGGGGCAGGGCCGGCCGCTTGCCACTGGCATCTCCCCTGATCACCCCTCTCTTAAAGTCATCAGTCAGACATCCCCTGAGGGCTCCTGGACTGTGAGAGGGTGCAGGTGAGGCTGAGGGACGCCCCTCTCCCCCCCAAGTGCATGAATTTTCATGTACTAGGTCTCTAGTTCTTTTTATAATAACAAAAGACCAACAAAGCTACTTAGAAATTTTAAAAATCATACCTTGTTTAATGCTGATCATTTCATTTAGCTGTACTTTTATATGTTTATCTAATCAGTAATGATACCATTCTCAAGGTGTCAAAAATTACTAATGCACTTTTAAGCTCTATGCTATCTAAATTAATTTGTTTTCACTTCCTGTCTAGTCTGGCAAGCTCTTCCAGGAAACACCACTCAATAACCAATGCCTTGATGTCACAAGCCCAGGAGGTAGACAAGACCGCCAGCAGCAGAGCATACAGAATGCTTAACTCCACTGCATTAAACAGTCTTCACTGGGACATCTTCCCCACTACCGATCATGGCTTTATCACACTGGAAATTCCAGAAAGAAAAGTTACCTAATTTCAACATGTTTTGGTCTCCCATTTTTTTTGGACTGAAATCTATTGATGCATTAAAAAAACTTATGACAATTCAGTTCAGCTTGTATACTATATTTAAAAACAGCTCCACAAACCTTATTCGAGCAAGTTTCTACATTTTATGACATGACAAACACTTTAGAGGAGAAATAATAAGCTATTATACATTATTTGCTGTACCTATCCCATAGAATTATACAATAATTATAGGATGATTTTACTTTTACTAATGCAAAATGCTTAAAAAAAACAAAACAAAAAACTTGGTGTGAAATATTAGAACAGATTATTAGAAAAAAAATTCCAACAAGCCTGTTAATCTTTGTATTTCTTCACCCATATATTTTAGCATCAAACCACCAGGGTTAGACTCAAGTAGGTAATTTAGTTCTTAAGTGTTTAATGGAATTAATACCCTAATATTAACTAGGGCAGGACCATCTAAAACTGATTTTAAAAATGCAAGTAGAGCCGAAACCGGTTTGGCTCAGTGGGTAGAGCGTCAGCCTGCGGACTGAAGGGTCCCAGGTTCGATTCCGGTCGGGGGCATGTACTTGGGTTGTGGGCACATCCCCAGTGGGAGATGTGCAGGAGGCAGCTGATCGATGTTTCTCTCTCATCGATGTTTCTAACTCTCTATCTCTCTCCCTTCCTCTCTGTAAAAAATCAATAAAATATATTTAAAAAAATGCAAGTAGAATAGACATCAAATTATATGGTAGAAAACTTTAGCCCTTTTGCATTTGTATGGAAAACTAGACTTTGTTATTTGATATTATTGTCCAAGTATCAGAAATCATTTGAAATAAGCCACTTCTAGGAACTTGATCAGGAGGGAGAATTCTGACCTCTTCAGTCTGATGTAAGATATGGCATATCTTTGAAAACCCATTTGATGGATTAACAGCAACTCTAATCTATGTGGTAATTCAGGATTACCTTTCACACTCTTAACAATTGGGGCAATGTGAAACCTATTTGAAGAAAATACTATGGATTCAGGTCCCAAGTAAAATATTAGCTTAATTCATGTTTGTAGCTTTATTTATAAATGAGAGAGAGATTCCCCATTTTATTCTTATTACTGCATTCTTTTACTATTTTTTACCATATAGGAGTAAGACAGTAGGGTTTCCCTTTGGAATTATTTTTATTCCTTCCTTTTGGGGTGATAAAAACATTCTAAAATTCAAGACAGACAGAAAATACCTGGAGACCGGTAGGAAGGGTGAGGTGCAGTGAGGAGCTGCCCCAGCTTCCAGGGGCAGCAGGCCAGCGGGGGCCGAGAGAAGAGGGCGTGCTGTGCTATAGGAGGGTCTGTTCCCCCAGAAGATAGAGGCCAGGACCCAGGCTGGGCTGCACAGCCCAAGAACCAGAGCTAAGACCAGAGGCCCTGTAACACCCAGCCATGAAAGGCGGCAGGGCTGCTGGCCGTGGTAGAGTCTAAAGCCAGTAGACTGGAGCTGGTCGGAGAGAAAGCCACAGTTTCTTTAGGTATTTTGTTTTGTTTTGTTTTGTTTTTAAACTCAGAGCACAGGAATTTTCATTTGCAGCTACTCATCAGAGGATTTGGTACAGGGAGTGAGATGCCAACTCGAGGTGACTAAGGAGAGACTGGGGTGGGGTGCATTGCGGAAAGACTTGGAAAAATAGCAGCCAGAGCATTTAGTCATAGGCCCCCACACTGAAAGGCCATTTTTCCTGAGAGGAGCTAGTCACTCCCAGTAGCCACAGGTGATACAGCCCGCCCCACCCTCAGGAGCCCGGCCTGGACACCCTGCACTGTGAGTTTTTCAGAAACAAAAGCAGAGGCCAGGCCTATGGGTTTGAGCCATCTCAGGAGCATCAGAGACTGGGCTGGGGAGGGGCCATCTGCCCCACTATTCTGGAAACCAGACTGGCACTTTCCCCGCAGGAGAGAGCTGATAGGAACTCCAGGTCTCCAGCAGATCCCACAGGATTGCATACAAGGATCTCTGCCCAGCTGAGGGCAGAGTAATATTTTTGGTCACTTGCATAGGAGTAGCTCTGGGACAGGGAAACACACCAACCACATTCCTGAAATCTGAACAGCACCTCACCTGCCTAAAGCCCTTTCAGAAACAGACTTTTGAGTGATTAAGATTGACAGCTGGCAAAGGCGGAGTCCAGGGAACCAGGAGAAGTTTGCTGACCCAGCCCTGGGCCCCTGGCTGCTAGCAAACCTGCTTTAGAGGGCAGATTGGCCCCTCCTGTGTGCAGCCAAGTCCTGTGAGACAGACACAAACTGTGGATCGCTTGAACTTCAAGCAGGTTGCTGAGAGCTGAAGGAAGACAATGTCTGACGGAGTTAGCACCAAAGATCTCACAGGAAGCCCAGAATTTGCCGACAGAACAGTCAGCCAGTCATCAGAAGAGTAGGATCCAAGGGAGCTCCCATGGGGCACTAAACTCAACTGAAAGAAACTTCAATTCACCTTGTTTTCCCCTTTTATTTCCTTTTTTTGTGTTTCTCTTCCTTTATAAATGTTTTCTCTTTCCTTTCTTTTTTTCTTTTAAAATTTATCTTTTTTATCTATCTGCTGTATGTATTATTATTCTAGTCTATATTGTTTCGTTCACGTATCTAATTTTCCTCTTACCTTTTCCTACTCAATCTTTTTTTTTCTTCACTTTTTCTCTTTCCTTTTCTCCTGCTAACTCATCTTTTTTTCCTTTTCTTATTTTGGGTCTATCTGCTTTCTTCTCTATTTTCCTTTTCAAATTTTTCAAAAATTTTTTGCTTTTCTTTTCTTCCTCCTTTATTTTAAACTAGAGGCCTGTTGCAGGAAGATTCCTGCAAGAATAGGGCTTCCTGCGGCCGGAGCGAAGCAGAGAAGAGAGCAAAGCCTGCCCTTCTCCGCTGCCTCACTCCCTCCCGTGTCCGCTGCCTCACTCCCTCCCGTGTCCACTGCCTCACTCCCTCCCGTGTCCGCTGCCTCAGGACACTCCATCGGCAGTGGAGCGGCAAGGCTGGAGCGGCCTCCAGAGTGGGCAGATTGTGCCTCACTGCTCTCCCCCGCCCCCCGCCTCTGCCACCTGCCTGGCCAACATTCCTGGACACCTCAGCAGTGGGGCTGAGGCGACTAGGCGCTGCCATCTTGTGGCTATGGGCGCCGCCATCTTTGTGACGGAGTGTCAGCGTGACAGAGTGACGGTTAATTTGCATATTACTCTTTTATTAGATGGGATTACTTTTCCTTCCCCTATTCCCCTAGTTCTTTATTTTTACTTTCATTATTTCATTATTTCATACTCCTTTCCCCCAAAACACTTTCTTTTCATCTTTTTTTATTTGTTTTTTGTTTGTGTGGGTTTCTTTTGTTTGGTTGGTTGTTTTGTTATTTTCTTCCTCATATTTTTTATTTCTTCTGTCATTATTGTTCTCTCTTTTCTATTTCTCTTTTCTCTGGTGGTTGCTTTTGTTGTTGTAGGAATCTTGTATATGTTTTACTTTTGTTTCTTTTGTTTGTAATTTTGTTGTGTTGCATTTTTTTTCTGTTCTGTCAGCACCTTCATAACATTTCACACAACATGGTCAGGGGTAAACCACATAATCATTGAGCCTGAGAAGAGATTTCATTCATGAATGGGACAATAACACTCAAGACCCAACTACAACAGGAAAATCCAAATAATTAAAGCAAGAGACTTTCCTAGAGCACCCGGCTCAGGAGATCTAAGAGACTGCACCACTGAGTCCAACAAGACACCAACTACGTAAGGCCACCCATGAAGACTGGGAGGCATAGCAGTTTGATCTAATACAAACACAAAGGGACAGCAAAAGTGGGGGGACAAAGAAACAACCCCAAATGAAAGAAAAGGTTGAATGGCCAGAAAAGGAACTAAATGAATTGGAGGCAAATAATTTGACAAATGATGAATTCAGAGTAATGGTAATAAGGGTGCTCAAGCAATTCAGTGAGAACTATAAGCAACTAATGAGAATTATAAGGAACTTAATGAGAATTATAATGGAACTAAAGGCCCGGTGCACAAAATTCATGCGGGGTTGGGGGATCCCTCAGTCTGGCCTGCGCCCTCTTACAATCTGGGACCCCTTGAGGGATGTCTGACTGCTGGTTTAGAGGTAAGAAAAAAACCTTGGAGAGAAAAAGAACAAAACAAAACAGAGGCCACTCCAGCGAGGGTGGGTTCTGAGGAGCTAGGGTTAACTTTCTGTGTGAAGATTTTCCAGGCCAAGGAAGGGAGGAAGGGGAGATTTTCCAGGCCAAGGAATAGGGGAGGAAGGAGTGTGTGTGTGTGTGTGTGTGTGTGTGTGTGTGTGAGAGAGAGAGAGACCCCAAAGACTCCAGACTCTTTTGTTCTAAAGCACAAAACTTTGCTTTCCCCACATTTATTGCATATCTAAACACAAACCATTGTGTACTTCAAGCAACATGTATTAGGAAAGGAGAATGCAGCCTTAAAGCAAAGGTTGGGGGTGTCAGAAGTGAGTACCTCCTCTCGTCCCCCAGCTGAAGCTCCTCGGGGGCCTGCCTCTTTGCGAATCCACATTTATCTCTTGGTGTGTGGGAGGTTAGGGAGCACAGCATTATCCTGGGAGGGGGAGGTCACTGGGACTGCATCCGTGGTACTCACCCCAAGTTTCATTTGCTCACAATAACGTGTCGCTTTTCACCCCTCCACTGATCCAGTAAATGGGGTCAGAGGTCTTCAGCTGGATGCCTCCAGGTGGAGAGCATGCTAGGGTCCAGGTGGTCCAGCTCTGAGGCCCCTGCATCCATGCCCCACCCCGCCAGCTTCCCAGCTGCGGGCAGCGACTCAGGGTGTTCTGCACCTGCCCCCACTCCCCCCCCCACATGCCAGACTCAATCCAACTGGGTGCAAGGAGAGATTGGGGTTGGGGGGTTGTGCGGGTTTTTCTCCACGGCTAGCAGCTTTGAATTGTGTGCCGCTGGGGGGAAAAGAAATGCCTCCCCAGAAAGAGGTTTTTCAAAAGCCTTCAGTGACCAGGAGGTTGACTGGCCAGGGCCTTCCTTCCCCCAGCTGCTGGCAGCCAGGCCCACCCCCCACCTACACCGCCTTGGCCTGGCACTGCCTGCATCTGCCGCCACCCACCTCCGGTTCCCTGTTCCCCATCAGGTGATTGGCACCTGCCGGCTGGGGGGAGGGACTGGGAGGTTAGCCAGCAGGCCCTGATCAGGCAATTGTGGTGGTCAGTGCGCGTCATAGCGACCGGTCATTCTAGTCATTCAGTCGTTCTGCCATAACAGTCACTTAGGCTTTTATATATAGAGAAGGGCCAAGACAGCCCTACCTAAAGTTTTATGTGCTTGCATAGCAATTCTGTACAGGAAAAGCCATGCTACTAGTTAACGAACAATGGCTCCATGCAGTTCCCCTTCTAATTAGGGTAGTGGGGAAATCCTGCTGTACACTGAATCGAATGGTTGGACAGAGCTACAGGATACTGCAAAATTGTAATATTAAAGTTGCCTGAGAGGTAGGTAATTAAGTGGTAGCAAAAGAGCAGCCTTTTAAGTCCTAAGCACATGCTATTAAAGAATTCGAAAGCCATCTTGGAACTTTCATCTTGGGAGAGTTTACAGTCTTCTAAACTTTAAGAGATCCCCTCATCCTCACAGTGAAAGCCAACCCTGATGTTTCTATCGGAAATGAATTAGCACAGAGAGGGAAAAAGGAAGCATTTCCACTGAATCTAAGCCAGGATAACGTCCAGAGTTGAAATATCAAAGTCACTTGTCTATATTTCTTGAAAAAGTAAAACAGAGTCTGTGATGCATTTTTGTCTTTAACAAGGCACTTGATTTTAAAATTGCCTGACCTACCCTTTCCCCCAAATAAGCATCTGGGTCCCCCACTTAGCGCTTCTTGTGCAGGTTCCTCCAATCAGAGCCATCCACTTTGAGATCCGTGTTAACTTGGGTCCCCAGAAAGGTACTTGGGGAGGAACTGGCCTCAAACATGGGGAGCCGTCTGGAGCTAAGGAACGCCTGCCTGGATGCATGGGTGTTGAGACTGAAATGGCTCCGCTGATATCCCCGAATTCCCACAAGAAACCACCCCAACAGCGCTCAGCGGCCGCACCGGGCTCACTCGTTCTCATCTCAGCATAACAACAAGTTCGCCTCTTGGTAGAACACTATTCATGTGGATTCATGTACTAGAGTAGATTATTATCTATTTCATAATGGAATAGATGCATGTTTACGAAATAGTCACACCTTAAAACAGTGATGGCGAACCTTTTGAGCTCGGCATGTCAGCATTTTGAAAAACCCTAACTTAACTCTGGTGCCGTGTCACATATAGAAATTTTTTGATATTTGCAACCATAGTAAAACAAAGACTTATATTTTTGATATCTATTTTATATATTTAAATGCCATTTAACAAAGAAAAATCAACCAAAAAAATGAGTTCGCGTGTCACCTCTGACACGTGTGTCATAGGTTTGCCATCACTGCCTTAAAATGTCTTGAGTTGGGAGGTTGTGTGGGTTTTTCTTTCTATTTAATGCAGTCAGTTATTGACTTGTTCACGATTCTGTGAAGACATGGAGTCCACTGCAAAGTTTCATTAGAAAAGGGAACATATTCTGTGCAGTGAAAAGCCAGCCAGTCCTCTGTAGTCCGAGGCAATGGCAGACCCTGACTGACAGGCTTGCGCTGAGAGCCTCCACAAATCATTTGCCATTTTCCATGCGAGGCCACTGGAGGCTCGGGAGGGATAATGTGCCGATGCCTTTGTGCCTAGAACTGCCCCTATTATCAGACAGGGAGGCATGTTCTGGACCAGCGATGCAGGGCTCTCTGCCAGCAGCCTGTCCAGATTGGCAGCGAGCGCTCCAGCCTCGGCCTCTGTTCCCTTCCCCCGGCCATCGGTCCAGTTCTGTACATTTCCATGGCTCTCAGGCAATCCCTGTGGCACAGTCCTTACTATATCCCACTGTGAATATACTCACACAAGTACTTATTGAGCATTTGTTAAGTGCCAGGCACAAGCAGTAACAAGACAGTCTATCCTGCCGTCAGGCTGTAAGCCACATTCGAACAGGGACACGCCTGCCTTTCTCCCTTGCCTGTCACTCCTAAAGGGATGAGATACAGTGAGAGGACGTGGGGTGAAGCACCGAGTGACTGTCCCGAGGCAGCGGGACGCAGGCTGGAACCCCACGCCCCTGCCCCTTCAGGACAGTAGAGGGAAGTGGTGTGCCAGGACCCGGGGAGCACTGATGGGAAGGTAAACCAATTGAGACAAAAAAGCATTTTGTTTACTCAGCCATAAGTAGAAGCTAATTGCTCTTCCACCTGAGTGTAACTGTTTGGCCCCGAGGCTGAAAGGTGTTTATTTCAAATGAGAGTTATTATGGGGAAGGAGGGTCGTGTGTAAGACTCCGGGTTAATGGAGCTGAGACGGTAATTATCATCACGAGAAACCCCCCTGGGCCATGCTTCCCGGGTGATGGCTGCTGTGCTCCCTGTCAGACCCTCATTTCTCTCGGGAGGTGCTGGTGGTGATCACAGGGCGGGGAGTGCATCCATGGCAACAGCGTCAGAAGGAAATCCCTGGGCTCACTGTGCAGTGCAGACAGCAAGGCACACTTCCAGAAAGCGGGATTCACCCAGGTCCCCAGACACCGCCCCACCTGCTGAGCGTGCCCGGGGGACACCTGCTATGGTAATTAGCTATTTTCAAAGCCCTCTAATCCATCTGATAGCCTCCACCATTATCTCGGAGAAAAACCCTCCCTAACGCACACTTAAGCTACGGGAAAGTGCTTTGGGATTACAACTCTCTGAAGGCGTGGGGTATATGAATGTGTCTGCACATTACTTACACATGCCCCGTGGTAATGATGGTGTCATTGTTAGACATCAAGCTCCTATTACAGTTTAAACTAAAATGTAAGAGTACAGGCTTTGTTGTTCCAAATCCCAGCTCTGTGCCTTATAGGCTGTGAGGCCTTGGGGAAGTTACCTCACCTCTCTGAGCCAAAACTGGGTCTCTGAATGGTTTGCCTAAAAACAAGAAAATTTCTATTGGGACGGTATCCACAAATTACCTGAAAGACGGGGGAAATGTGTAGCTAGGGATGGACATTACTTTGAATAAAGCATTTTTGATGTTTCTCTGAAATTCTTGTGTTTTCTTTGATTACAAAATCTGCATTATTTACTGGTACACCTAGTAAATGCTCAATAAATGTTACCTCTTAGTACTGTTGTACTATTACTATCGGCATCATCATCACCATCGTCATCATCACCATCATCATTGCTTGATCATCTGCTGGAGGGCAGGGAACATGGCTTACAGATCATTCCTCAGCCCAGATCTTTGGGAGCTAACTATAGCTTAGTATTTGTGGATGGTTGTCGTGGAAATTTGAGGGTGAAATCTCTACAGAATAAAGACATGCAACCAGGGAAGGAAGGCCCTGATATCAAATAATCAGGCATTAAACCCATATCCTGAAGGGCTCCGAGTGCCACGGCTAATATGAAAGGCTTTTCCAGTCTGAGTGCACAGGCTTGAACAGCACCCGGCAAAGGAATCTCAGTGTAAAATTATCTATGAATGGTACTCCTGGAATTAATAAAACTTTTTAAAATGGCAATACCACTTAAAAGAAACTTGGGCCTGTTTCCATTTGAACTAAGATTAAGATCTAGCAATCCCATCTCATAGAAGGTCAGAAAGGAGAGAATCTGTAAGCAGCGGAGTTTAGAACCTCAGAGCTACATCAAGTGTGTGCAGGAGTGTCCAGGGAGCTGTAAACACATTGGAAAGCAGCCAATCAGATCGCTCGTGCTTGAAGACAAGGGGCCAGAATGCCTCTTGCCTGAGGCCAAGTCGCTGAAGGGCCTCTGAGAGGGTCACGGCCCATTGCCGGTGATGGGTGGCCTTGCACACTCTGCTGAAGGAGTAATTCTTTGGGACTGCCAACAGTAATTCTACAAGACGACTCCTCGTTAACCCGAGAAAAATGACCCGTGAGAGCTAAAGCAACTCCAATTATGGCTGAGAAACAGAGCCCATGTTTAATTTCCTTTTTCTACCTTTTTATCTCTAATGTTTCACATCACCCTACAGGCTCATAGCTGGGAAAGTATAAAACTAACATTCACTGAGTACCTGTGTTGTGCCAGGCATACCACTATAGGAGCAGTAACCCTATCCCCATTTTATAGATGAGAATATTGAGGCTCAGAGGGTTAAATAACTTGCCCAGTATCACATAGCTAGTAACTGGCAGATCCAGGATTAGACTTCATCTCTCTCTTTTCTCCTTCCGTGAGAAATGGCACATGTCTGTTCTATATTGTAACCTCAATACTTGACACTTTCTAAGCATTGTTCAATGAATATTTTTAAGACACCTTGCTTTCTCACCTGTAACAAGATCTGAAATGAGCAAAATGTAGTCTGTTGTGAAATGAGAACAGTGGAGTCTATTTCTTCTATTTATCATTATTCGTTCTTTCAATAAATTGTTATAAGACTTGACTGTGGTCCAGGCACTGGAGATATATCAGTGAATAAAACAAAGATCCCTGCCCTTGTGTATCTTATATTCTAAAGGAGGTAGGGAGAAAATAAGTACTAATATCAATAAATAAACAACTTGCTCAGGATATTCAAAATTCATTGACTCAGAGGAGATAAATGATGTAAGCTCACACAAACCCATCAAAATTGGAAATCGTGACTGGACAGAATTAGAATTTTGATAGACATAATAATTTTTAAAAGATTAAACTGATGTACTTTTCATTCACCTTACATCACGATACCCTGGGGTCTCCTTACCGTAATGGACTTCAGTGACTCAGAGAAAGAGCAGGCATCATCTAGGGCCGTGGTCGGCAAACTGTGGCCCCTTGAGTGTGGCTCTTCCACAAAATACCACGTGCAGGCGCGCAGGTACAGTGCGATTGGAACTTCGTGGCCACACTCAAGGGGCCAAAGAGCCGCATGTGGCTGGTGAGCCCCAGTTTGCTAACCACTGATCTAGGGGAATAAAATCTAGGCTTCACGTTGAAGGTCAAATTAGGCTAATTGTGACTCCATAACAATATTTTTGACAGTTGGGCCTTGTCAAAAGAGAAAAGAAAAATCTCAATACTCCCTTTCCCGTCTCAAGACACAAGTTTAGTGTCTGTACTCATGAGGCTTCTCTATACCCCATGGGTAGAGAAAACTCAGGATAGAACCTACTGTAAGTTATCATCTAAGCGGGGAATAGAGAATGCTTCCAGAGAGGTCAGAACTAGGGTTCTTATTTTTCATGACCACTATCACTCTTGGGGACAATATCACCACTATCAGTCCTTAAGGGGATAGATAATAAAAACAGAAGATCTGCAGATACGAGGTTCCATGAGCAACTTCCCCTCTGTAACTTGGGACAATGATACTAGCCATGTGCATCCTCAGACATGGGGCAGCTGCCACAGAATATAAATGGAAGTTGGTCAGAAAGTGACTCCATCAGACTGCCCCACCCTCCCAGGCCCCACCATGGAGCTTCATGGAATGCTCATGGCATGGGAACGGTCTGCCAGTAGCCCAAGAAATGCAAGCTGAGCTTTAAGAGCCAGGAAGCACCTTGGGTCTGCCAGGGTGTTTCACAGTCTGTCTGACAGTTGAAATGATGGGGGTGAGCATCGGTTTAACATGGTCATAGCTGAGCCCCCAAAGAATCTTCTAAGCAGCAGAAACCAAGCGAGACCAAGTTATAGGATGAGAAAGGGGCAGAGGAACGGAGAGCCCCTGGAGCCCACTGTGTGGAGAGAACAGTCTCTCCAAGTGTGAATGTGAGAGACATAAAGAAAGATGTTCAGCCACCAGACTGGACAAAAATGACCTCAGTGGAGACCAATAAGAACCCAGGTGACAGTCCCTCTCTCCTTCCTCCATCACCATGAGTACACAGAAACGATTTACTAACCCTAACATCTTGGACTTGGAGGAAGGACAGGGAAAACTTTTGAGAGAAAATAATTTACATAAAAGTGAATATCAACCATTCATTTATGAATATTTATCCCAAAGAGAGTGAGCTACTCTGAGAGCAACTATTTAAAACTAGCAGTAAGTGAAAGACTAAAATTAAGCTATTCCCAGCCAACCTGTTCAGCACAGTGGTTCTCAACCTTCTAGCCCTTTAAATACAGTTCCTCATGTTGTGACCCAACCATAAAATTATTTTCGTTGCTACTTCATAACTGTAATGTTGCTACTGTTATGAATCGTAATGTAAATATCTGATATGCAGGATGGTCTTAGGCGACCCCTGTGAAAGGGTCGTTCGACCGCCAAAGGGGTCGCGACCCACAGGTTGAGAACTGCTGAAGAGACAATAAAGCGGGGTTGCAGCGCATAAATGGTGATCGCTGGGTCAGAGGGCTACTGCCCCAGCTGTTGGACTTCTCCTGCCTTGTTCTGTTTGCCAGTGGTGCTGGCTGCGCAGTTGTTGTTCTGGTGGGCGTCCAGGTACTCAGCTTCTGTCTGACTTCTGAGAGCTGCGTGCGGGGAGGAGGAAGTACTCTTGCCTGTTGATGCGCCTGTAAACTCTCTGAGGGAAACTGCTCAGAAGCCCCATGAAAGATTTACTCGACATATGAGCAGAACTTGGCTCGATCATTTTCTTTACTTGCCCATTTCTCACAAGAGCTTTCTCATCAGTCTGAAACGCTTCTTTGAATGAGTTTAAATCTGTCTTCGTGTAGGTCTCTATTCTTCGCAGCACCTCCCTAAACACGTGCAGACCTCTTTCCAAACATGCACTGGTCTCGTCTGCTCAGAGCCTCCTCTCTGAGCACCTCCTGGGCCTCTAGACCTTTTTGACTTTTTCTCTGTAACAAGTTACTGTTGACTAAGCTATTTTCCTCCTCATGTGTATTTCATTTTAGTAGGTTTTATTCCAAATCAGAGTCAGCAATTTAATCAGTGATAAAATCTTTACCCAGCAGACAAATAGTTCTGTCATTCATTCGTCAGTGCCTTCAAGTCAAAGAGCAACTGTGTGTCTGAGGCAGCTCTGGCCTCAGGGCTGCCTTTCTCTTCTCAGTATGTTCATTCATTCACTCATTTGTAATAGTTTATAAAAATTAACAATTATTTAATTCATTGTTTTTACTTGATATTTTATTATTACTTATATTAAAAATAATCTCTACAAAGACAGATACCATGTCTATCTGCTTCATCATTTTATCCCAAGTGACTGCTCAGTCCAAGGAACAAAGCACCTGGGAGACTGAGAAATCTTGGAAGGTTTCAAATCAGACACTAATAATTACATTAAATCTTATGGCTCAGAGCATTGAAGAAATGAGAATGGACAGAAAGTCAGCCAGCTTTTTCAGATTCCAAAAAGCAAGCTTTTCAATAAAAAGTTGTTAAAATATACCATATGTTCTTAGGCAGCCATGAGGGCATATTTCTTTATTAGACTATTTCAGATAACCTGACAAGCTATTTAAAATGCCCAATTATCAATGTTCCATTATCCCTAGAGAGAACCTGTGGGTGTCCCAGTGATCACAGGGAAGGTTTCAGAAAACATTAACTTAGATTGTTATTTAAGAGGGGAACTTTCTCAGCTAAGATTGTCCAGCTGATTAGAATAACATTTGAGAACCAAAAAAGTATTCTTTATATATAAAAAAAAACTATTCTGAAATAGATGCTTTTTTGCAGGCTTGATTTCAAGACACTTCAGTAGCTGGATAATTGATATTCAACTCAGATTAGATTGTTTAGAAAAACAGTAATTTCCCCCCATGTGTTGAAACACATGTATTTTGCTTGTTTTTCAGATAGAAGTCTTTCTAAAGAGGACATATTTGGGCTCTGAGAAGCAAAGGTCTTGCTGACATTGATTTTCAGTAGCACCACCACTAATGTCCCAGGAACCTATGACCTGTGCTTGGTAGATTAATTGATTTGCTCATCCAACTCTTGGTGCCAGATATTAGCCAGATGCCGTAGAAACAGTAGTGAAGAGCAGATGTAATTTTTGCCCTATGAGGTCGTAGTCACAAAGAAAAGCTGACACTGAACAAGTGAGCTGAGCATTGAAAGTAGAGGTACCCAGGACAACAGGAGCACTTGCAGACGGCCCATCCTGACCCTGGGTCACAGCTGGAAGGGAACAGCAGAGGCCACAAAACATGGAAAATAGATGCCTTTGCCTATCTTTAAAGTTGTGGTTTCAACTCTTACATTTCTAACTTCAATGATTTAAATCTTAGTGTAATCTTAAGATTCCAAAATGTAAGGCAAAAATGAGTTCTCAATATTTTGGCTGTGATATTAACTATAGTTCTTTTGGTGTGCGTGTTTTTTGTGTGCGTGTGTGTGTGTGTGTGTGTGTGTGTTTGTTTTGTTTTGTTTTGTTTTAGGAATCACATGTCTGATTGAGACAAGATTTTATTTTATTGAGTAAATGTTGGGCTTTTTTTTTTTTTAGTTTCTCTCCCTTTTTTTAAAAAAAAAAAATTCATTTCAGAGAGGAAGGGAGAGGCAGAGAGAGATAGAAACATCAATGAGGAAAGAGAATCATTGATTGGCTGCCTCCTCATGCCCCCTACTGGACATGTGCCTTGGACCAGAATCGAACCTGGGACCCTTCAGTCTGCAGGCCAATGCTCTATCCACCGAGCCAAACAAGCTAGGGCTTAACTATAGTTTTTCAAGGTGTTACCATTGGGGGAAACTGGGTAAAGGGTACACAAGATCTCTTTGTATATGAATCTATAAAAATTTCAAAGTACTTAATTTTTAAACAATGAAGCTTATATCATGCAGGGATTTGTCTGTTTACTGGATTGGAGAGAAGACTCTTGAGTTGTCATCAACCAATGACAATTCAACCATCACACTCCAAAACACTGAAATTCTCAGCCAGTGTGATATCTGGCTCATATGAATTGCTCTTCACAGCTCTCATGATTAAATGAATGAGGCGATTCTCAGTGAGCAGATGGACTCAGACTGCTAACCTCAATTGCAAAGTCTTGGTCATTACAATGAAACACTCACTTAGTGTTTAAGAGGGGCTCTCCTGAGGTCAACCAGACAATTTCATTTTTAGAGATCATACATACAGTAGCTTCTGTGAGTCATGAACATGTTTTTAACTAGAAATTGTAATTCAAGCCAGGAATGTTTATATATCTCTCTTTAATATTTTATCTTTTATTCCTAACAAGACCCAGCTCAGACATCGAGGACCATGTAAATACAGCTGGCTGAATCACTAAAAGGGTTCTCTCTGAGCACCTCAGAGACTGCACCAGGCTTTTCTAGTTAACATTTCCATTTAAGCAAGTGAGGGTTGGGACTGAAGTCAGCTCCACACAAGGATTGTGAAACAGTCCAGCATGATAATATGGACTCTGGGGATTTATAGCTTGGTTTCCCTAGAAAGTGTAATTAATAGCCCATATTTATTCAACCTCTAAATAAACTTTAGGACCTGCCTTTTCTCCTGTGCTCTCCATGACTTACACTGAAGCCAAATGAATACATGTTTTCTCCTTCTCCAAAATGGGCCAAGCCTCTGAATTGAGTTTTAAAAGTATTCATGTTAATTAATTAATTGATCAACAATCCATCCATCCATTTACCCATCCCTCCATCATCATCATGAGGAGGCAGAGCTAATGTTTATTCCCCTCTTACTATAAATATTAGTCAGTGTGCTGTAATTTTTAAAATTCATATTATCTCATTAATCTTTACAAAAAGCATTATGTCCATCTTATAAATGATTAAATTGAGGCATAAAGATTAAACTAGACCACAAACTTACACCATACCCAAGAATAAACTCAATGTGGATAAAAGACTTAAATGTAAGCCATGAAGTCATAAAAATCCTAGAAGAAAACATAGGCAGTAAAATCACGACATCTCATGTAGCAGAATTTTTGCCCATACTTTCCTAGGGCAAGAGAAACAAAGGGAAAAAATAAACAAATGGGACCACATCAAACTGAAAAGCTTCTGCGCAGCAAAAGAAACCACCATCAAAATGAAAAGGGAGCCCACTGTATGGGAGAACATATTTGCCAATGATACATCTGATAAAGGATTAATTTCTGAAATATATAAGGAACTCATACAACTCAATAGAAGGAAGACAATCTAATTAAAAAACGGGCAAAGGACCTGAATAGACACGTCTCCAAAGAGAACATACAGATGGCCAAGAGACATATGAAAAAGTGTTCAGTCACTAATCATCAGAGGAATGAAATGAAAACCACAATGAGACAGCACCTCATGCCTCTCAGAAACAAGAAGGGCTGGCGAGGATGTGGAGAAAAGGGAACCCTAGTTCCCTGCTGGTGGGAATGCAGACTGGTGCAGTCTCTCTGGAAAAGAGTATGGAGTTTCCTCAAAAAAATAAAAATAAAAGTGCCATTTGACCCAGCAAGCCCATTTCTCGGAATATATCCTAAAAACCCTGAAACACCAATCAGAAAGAATATATGCATTCTTATGTTCATAGCAGCGTTATTTACAAAGGCTAAGACCTGGAAACAGCCCAAGTGCCCATCAGTAGATGAATGGATAAAAAAACTATGGGACATTTACACAATGGAATACTATGCAGCTGAGAGAGAAGAGAGAGAGGAGAGAGAGAGAGAGAGAGATCTTACCCTTTGGGACAGCATGGATGGACCTGGAAAAAATTATGCTAAGCAAAATAAGCCGATCTGAGAAAAACAAATATCACATGATCTCACTTATTTGTGGAATCTAATGAACAACATGAATTGACCAACAAAATATGACCCAAAGCAGGGAGGCATGGAACAGACTGACATACCTCCATGTAGGGTGGAGTGATGAGGAGAGATAAACCAAAGAACTTACATACTTATATGCATAGCTAATGGACACAAACAATAGGGTCCTGAAGACCTGGGGAAGTGGGGCAGTGGGTGGAGGAGGGTCAAGGGGCGGGGGGGAGATTGGAGACATCTGTAATACTGTCAACAATAAAAAAAATTAAAAAATAAAAATACATAAAAATAAATAAGTTGAGGCATAGAAATATTAATTGTTGTGATTAAGGTCACTTATCCAATGTTGACAGTTTCCAAATTTAAATAGCCAGCTCTGCCCTCTCTTGAGTTTTAGACCAATATATCCAATTCTGCACTTGAGCAGCTCCAGCTGCATGTCCAACAGCCACCTGAAATACAGCATGTACAAAGCCAAAATGCAGACACGCTCCCCTCCGCCTCCATGAAAACCTCTGCTCCCTCAGTGTCCTCCACCTCAGTAGCTGACAACCAGCATCCATCTAGTCGTTCAGGCTTTGGCTGTAGAGTCGCCCTAAATGTCTCTCCTTCTCACCTCCATCAGCATGTTCAATCAGCTCTACCTCCCAAATGGAGCCAGTCTGTGACTCTTTCACCCCTTCTTCAGTGATACCATCATAATCCCTCACCTTGTCAACTGTAATTGCTTCCCATCTGGTCTTCCCACTTCCACATTTGGCTATCTATAGTCTATTCAAACACATAATAATATTAATCTTTCAAAATTTTATATATCAAATTACTTCTTGGCTCAAAGCTCTCATTGTATTTATTATTTCGTTATCCACATCTCTTAGCTTAGCTCTGATATATTGAATCAATATTCCGAGTAGTGTCCCAGACTATTTCAGTAGTAACTTCCAGCAGAAAAAAATGAAAATCCCACAGGTTCAGAATTGCTAGAATGATAGAAACTGAGAAATTATCTAGTAATATATTTTTATTTTACAGATCAGGAAGCTGAAGCTCAGGAATATCTGATTACTTCCAAAGTTCAAGTGGCCGGTGGGTAATTGAATTCAATTTTATACTGAGGACTCCTGGCTCCTGGCCAGTGCTGTGTACAGGAGAGCACCCGGTCTTCATCTGCTAGTGGCTATGAGTAGAAACTTACACATGTGTCAAAAGCACAAATGATCAATCAAATAAAAATTGATGGAAAGATAAATTTTGTCTACTTGCTGATATTAGCAGTTCACTCTGGCTGTGGAGAGCATCAGGTAATATAATTGCTATGTAGTTTTTCTGTTAAATTACTATAAGGCTACACATGCCCTGTGAGTAAATATTGTTATTCCCAAGTCTGTATTAGAGTATTACTTATATAAAGTCTTGTAATGACTTAGGGAAATAGTAACCACAAGTATTAACATTTTAAATGATGATAAAGACTGTCTCAACAAAAAAGAATGTTTTTACTCTAAAGTAAATTTAATGATCTTCTTTCATTTATTTAATATGGAAGCATAGGAAAACAGAACCATGAGCTGTGTCTGATACTGTTGTCCCTATGAGCTAGGACACAATATGAGCTCAATAATGACTTATTGAACAAACGAATGCTCTTTATCACAGAAATGTTTAGAATAGACTGAAATTAGAAACAATATAAATACCCAATATAAGAATTTGAATATATAATTTATGAAAAACTTATACAATGAAATGAAATTTCCAGAAATATAATTACTGACATGAAGCAACATAGTTTGAATGCATTCCATGTCATTAAATATGTTTCTGTTTTAAATACAGACTGGCTTAGCTGGTGTGGCTCAGTTGATTAAGTGATGACCCATGCACCAGGAGGTTGCAGTTTGATTCCCAGTCAGGGCACATGCCAGTGTTAGGGTACTCGAAGGAGGGATGCCTGAGGCCAACGTGGTGAGGAATTATAAATTTATTAGGTCATCTGGATACTAGATGGGCTGAGCCCCAAAATGGTGCCAGCACCCAAGGATGGGAATCAGAGGTTTTCAGGGAATCTAGGTGGGCTTTTTCTGGGTGGATAATTCTCTGGGCAGGTCCAGATCCTAGAAAGCTCTGGAGGAGAAGGATAATGGTCTTAGCCAGTGGAATGTGATCTTAGCAAGTGGAATCTGGTCTAAGTGAAAGGGAATGTCCTTTGTGAAGTGGTCCGAAGGTCAGTTGATTCAATTATTTGATCAGACCTAGCACACGGGTGCAAGCTCAATTCCCTGTAGGGGGCATGCAGGAGGCAACCTGATGGATGTTTCTCTATTTGTGTTAAAATTGATCATTTGCATAACATTAATAATTGTTTTAAGGACTTTTGGTCAAGATAGCAGAATACATAAACTCTGTGCTCACCTTCTCCCACAAACACATCAAAATTATAACTACTAGTAAGTTATAGAGCAACCATCATTGAGAACCATCTGAAGACTAGCTGAACAGAATCCCAATGCTAAGGATATAAAGCCAAATGGAGACTGGTAGGAGGGGCAGAATCACAGAATGGACAGGTCCCACACCCACGGTGTGGCAATTAAGAAAGAGGAGGAGCCTGGCCAATGTGGCTCAGTGTTTGATCATCAACCCATTAATCAGGAGGTCAGGGCACATCTCCAGTAGGGGGCATACAGAAGGCAGCCGATAAATTATTCTCTCTCATCATTGATGTTTCTACCTCTCTCCCCAAATAAATACAATCAGAAATAAAAGAGAAGTAACAACTGACACCACAGAAATAAAATGGGTTATAAAATACTATGAACAATTATATGTAATAAATTGGACAACCTGGAAAAAATGAATAAATT
Organism: Myotis brandtii; assembly: GCF_000412655.1. Taxonomy (NCBI): domain Eukaryota; kingdom Metazoa; phylum Chordata; class Mammalia; order Chiroptera; family Vespertilionidae; genus Myotis; species Myotis brandtii. The sequence continues at coordinate 3,314,080 of NW_005355000.1, read as the reverse complement.
TCTAGAAACATACAAATTTTCAAGATTGAATTAGGAATAAACAGAAATTCTGGACAAACCAATAACTAATAACAAAATCAAATCAGAAATAAAAAACTCTGAGCAAACAAATATCCTAGACCAGATGTCTTTATAGATGAATTTTGTCAAACATTCAAAGAATTAATACCTATCCTTCTTAAACTATTTCAAAAAATTGGTGGCTCCCAAACTCATTTTGCAAGGCCAGTATTATCTTGGCACCAAAATTAAAAAAAGACACTACAAAAAAAAGTACACTGTGGTAAACACACAATACAATATACAGATATGTATTGTAGAAATCAATACCTGAAATTTATATCATTTTATTAACCAATGTCACCCAAATAAATTCAACAAAAAGAAAAAATTTTAAAAAATCACAGGCTAATATCCCTGATAAACATAGATAGAAAAATCCTAAATAAAATATTACCAAACCAAATTCAATAATACAGTGAAAAGATCAAGTGGGATTTATTCCTGGTATACAAGTTTGGTTCAATATTCACAAATAATTTAAAATGACACCACATAAACAAAATGAAGGATAAATATCATATGATCATATCAATAGATGCAGAAAAAGCATTTGACAAAATCCAACATCCATTTATGATAAATACTCTCAGCAAAGTGGGGATAGAGGGAAGATACCTCAACATAATAATCATAATAATATACAACAAACCCACAATTAACATCATACTCAACAGTAAAAAGCTGAAAGCTTTTTAATATCAGAAACAACACAGGGAAGTTCACTTTTAGCACTTCTATTCAACGCAGTACTAGAAGTTCTAGACACAGCAGTCAGTTAGAAAAAGAAAGTAAAAGACATCCATATTGGACATGAAGAAGTAAAACTATCATTATTGCAGATGACATGATACTAAAGAGAAAGAACACTAAAGATTCAACCAAAAACCTATTAGAACTAATAAATAAATTCAGTAAAGTATCAGGATACAAAATTAACATTCAGAAATGAGTTGCATTTTATATATTAATAACCAACTATCAGAAAGAGAAATAAAGAGAATAATCCCATTTACAATTGCACCAAAAAAGAATAAAATGCCTAGTAATAAATGTAACCAAAGAAGTAAAATACTTATACTTGGAAAATTGTAAGACTCTGAAGAAAAAATTGAAGAAGACACAAGTAAATAGAAGAATATACTGTGCTAATGGATAGGAAGAATTAACATCATTAAAATGTCCAGGTTACCCAAACCAATCTAGAGATTCAATGCAACCCCTATCAAAATACCAATGGCATATTTCACATAACTAGTACAAATAATCTTAATGTTTATATGGAACCACAAAAGATTCTTAAGCGCTAAAGCAATATTGAGAAAGAAGAAAAAAGTTAGAGGTATTATTCTACCTGATATCAAACTATACTACAAGAGTGTATTAATCAAATCAGCATGGTGTTAGAAAAACAAGCAAACAAACAAAAACAGGTGTATAGATGAATGGAACAGAATAGAGAGAGCCCAGAAACAGACCCATGCCTACACATGCTAACCTCCATCAACCTGGCTCACACGGTTCGCTCCACTGTGGGATTCCCTGAGATTATGCCCCATCCAACTTGCAGCCCCACTCAAGCTGCTTGCTGTGGCTTTTCCATATGAATGGCCTGTCCTGGCTCAGGCTTTAGACTTTCCTAAAATCTCTCAAACAAGCAGCAGCGGGCATCATACCTCTCAATAAGAGGCTCCAGGCCCGGCAGTAGCAGCAGCCTCGTTAGTGTTACCTCTAACTCAGTGGTTCGCAACCTTGGCTGCACCTTAGAATCACCTGGGAATCTTTTTAAAATCCTGACTTCTGGGCCTCATCCTCCAGAAATTCTGTTTCTTTGTTATGGGGTGGGGCC
>NW_005355000.1:3301015-3312152 GCF_000412655.1 Myotis brandtii | reverse complement strand
CAGAATTTCTGGAGGATGAGGCCCAGAAATCAGGATTTTAAAAAGATTCCCAGGTGATTCTAATGTGCAGCCAAGATTGAAAACCACTGCTCTAACTGTTTCTTCTTTCTCAATATTGCTTTGGCACTTAAGGATTTTTTGTGGTTCCATATAAACATTAGGATTATTTGTTCTCATTCTGTGAAAAATTCCATTGGTATTTTGATAGGGGTTGCATTGAACCTCTAAATTGCTTTGGACATTTTAATTCTTCCTATTCATGAGCAGAGTGTATGCTTCCATTTATTTGTGTCTTCTTAATTTCATTCTTTAATGCCTTATAATTTTCCAAGTATAAGTATTTTATCTCCTTGGTTATATTTATTACAAATTGGCCTCTCCTCAGCACTTCCAAGCCCAACACAAGTATCATCCATTTGCAGATCACTCTGTAGCTCCTGCCAGTTAGCTCCAGCAGGGCACAGGCAATGGCTGATTTTGCACTTCCCAGGAGGCTGCAGAGCCAGTGCATCCAGTGGACAGCTTCAGACCACACCAGATTACAAGTCTACACTTCCATAAGTGACATACTCAAGGTGCAGACTCAGTGAGCACCAAAGTCTCACTGAAGCAAGTCCTTCTCTACACAGCTGTCTCCTGCACAGCAACTCTTCTACTGCAGTTGCAGCTGGTCCTCACACCCAATTGGCCAGGAGGTCAACTCCTTTAACCAACACCAACAGCAATCAAGGCTCAACTACAATAAGACTGTGTGCACAGCCCACACAGGGGTGCAGCTGGAGTGCCCAGCTCAGGTGACTGGGGAGCTGAGTCACTGGGCCCTACAGGACACCTACTACACAAGGCCACTCTGCCAATCCCAGGAGACATAGCAGCTCTACCTAATACACAGGGCGGGGGGGGAGGGGGGGGGAGGAGAAGCCAAAATGCAGAGACAAAGAAACATGTCACAATTAAAGAACAGAAGAAATCTCCAGAAAAAAACAAAACTATATGAAATAGAAGCAAGCAGACTATTAGATACAGAGTTCAAAACAATGGTTATAAGGATGCTCAAGGACTTTAATGAGAGCTCCAAGGGACTTAGTGAGAATTTCAAAGAACTTCATGGAATTTCAAGGAAATTAGTGAGAATATCAAAGATATGACAAAGGACCAATCAGAAATGAAGGATACAGTAACTGAAATAAAGAATAATTTACAGGGAAAAACCAGTAGAGTAGAGGATGCTGAGAATCAAATCAGCAATTTGAAATATGAGGAGCAAAAAAAAAATCAGATGAGCAAAAAGAAAGAAGAATTAAAAAATATAAAGATAGTATAAGGAACCTCTAGAAAAACTTGAAGCATACCAACATTCGTATCATGGGGGTGCAAGAACAAGAAGAGAAAGAGCAAGACATTGAAAACCTATTTGAAGAAATAATGACAGAAAAATTCCCCTGTCTGGTAAAAGAAATAGACTTAAAAGTCCAGGAAGCACAGGGAGTCTCAAACAAGAGGAACCCAAAGAGGCCCACACCAAGACACATCATAATTAAAATGTCAGGAGTTAAAGATAAAGAACGAATCTGAAAAGCTGCAAGAGAAAAGCAGTTAGTTACCTAGAAGGGAGTGCCCATAGGACTGTCAGCTGATTTCTCAACAGAAATTTTGTAGGCCAGAAGGGAATGGCAAGAAATATTCAAAGTGATGCATAACAAGGACCTGCAAAGAGAAGGAGAAGGAGAAGGAGAAGGAGAAGGAGAAGGAGAAGGAGAAGGAGAAGGAGAAGGAGAAGGAGAAGGAGAAGGAGAAGGAGAAGGAGAAGGAGAAGGAGAAGGAGAAGGAGAAGGAGAAGGAGAAGGAGAAGGAGAAGGAGAAGGAGAAGGAGAAGGAGAAGGAGAAGGAGAAGGAGAAGGAGAAGGAGAAGGAGAAGGAGAAGGAGAAGGAGAAGGAGAAGGAGAAGGAGAAGGAGAAGGAGAAGGAGAAGGAGAAGGAGAAGGAGAAGGAGAAGGAGAAGGAGAAGGAGAAGGAGAAGGAGAAGGAGAAGGAGAAGGAGAAGGAGAAGGAGAAGGAGAAGGAGAAGGAGAAGGAGAAGGAGAAGGAGAAGGAGAAGGAGAAGGAGAAGGAGAAGGAGAAGGAGAAGGAGAAGGAGAAGGAGAAGGAGAAGGAGAAGGAGAAGGAGAAGGAGAAGGAGAAGGAGAAGGAGAAGGAGAAGGAGAAGGAGAAGGAGAAGGAGAAGGAGAAGGAGAAGGAGAAGGAGAAGGAGAAGGAGAAGGAGAAGGAGAAGGAGAAGGAGAAGGAGAAGGAGAAGGAGAAGGAGAAGGAGAAGGAGAAGGAGAAGGAGAAGGAGAAGGAGAAGGAGAAGGAGAAGGAGAGATAAAAATATGAACAATAAAATGGTAATAAATACATATCTATTAATCGAATTTAAAAATCAAAATAAACAAAAGGAATCTAAGGAACAAAATAAACTGATGAATAAATAAGAACCAGAGGCATGGAAAGATGGAACAGACTGAAGAATCTCAGAGGGAAAGAGGGGAGGGTGGTGAGAAGAGATTAACCAAAGAACTTATGCATATTACCTATGGACACACAAAAATAGGGTGGTGAAGGTTTGGGGCTGGGCAGGAACTGGGTGGAGGGGGGCAATGGGGAAAATGGGGGACGTCTGTAATACTCAAAACAATAAATATTTCTTTTTAAAAAAATAAAAGCAATGGCTACTTAGAAAATAAAAAGAACACACAGTGGAATATTACTCAGCCATAAAAAGAATAAAACATGATCAATGTGATGACATGGGTAGAAGCAATTATGCTTAGTGAAATAAGTCAAACAGAGAAAGATAAATACCAGGTGATTCCACTTATATGTGGATTCTAAAAAACAAAATCAACAAACAAATGGGACAGAAACAATCTCATAGAGAACAAACTGATGATTGCCAGATGAGAGGGGTTTAGGGCACATGGGTGAAAAAGATGAAATTAAGAAGTACAAAATTTTTGTTATAAAAATAGTCATGAGGACCTAAAGTATAGCATAGAGAATTCAGTCAATGATGCTGTAATAACTGTAGGGGATCAGACGGGTACTGAACTTATCAGGGTGATCACTGTGTGAGATATATCTATATTATAAAAACCCAGTGGCCCTAATGCTGTAAGGACCAAAGACCGGTCACCAGGAGGCTGCGTGCGCAGTGAGGCACACGTGCAGGTGGGCGAGGACTTGACTCTGGGTCTCTCGGTGTGGCGGGACTCGGGGGAGTCTCCTGGCATGGCGAGGCCTGGCGTCTCGAGCTATTTCGCGTGCTGGGTCACTAGTAAATGTCTAATAATTATGTCATACATCTCAAACTGATGTATGTCAACTGCAATTGAAAAATAAATTTTAAAAAATACTGTTTTAAAAAAATTAGTATAGATGGACAAATTTTATTGGCAACCTCATGTCATCTACATGAAATATAAAATGAGAGTAATTGTTTTATTCATTACCACAAATAACAAAAACCCTCTACACCAAATGAACATCTGTTTCCAAGCACTTTCAACTGTTGTTGCAAAAAAATTTTTTTTTCCACTAAAATATCTGGGAATGAGAGCTTTATGTATTTTGCAAATTAGATTCAATCCCTTTGTAAATGCAATTCCTGTCTGACAGTAGGTATCCAATGGTAACTAAGCAGGGCTGTTTGAACAATGCATAAATATTTGATAGTGTGCGAAAAGCCACAAATGCCGAACTCTAAAATGTCTGCAAACATGCAAGATTTCCAGTTCCAAGAATGTAATGATTGTCTTGGGATTTGTGGGGTGTCGTGTTGAAGACCCTTTTTATTTTGATAAAACATCTCATGTTAACCTTAATGGCCCTGTTAAGGGGCAAATTCTTTTTGTAAATCGTTTAACAGTACACTAACTAAAGCCTTTTGTTGTCTGATAATATCAAAGAATTCCTCTTCACAGGCCACTGTTTGGGAAAATGTGTTTATATCACAATAGGCTCTATGGCCACAAGTCCAACAGCTTCAAAATCATTATTATTGGCAATAAGCTGCCATCACTCTTTAGGCTAAATTAAAAGTAAATAGTGGTGTATCTTGCCTTACCCATATTCTCGTTACTGGGTAAGAATTTTTTTAAAAAATAAACCAATAATTCAGATATGAATTTAGAAATCAGAAGGGGAAGAGTAGTCAAAATGCTTTTTTATGCAGTTGGCTGATCTTATGACTTAAGAATAAGTGGAAATGAGAAGCAAGAATGCTGCTTTAACACACAACAATCAGCCACACCTACCACAATCGGGCAGAAGGGATCTCTCAGCTGAAATGAATGGGCACAGAAGAGGCTCTGCCAGTGGTGATAGGCCACCCCCCAAAATAACCTGCGTCTGCAAGAAGCTCCAAACATACCCCGATCTCTCCCCAGCTACGGGCACCTGGCCGGGTCAGGCCCTCTCCTGCCCACCTGGCCCGCATTCTGAGGGGTCTGTGACCACAGAGGCTGTGGGACAGGACAGGAAGCGACTCCAGGAGGTTTTCATTCTGCACCACTCATCACAGAACAGCAGGGAATCTTACACGTCCACGTGTCAGGGTTCAGGACTGGCCGCTTTAGTATTTACAAGCCGGCTGTGCCTCTCACGGACAGAGCAATCCCCTCGGGGCGCAGGGAGAACCGCGCTTCAGAAAGTCTCAGGCTGGTTCTCTCCATTCCCAGCTAAGGGCTCAGCTTCCGCGGGGGAGGTCAGGACCCACGCTGGAGCTGGCCGCGCTGGGCAGTCTGCTCGGGGAGGTCTGTGCTGCCTTTTCAACAGGTCAACCGAGGAAAGAAAAGTGGGGGACCCCGCCTCTGGAGGAGTGCTCCCGAGGAGAGCGGTCCTCACACTGGGCAGTTCACTGAAACGGGCTCTGACTGCAGAATATCGCAAAGGGTCATATTCCTTTCGCCTAGTCGCTTAGTGACAAGGTATTCCAGGGAATTCTAAACCTGTGACAGACACTTGCATTGTTGGAACACGTAGATACACGTTTTAGAATGGGTAAAAGCCAAAAACAAAATGCGCTTCTGTGCTCTGCAGAGAGCAACGAGCTTGCTCTTCAGTTGCTGATGGGGTCAGCGATGGCCTTGGCCGTCAGTGGCCGGGTTTCACAGCCGCCTGCGGACTCTGTGCTGGGGAGTGAGCTGCATTTATGGAAAAGCAGCGCCCTCCAAACAGAAGTCGAGGGAGGAAAACATCCAACAAAGATCGCATGAAGGCTAGTTGATGAGGGACCAGAGCAGGAAAGCACAGGGACAGAAAGCAAGGCAGACAGGAGGGGAAGCCCGTCATCCGCGGCCCAGGGGGGACGGCCCTGCGCCTAGTAGTGAGGCTGTCCCTCTGTCCCATCCTCGTGCAGTGAGGCTGTCCCTCTGTCCCATCCTCGTGCAGTGAGGCTGTCCCTCTGTCCCATCCCCGTGCAGTGAGGCTGTCCCATCCCTGTGTGGTGAGGCTGTCCCTTCGGCCCATCGCCCTGTGCCACAGCCTCACGACGCTGCTCAGTCTGCGGGGAGCCCAGCACCCATGCACCGTCCCAGTCTGTGTAAGTTGGGCCCATGCCACTACACGAACCTACATTGAAGCAAGTTTAGAATAGGAAAGAACAAAGAAATCATTTATAACCTCACTGCTCACACATAACGATCATTTTGGTGTATTTATAGCCAGACTTTTTGATGTATAATATTATTATAAATTATTTTCACATAAAATCTATAGGAAACAGGCCATTAAAATTCAGATAATTCGCCCTGGCTGGGTGGCCCATTGGTTGGATCATTGTCCTGTATACCAAAAGGTTGCAGATTTGATTCCCAGTACTAGGTTGTGGGTTTGATCCCTGATCAGGGCACTTATGGAAGGTACCAATCGATGTTTCTCTCACATCAATGTTTCTCTCTCTCTCTCTAAAAATCAATAAAAACATATCTTCGGGTGAGGATTTTAAAAATCCAGATAATCCAAGCAAATATAAAAGTGATTATCACCTAAAATATTTACTTTCGTAGAAACTAATAGTTGAGGGTGGGGCTGGGTGCAGTTACCTGCCGCAGTTCATTCTCTGACTGTTCGCAATGCCTTCCCTTCTCATTAGCGCCTCCTCTGACTTAGAGGCACTTTCACTCAGCGTGACATACAGCATGGCCTTCATTCTCTTTCATTTAGGCCCCTGTATGCTGGTAAGCACTTTGCAACTACAAAAGGAGTGAAATGGAGCCCATGAACTTCATTCATGTTGAATATTAATTTCTCACAAATTAAGGTACAAGTTGCCTTAAATGTTAAATGCATTCTTAGAGCATCTCTGAACAGGCACCTCCTCCTTCTATATGGGAAAATGGATAAACCAAGAGGGGCAGTGACTTCCTTGATGTCAAACAGCATGTAATCAGCAGTTTATAAGGTAAGTCTTTATGCTCTTAAGCTCCATTCATTCCGTTTAGTCCTACACCTACTAGATGCCTCCAAGACAACCAAAACCAATCAGCCTCCAAGGACTCAACATGAATACAACCCACTCCCACTTTCATCCACTGCTTAATGGGACAGGCATACATAAAAAATTATCACAACACACTATACACAGGAAATCATCATCATCATTGCCGTAATCAACAGCATGGAGTCCCTTTAGAACTATTTTTTTCTTCACTATCAAAAGCCCCTGTGAGGAAACAAGACTTTTAGAGATTAATAATTTATTTCATGTCACAAAGCTAGACAGTGTCATGCTTTAGGACAGTGGTTCTCAACCTTGGCTGCACATTAGAATCACCTGGGAATCTTTTTAAAATCCTGATTTCTGGGCCTCATCCTCCAGAAATTCTGTTTCTTTGTTACTAATGTTGTGGCCCCACCCTATAACAAAGAAATAGACTTTCTGGAGGATGAGGCCCAGAAATCAGGATTTTAAAAAGATTCCCAGGTGATTCTAATGTGCAGCCAAGGTTGAGAACCACTGCTTTAGGATCTGGCCAGACCTATAATCACTGTACTGATGTACCTCCTACATTTGAGTCTCGTATACATTGCTTCAGGAACAAAAATGAGGGCTAAGTTAATGAGGAAATAGGAACAATGCAAAGATGCCTTATCGCTTCTAGGTTTTTATAGAGTCTTGATTTCTCTTATCAAACTCTGAGCCCCCAAAGACAATGAGACCAAGAGTCAGACCAAGCTTTTCCTGCAACGTTTTAAATGGCAGTAGACCGCTAACAGAAAGAAACATCTCACAACATTGCTGTGATTCTCAGTTAATTCTGCTGATGGAGGCTTTTCCCAGATGACTGAGAGGGATTTTTTTTCTATGAAAGAGAAAAAAGAATGGTCCATCAGCACTAATGCTGACATCGGCTTCAGTTTTCTCTCCACTTGAGACACTTGGACGAGGTCTAAGGATTTAAGTTACACAGACAATATCCTAATGCTGCTTCTTCACAATGTGCAACAAAACAGCATTTACTTTTAACAACCCCCTTGTTACAGTCCTCGGGATTTAAAATGGTATAAAATGAAAGCAATCCATTATAATTCTACTGAGGCAATCTTTTATTTATAGAGTTAAATGTAACATTCTAGTTAGGTTTTCAATACTTTTATCACAAACCACAAGTTGGTTTCTAAATCAGCTTATGGAAAAATAATAGAGAGTTAGAAAGCTCATTGAAGGTGACTAGCATCTGTTAGCCCAGGAGTAAGAGTCAGAGTCACAGGGGGTGCAGGGACGCCAAAACCCCCTCCCCCCCCCCCCCCCCCCGCATTGTCCATAAGTAGGGAAGGCAGTAACTGCGCAGTCCCTGGAAAGTGGGATCCAACGTGGCCAACCTCAATGCAACAGTGCATGCAAAGCAGCAGTCAGGGGTACGTTGTCTACACTATTCTAACAGCAGTATTTTTGACCCCGGATCTATCCTCTGTTATTCCACGTTGTCTAGTCTTCAGTCTTGCATGCTAAAGTGCACCTTTTGCCAGCTGTCATTTTCCTGGCAAAGGCCAACCACCCATGATCCAAGAGACAAATGTTTACAGCAGAGGCATCTCGCTGCAATGATTCCAGAGGGTTCAGAATGGAACATTCTATATGCTAAAAACTGTCCTTGGATAACAAAGACCAATACATATGCCTGAGTAAGATGTTGTTTAAGATTTAAGAAGCAATTTTCAAGATTCAAGATTGAAGTTATGTATTCAAACAAAATGTATATGGTGGTTTTGAGACAAACTTAGGAGACAAATATACCTTGATTGAAATCCGAGCTCTACCAGAAAACAGCCTAGTGGGTTATTTCACCTCCCTGAGTGTCAGTTTCCAAATACGGAAAATGGGATTAATAATAAAGCCTCTTTCACAGAGTCAAGATTATAACCTTTGCCAGATGCTTGCTATACTTTTTATTTTAGTCTAAATCTCTTTCATGAAAGCACTTTTATTTTTCTTATTTTTACTGATGTGGAAATTGAGACTTCAAGACTTTGAATATTTGCTCAAAGTCATGCAGCTGGAAAATGCTTGCACTGAGATACATTCTCAGAAATTTGAACTTGAGCATTAAAGTTTCCAATTATACTTTTAAAAAATTATATCAAAAGTCATGCTTATTGATTTGAGAGAGAGAGGAAGGGGGAGAGAAACATTGATTGGTTGCTTCCCAAATGCGCCCCAACTTAGGATTGAACCCGCAACCTAAGCATGTGCTCTAACTGGGAATTGAACCTGCAGCCTTTTGGTGTACCGGACGATGCTCTGTCATTATTACCTCCACTACCACCACCTACTATTGTCACTCTACTCTCCTGTACCACCTGCTGCTGGTCCTGCCAGCACCGCAGTCAGTAATCACATTTGGGAAAAGAAGGGTTGTGCTGGTGGATGTGACATTTGTCTTTTAAATATGGAAACATTTTAATCCAACAGAACTTTCTAGCCACACTTCTTTGGATGGTTTGAAACCAGTATGCTGTGTTTCACTGAGGAGACTTTCCACACTGACACGTCCATCCGGGCAGTGCTGCATGTACTCATAGTTTATGTCCCCCTTGGCTGTAAGGCGGGTAGTAAAAGGGAAGAAAATAATTAAGACGTGCAGATATACATCTTTCAATATGAGAAATGAGAGCCTGCATGGAACACTGGCGAAGCCCGCTGCTGCAACCCAGTGAACTTGACTCCTGGGCCTGGTCCCATCATGTCTTTGCTGTATTTTCCCCACATATAGCATATACCAGGTGGCTTCTAACTCTAATATTCTGTAAATCTATAAACAAATGGCTTCTTCCATGGGTTTCTTCCATATGTCTATAAAGCCATAGGTATGAGCAATCCTTCCAGAAGCCCACAGCAAATGGCAGTCTACCCAAAGGAGAGCTCTTCTGCTGGCTTATCTCCTTGTTTTGTAATCAACCAAAAACGAGTATGGCCTGTCTGAAAATGTCCTTTGGAAGTCTAGAATTTAAATGCATGTCACTTTACACAGTGCTTTCTCTTCAGAAATCCTTCTAATGAGCTGGGGAAGAGTACATTGTTCTTGTAAGGAAAATTTCATTGGAGTTCTTTGTATTTTAACATAAACTAATGATTGCTAAAAACTGCAGGAATAGGATAACTCTGCTCTGAATGTCTTATACCTGCAGTGGTCTTTTTAGTTTGCCAGAGCTTTCATATATATTAGGTTATGTGGTCCAAGCTTCAAACTACACCAATGACTCAAACTTAAGACCCCTAATGTCCAACTGCCTGTAAGCATCTCTGTGTGGACATCCTATAGGCACCCCCACTGCACTGTCCAAAACTGAACTCACTGACTCTGGAAACACTCCCTGGTGCTTTAGTTCAGTTAGTGGCCTTGCTGTTCACCCAATTCCCCAATCAGAAGCCTGACTTTCGTCCCTCTCTTCTTCTCATAAAACTGGACCTCTCTATTTTATCTCCCTTCATTTATTAAATACTAGAGGCCTGGTGTACAGATTTGTGCACTGGTGGGGTCCCTCGGCCTGTCCTGCGCCCTCTCGCAATCTGGGACCCCTTGAAAGATGTTGAATGCCCGGTGCATGAATCCATGCACTGGGCTGGTTTTGGCCCGATCCCCGCAGGCCAAGTGAGGGACCCCACCAGTGCACGATTCCATGGACCAGGCCTCTAGTATGCATATAAGATCTTTAGTTAATCTCTTCCTGCCTTCCCCGTTCCCCCCTGCCCTCTGAGATTCATCAGTCTGTTCCATGTTTCCATGCCTGTGCATCGAGTGTCTGCCCCCTGGTGGTCAGTGCACATCATAGCTATTGGTTGAACAGTAGAACAGTCAAACCGTTGGACACTTAGAATATTAGCCTTTTATATATATATATATATAGATACTTTTATATTTATACTAGAGGCCCAGTGCACGAATCCATGCACCTTAAAAAGAACTGTGGGCCACGAGGCTGCGGTGGGCACAGAGGCAGGTCTTAGCCCATCCTCCATGCCCCTGCCCAGCCCTTCCGCCACAGCCCCAGTCCCCTGTCTGCCAGCAGCCCCACTCCCGCCACTGCTGCTCTCACATGCTGACAGCACAGAGTGATTGGGGCTGGTGCCATCAGCAGGTGTGAGCGGCGGCTGCTGCCCCGATTGCCCCTCCGGAGCAGGGAGAGGGGGAGAAGCCCTAAGGGGTGATCAGGGCCGGCAGCCGCTGCTCACACCTGTTGATGGTGCTGAGCGATCAGGGCCAGGGCCAGGCGCTGGCAGTGGGTGCAAGCAGCGGCTCCAGCAATGGCAGTGGTTGTGAGTGGGGCCAGTGCCTGCAGCAAGTGCGAGCACTGGGTGGGACTGTTGTGTACGGGAGCAAAGAATTTTCAGTAACCACCAGAGGCTCTCCCCGATGACAGTGACCAGCGCCCCACCTTGGTCTGGTGCCCCCACTCACCTGCTCCACCATCCCGCCACGGCTGAGGCCCACCATGTTCTGCACTCTGCCACCTGCTGCCAACGCCTGATATGTTTTGCATGCCCCCCTTGGTGGTCAGCATACGTCACAGTGACAGGTTGTTCGGTTGTTCCACCATTTGGTCTATTTGCATATTAGGTTTTTATATATATACTAGAGGCCCAGTGCACAAAAATTTG
>NW_005355000.1:3268390-3300827 GCF_000412655.1 Myotis brandtii | reverse complement strand
GTGCACAAAAATTTGTGCACTCGGGGGGCGGGGGAGGGGGTTCCCCCAGCCCGGCCTGTGCCCTCTCGCAGTCTGGGACCCCTCGGGAGATAACGACCTGCTGGCTTAGGCCTGCTCCCGGGTGGCAGAGGGCACGCCCAATCCCTAGGTGCAGCCCCTGGTCAGGCTCAGAGCAGGGCCGATTGGGGAGTTGGGGAGCAGCCCCTGGTCATGCACAGAGCAGGGCGGATCAAGAGGTTGCGATGCCACCCTCAGTCACGCTCAGGGTAGGGCCAATTGGGGGGTTGGGGCCCCGCCCCCTGTCACACTCAAGGCAGGGTCAATAGGGAAGTTGCGGCGCCACCCCTTGTCACGCACAGAGCAGGGCCGATCAGGGGGTTGGGGCGCTGCCCCCTGTCATGCACAGAGCAGGGCGGATCGGGAGGTTGCGATGCCACCCCTAGTCACGCTCAGGGTATGGCCGATTGGGGGGTTGGGGCCCCGCCCCCTGTCACACTCAAGGCAGGGTCAATAGGGAAGTTGCGGCGCCACCCCTTGTCACGCACAGAGCAGGGCCGATCAGGGGGTTGGGGCGCTGCCCCCTGTCATGCACAGAGCAGGGCGGATCGGGAGGTTGCGATGCCACCCCTAGTCACGCTCAGGGTATGGCCGATTGGGGGGTTGGGGCCCCGCCCCCTGTCACACTCAAGGCAGGGTCAATAGGGAAGTTGCGGCGCCACCCCTTGTCACGCACAGAGCAGGGCCGATCAGGGGGTTGGGGCGCTGCCCCCTGTCATGCACAGAGCAGGGCGGATCGGGAGGTTGCGATGCCACCCCTAGTCACGCTCAGGGTATGGCCGATTGGGGGGTTGGGGCCCCGCCCCCTGTCACACTCAAGGCAGGGTCAATAGGGAAGTTGCGGCGCCACCCCTTGTCACGCACAGAGCAGGGCCGATCAGGGGGTTGGGGCGCTGCCCCCTGTCATGCACAGAGCAGGGCGGATCGGGAGGTTGCGATGCCACCCCTAGTCACGCTCAGGGTATGGCCGATTGGGGGGTTGGGGCCCCGCCCCCTGTCACACTCAAGGCAGGGTCAATAGGGAAGTTGCGGCGCCACCCCTTGTCACGCACAGAGCAGGGCCGATCAGGGGGTTGGGGCGCTGCCCCCTGTCATGCACAGAGCAGGGCGGATCGGGAGGTTGCGATGCCACCCCTAGTCACGCTCAGGGTATGGCCGATTGGGGGGTTGGGGCCCCGCCCCCTGTCACACTCAAGGCAGGGTCAATAGGGAAGTTGCGGCGCCACCCCTTGTCACGCACAGAGCAGGGCCGATCAGGGGGTTGGGGCGCTGCCCCCTGTCATGCACAGAGCAGGGCGGATCGGGAGGTTGCGATGCCACCCCTAGTCACGCTCAGGGTATGGCCGATTGGGGGGTTGGGGCCCCGCCCCCTGTCACACTCAAGGCAGGGTCAATAGGGAAGTTGCGGCGCCACCCCTTGTCACGCACAGAGCAGGGCCGATCAGGGGGTTGGGGCGCTGCCCCCTGTCATGCACAGAGCAGGGCGGATCGGGAGGTTGCGATGCCACCCCTAGTCACGCTCAGGGTATGGCCGATTGGGGGGTTGGGGCCCCGCCCCCTGTCACACTCAAGGCAGGGTCAATAGGGAAGTTGCGGCGCCACCCCTTGTCACGCACAGAGCAGGGCCGATCAGGGGGTTGGGGCGCTGCCCCCTGTCATGCACAGAGCAGGGCGGATCGGGAGGTTGCGATGCCACCCCTAGTCACGCTCAGGGTATGGCCGATTGGGGGGTTGGGGCCCCGCCCCCTGTCACACTCAAGGCAGGGTCAATAGGGAAGTTGCGGCGCCACCCCTTGTCACGCACAGAGCAGGGCCGATCAGGGGGTTGGGGCGCTGCCCCCTGTCATGCACAGAGCAGGGCGGATCGGGAGGTTGCGATGCCACCCCTAGTCACGCTCAGGGTATGGCCGATTGGGGGGTTGGGGCCCCGCCCCCTGTCACACTCAAGGCAGGGTCAATAGGGAAGTTGCGGCGCCACCCCTTGTCACGCACAGAGCAGGGCCGATCAGGGGGTTGGGGCGCTGCTCCCTGTCACTCACAGAGCCGCAGGGCGATCAGGGGGTTTGGGCGCTGCCCCCTGTCACGCTGATCCCGGTGCTGGGAGGCATATTACCCTTTTACTATATAGGATAGAGGCCTGGGGGCCGGCTGGTTTGCCCTGAAGGGTGTCCTGGATCAGGGTGGGAGTCCCCACTGGGGTGCCTGGCCAGTCTGGGTGAGGGGCTGGGGGCCGTTTTCAGGCTGGCGGGCGACTGAAGCTCCAAACCTCTCCTTTTTTTCTTTTTTTTTATTCTGGCATTTATTTACCTTCTATGGCTGTCACTGGAGCTGAGAGCCGGCTTTCTCTCTGAGGCTCGGCTGCTGAAAGCAGGTTTCTGGCCTTTGTTTTCGAAACAATGTTGCAACTCCAGCTCTGAGATCCCGGCTGACTGACAGGAGGTTTCTGGGGTTTTGTTTATCTTCTATAAATGTTACAATGTTCCCAACTGAAGCTCAGAGGCCGGCAAGGCAGGCGGGGGAACGTTGGAGTCCTCTGTCACTGAAGGAAGCAAGCCTCCCTGTTCGCATCAGCTGCCTGGCTGCCGGCTGCCATCTTGGCTGACAGTTAATTTGCATATCTCCCTGATTAGCCAATGGGAAGGGTAGCGGTCGTACGCCAATTACCATGTTTCTCTTTTATTAGTGTAGATATACTAGAGGCCCGGTGCACAAAATTTGTGCACTGGGGGGTATGGGTCCCTCAGCCCAGCCTACCCCTCTCACAGTCCAGGAGCCCTCAGTGGATGTCCTACTGACAGCCACAGTCTGGCAGCAGAGGCTCAGAGCAGGTGCCCCGCGTGTGTGTGTGTCCCCACAGGGGGCCTGCCCCCAGCTGCGTCGGAGGCTCAGAACAGTCACCCTGTGTGTGTATATGTGTGTGTGTGTGTGAGTGTGTGTGTCCCCGCTGGGGGCCTGCCCCCAGCCACACCATGGAGGCTTGGAGCAGGCGCCCCTCTGTGTTGATCTCTCAGGCTCCTGGCCTCCCCTGCGTGTTGTTCTCTCCCTTGAGCTGTGGCCAGGGAGGGGTGCTGCCTGCAGGCCGCGCTTTACTGCTCGTGGATCACCACAGTGACCCAGGAGCAGGCCCTGCTGGGTGCTGCCTGCGGGCCGCGCTTTCCTGGCGGATCGCTGGGGCGACCCGGGAGCAGGCCCTGCTGGGGGCTGCCTGCTGGGGTCTGCCTGTGGGCAGCGCTTTCCTGCTTGTGGCTCGCCATGGCGACAAGGAGCAGGCCCTGCTGAGGGTTGCTTGCAGGGCACACTTTCCTGCTCGTGGATTGCCACAGCGACCTGGGAGCAGGCCCTGCTGGGTGCTGCCTGTAGGCTGCGCTTTCCTGCTGGGGATCACCAGGGCGACTGGGAGCAGGCCCTGCTGGGTGCTGCCTGCGGGCCGGGAGCAGGCCCTGCTGGGGGCTGCCTGTGCACCACGCTTTCCTGCTCCCGGATCCCCTCAGCGATCTGTGAGCAGGCCCTGCTGGGTGTGGCCTGCTGGGGGCTGCCTGTGGGCCGCGCTTTCCTGCTCGTGGATCACTGGGGCAACCCGGAAGCAGGCCCTGCTGGGGGCTGCCTGGGGCCATGCTTGCCTGCTCCAGGGCCTGGCGACCTGCTTGTGGGTCATGGAGGCAATGCCTGCTGGGCTCACGTTGCCAGGGTGACACCACCAGTGTCCTGCTCCGCCACTATGGGCGCCGCCATCTTTGTCGTGGAGTTATGGTTAATTTGCATATTACTCTTTTATTAGATAGGATATATAGATAGACCCTGCCCCCTCGTCCATGTCCCAACTCTTCACCATCTGTCACCTGGATCCCTGCAGGTCTTCCTACTTTCCTCACACTCAAGTTCCACAGATCCTCTGGAGTGACATAGAAAACACCACTCTCGGGCACTCCTGGGAAGGTTCTCCATCAGTTTAAAACCCACAGTACAAACCCAGGGCCTTTCAGGCCTGACCCTGCCCATCTCTCCAGGCTCACATCCCAGATTGCTCCCCCAACATGGGCCAGCTTGTCTTCTCTGGGCTTTTGTGCAAGTCCATTCTGCTGGGGATTCCACTGCTTTTACCACATCTGACAATTCACCTGGTGTACTTCTCATCCTTTAAGCTTTAGCTCAAAGATATACCTTCAAATATAATGAGAAGAAATAATTAATAGTACTTAAAATGGACCAGGTAGTGTATTAAGCAAATTACCAATATTAACCCATTCAATTTGTCCAATGACCATATAAGTCAAGTGCTATTTATATTCCCACTTTACATGTGGGGAAAGTGAGGCACAGATAAACTAAGTGACTTAAGGTCACACAACTAATGGCAAATGGCAGAGCTGAAATGGGAACTGAGGCTGCCTGGCTCCCAAGTTCTGTTCTTAACCACTGCATCACACCTCCTCCAGTAAGCCTCCCCTGATTTACCAGTATCACCTCATCCATCCCACTGGTAAGATATAGTTACTGGAAGACCAAGGCTCTTTTTTCCATCCCAGCAATTTGTCAATTATAGTACGTATACACTATTGTTTCTCAAAGTGTAGTCCTAGCATGTCTTTCATCAGAATAATCTAGCATGTGAGTTAAAAACTGTGGAGTTGAGTCACTCCCTTTCTTAAAACTATTCAAAACTGCACAGTCCTCCACCTCACATCAGAGCTACTGATTGGCAATTTCTAAGGGCTGGGCTTGGGAATCTGCATTACCCACAACCTACCTGGGGATTAAATCACATAATGCATGTGAGGAACTCAGCCCATGGCTTCTCACATAGCAACTACTCAAAAGGTTAGCAACTATTATTGTGATGATTTTCTTTAGTATTGTTTGAGCCAAGAAGAATAAGCTAGAACCACTTTTCTACTTACTAAAATAGAAATAGGGTGGGAAACGCAGACTGCAAGCCATGCTGCTAAAGCCATAACACAAGATCTTACTTGATCAGACAAAGAATAATTTTGGAGGAAATAAGAAGTTTGTGGTTTCCAGTTCTATGTTCTTTGGGGTTTGTTTTAGGTAAACCACAGGGGAAGAGAAGACACAGATATGTTTTTATTTTAGCAGCTCTATTCCTGAGCATAGTGGCGCCTACTTAAGTAACATGACCTGAAGTACAGGAATTGAGGTGATTAAAGATTTAAAAGCTTAGAGCCATCAGCATTGTCATGCTATGATGTCTCAAGCCTCAGTACAGCAGGAAAAGCCAGCTAACACCAAGACAAGTCTGTCTGAGCCAGAAATAGGTGTCTGATCCTAGAAGAGAAGATGTACAATAATGTTAACCCTTGAATGACGTCTTGAGCAGAGTGGTTCACAGCCTGGACATCTCGCTGCATGTTGCATGGCTTACTTTATGTGCATCACTTATTGGAACCAGTTATTTAACTTGTCTGTATCTAATAGTTTGTTTGAACTATTTAAGTCAGAGTCTTTGCTCAATGTGATTAGCTCTTCCCCTCCAGGGACCTGCGGTTGCTTCTCCTGGGCAGCAAAGGCATGGCTGCCGCCTGAAGAATCGCAAGGATGGTGCATATCACAGGAAGCAAAAGGGAGGAGGATGTGGTCACAGAAGAGTAACCATGCTTACTAGTATCTTTACACTTTTCTTTAAGCGTTTCCTAATTCCTTTTTAGAGTTACGTTCCTGATGACACTCATTGCTTGTGCATCTGTCTTCCTGCCAGTTCTTTGGCAGCAGGTCAGGTCTCAACTCTGTGTCTTAACATCTAACCCAGAACAGGCAGTCAGCAAGTGCTTGTGGAATGAGAAAAGGGAAGGAGGGAAGGCAGGAGGAAGGAAGGAAGGAAGGAAGGAAGGAAGGAAGGAAGGAAGGAAGGAAGGGTGGGAGGGAGGGAGGGAGGAAGAAAAGGAATGGAAGGAAAAGTTTATTTCTGTATGGTCATGATGCTTAGCAATTTATAATTAATGTTGGTGTAAAGTTTAGACTTGCAATAATGACACAATAAAAACAATTTTGTAAAACCATTATGTCCACAATAATGGAAACGCCTACTGTGTGCCAGGCAATGTGCTAAACCCCAGTGCTTCTATTATCTATCAATCACACACTTTAGTTTCCAAATTCCACTGCTCAAGAATGAGACAAGAAAATGGCTCAGAGAAGCTCATTTAGAAGATATTTAAGAACTTAAGTTGGCCACAAATTCAAGATATAAATTGGCAATAAATGTAAGTTGGACATACATTTTAAAATGTGATGTAAAAAATTAGCAAGCTCTTAGGTTGCATTGACAGAAATATAAAATCTCAAATGAGAGGTATCAGTTAGCATTTTTTCAAAAGAGAGTCCATATCTGAAGAACTGGGTCCAATTTTGTGTCCAGAAGACAGTGACAACTTGGTAATTCATTCTTTTGGTAAATATTTTTGAGCATTCAGCAGGTGCAAGACACTTTGCTAAACGCTGTCAGTAAAAAGAACAGGATAATAGCATCCCTTACCCTGATTACATATTACATTATATATTCTAGAAGTTTACATAAATGAAATCATAAAGTATGTACTTATTTTTGTCTGGAATAATTATTTTGAGATTCATCTGTGGTGTTGCATGTATCAATAGTTCATCCTTATTATTGCTGGGTAGCATCCTATTGTATGGATATTAAACAGTTTTTTTCTCCATCCACCTGTTGATGGACATTTGAGTTGTTTCCAGTTAGATGAACACATAGATAGGTAGATAGATGATAGGCAGATACATATACATATACATATACATATACATATACATATACATATACATATAAGTACATCTACCTATTTACACATGTATGTATGTAGTTGTCTATCCACCTGCACAAAAAAAAAGATTTACACACAGATTAACAGATTAAATGGGACACGTCTATGTCTCCACTCACAATTTTAACTCTCCAGCACACTACCTGGCTCTTTCGTGAGTTCTAAGTAGAAGACAGTTGACATTTGTGATACTGTGATATAATAAAACATATATACTTGGTCTTCAGGCCTGGTCCCTAAAATGCTTACAATATCCAGGGTGATGGTGTCTTTTTGTACTGAGATAACTGGTGGCTCAGGACCCTAGATACCTTCTGGATGGAGGGTGAGCTGGACACCACAAAGACCAAGGCAAGATTACAGGGTTGAAAACTTTAGTTCCAAACCCCAAATCCATGGAGTGGAGAAGACCAGAAGGTTGAATCCAATCACCAAAAACCAATGGTTTAATCAACAATTCCAATATAATAAAACCTCCATAAAAATCCTTAATTAATGGGGCTCAAAAACCTTTCAGGATGGTGAATGCATCCATGTGTCAGGAGAGCGGGACACCCCAATTCCATGGATCTCACCCTATTACCTCTTCCTCTGGCTGTCCATTAATGTCCTTCATCATAGCCTTTATAATAAACGGGTACTAGCAAGTCAAGTTTTTTTTGTTGTTGTTCTGTGAATAATTCCAGCAAATTGTGCAGCCCAAGGATGGGGTTGTGGGCACCCCTGATGTACACAGTCAGTCAGAAGTGCAGGAGGCCTGGGACTTGGGACTGGCACGTGAAATAGGTGGCAGTCTTGTGGGACTGAGCCCTTAACTTGTCGAGTCTGCACTAACTCCAGGTAATTAGAATCGAATTGAATTGTACGATGCCCAGGTGGTGCCCGAAATTTTGGAGTATTGATTGGTGTGGGGGAAAATATCCCACGTAGTTGGTGTCAGAAGTGCAGGTGAAAACACTTTCCAAAGTAATAGGTGTGGGAGACAGTGAGTAAGACCCACCACCAGGCAGGACAGGTTGGTCAATTTCCTCAATGGTAACTGTAAACATAGAGGGCAGGACACTAGGCACCTTCTCAGGCGCTCAGGAGGTGCCCTTGCGTTGTGCTTCCAAAGCACTCCATACATCCCCAATCATAGCCAACTAGTCTCATTCTAGTTTAGAAAATCTCCAGAACGCAAAGATCAGGCGTTCACATTTACACGATCATGTAAGAAACCAGTTTGCAATCATTCTTGGAAAGTCCTAAATAAAAAAAAAACTAACCCCAAAATTCTACCACATGCTAAGAAAGCAAATCAAAACTGAAAACTGCCACCAGCAACAATCAGAGTCACAGGGGGTGGGAGAGGTGCTCCCGGGCCTGGGGGAGAGCAGTGGCCTGGCCTCCCTCATCTGAGGGTGGTTGTAATTTGGATAAGAGACAACACAAACTAGCTGAATACATGACGAACAGGAAGACATTTGCAGAGTACAAATCCACAGCATTTACAAGTTTCTGTCCGTGATGGGTCTGGATTGACTCATGACCCACAGGTCTGGGAGACAACACTGAGGGGGTACAATGGACTCCTCCCATGACGAGTGGTGATTAGCTATCCTGTACATGTCAAGGATTGTTTTTCCCAAAATGCAGGTATTTCCCAGGAAGAGTAAGGGGGAATAACTCAATGACAAAAAAAGACACTCCTAGAGTTTGCATCTTTGTCTCTTGTTAAATTTACAATGAGAAAGATTTTTTTCATCTAAATTATATAGTAGCATCAGATACAACAGGATGCTTCTCAGGCAGAAAATGGAAAACAAAAAATACAAGATGTTTTCTAAGGAGTTAGAAAGCTTTCTTTGACAAGTTATGTCGCAATAAAATATTAATGTGTGCTCATTTGTCATGTGTTAATTAGCAGAATAAGCTGTAGGAAGTCCGGATTACCATGCAAATGTTAATTAGGTCATAATTTATGCTAAGCATTTCTAAGTTTAGGAGACTGTGTCTCATTTAGCAGCAGTTGAACTTTAGAAATAATTTGCATGTGCAACTGCTCGGTTTCAATTTTAATATGATAGTCACTTTATTTTAATAAATACAAGAGACTGCATTTAAATAATAGCAAATTCTGAGCTAATGTGGTCACAGTCAGTACATTTCCCTGATAGAAGAAGCTGTCCTTTAATCACCACTGGGGGGGGGGAGAATCAACGCCCTGCTTGCTTTTGCCAGAAAACGTGCTCCTCCATGATTTTTACATGACCCAGCCTGACGCCGTGAGCCCACGTTGTCATGGTTTTGTCTCCACCTCAGCTCTCTACAGACACAACCACACAGCAGCATCCCTTGTCTGTTTTCCCAGAATTAAACTTCATTTCTCATTTATTTCTATTCTGTTCCAGCATGATGAGTGATCGCACTGGCGCCTGAATTCCTGTAAGCGGTGGGGAACTTAGATGGGAACCGTGTCCCTGTCCCTGTCCCAGGCGGGACAGCTTGCGGGAGAGAAACCCGCACTGGCACCCCAGGCGGGGCAGCTTCCTGTCCGCTCCCACGCCAATCAGAGCAGGGCTCACCTGTTCCCACCTCACGGTCATGGGCCCCTTGAAGCGCCTGTGGAAACCAGAGGACCAAACGCGTTGTGTTGTTCGAGGATCATGAAACTAAAGGTGTGATTATGCTTTGGGTCAGGTTCACATACCTGCTGATTGGGAAGACAATTTTTTCTAAACTTCTAAAAAGATTTGTAATTCATGCTTTCCTAATTTAAAATTGTTCTCTTTCATTATGAAATATAATCTTTGAAAAGAAATCTTTTTACCCTCAAAAAGTATTTTCATTTACACTTCTTGTCCATGTGCACGTATGTTAACATACCTGTAACTGTGGTGCATGCCAAGCTTATCATAGATCCATGCTTTCCCACTGCCAGTGGCCGTAATATTTAAAATATGCTCTCAGAGGCGAGCCCCACCACCAGCTCAGCACAGGGAAGGACGCAAACGCAGGACTGGGTGTGGTCACCTAACCCCGCCCTAGCAGCTGGCGTTTATTTCCCACGCAGGCTTCCCAATGAGCTTCCATTCACACTTTTCTTTTTGAATGTGAGTTTGCTGCCCACGTGTAAAGCCCAGATTTCCCCCTTCTCCTGGGCAATGTTGCATCTACATTTCTCCATGGCAACCACCCACTGCAGCTAGCCTGGTTTTTCCTACATGTAGTAGCCCTCTCTCCAAAGTCAGTTCTCCTTTAGGTTACCTGCCTGGCTGTGTGGACACCTGAGTGGGCAACCACTGCTGGACCATGAAGCTCATATTCCTTAGCCCAGTGGTAGGCAAACTGTGGCTCTCGAGCCACATGCGGCTCTTTGGCCCCTTGAGTGTAGCTCTTCCACAAAATACCAACTTCTGTGCATGGGCCATGAAGTTTCAATCGCACTGTACGTGCACGCCCACATGTGGTATTTTGTGGAAGAGGCCACACTCAAGGGGCCAAAGAGCCACATGTGGCTCGTGAGCCGCAGTTTGCCGACCACTGCCTTAGCCTGTCATGTAAGACTCTGAATGAGTGCCTTCAACTACTGACTTCAACTCATTGTTTCACAAGTTTTTGCTAAAATCAAAGTGATGTTACCTTTGACCCAAGAAAGGAAGCTTTTCAGACCAAGAGGCTTTTCTTCCCGACATCCCACTAATCAGGGCTGCTGCTTCCCTGTCTTTGCCCTTAACCAGGTCATGTTTATATTTCAAGTCATTATTCCGCCACTCCCTCCCCTGTGAACCCTCATTTCCCACTGCAAACTGGAATGGTTTCCTCTAGGCTCCCAGTGAAGCCGGCAGAAAGCACTTATGTGGGCTCATGGTTTAGCTTTTTCCATAGATAAACCCTAGGGTCTCACTCACATCTAGGAAGACATGAATTACTAGTGGATTATTTGAATTGGTTTGGTCAAGAACCTGTTTTTCTGTTTTGTTTTGCTGATACTTTGTTATTGCTGTTTGTTTATTTGGTGTTAATATACCCTTGACAGATCCTTCTCCAGAGGCCACAGTGTAGTGTTTCAGGGCTTCGATGGCATTTTAAATGACAGGAAATTTTGTTTCTTTGTCTATATTTCTGCATCTCTCAAAAACATTTGTACAGAATCATGACGGTGGGCCTGAAGCCTCATATGGCCACTACTGGCTAAAACTGAATAGCAAGTCTTCCTGAGCCCGGAATTGCCCTCCGGGTTGCTACAGTCCTCGCCACTCCTAGTGACCCTGGTTCACCTCAGCAGCCCCTCACTTGCCTGCCCACCCCCGCGGAAGCACCTCAGTTTGACACCACCTTAGTCCACACATAAGTGCTAGTCAACCAAGAGCTGTTCCCTGTCAGCAGTGAGGTAGCACCAGATAGATGGACAGATTTCAAAATAAAATACCACTTTCTTATGCCTATACATTTGCCGGATGCATGGAAACCTGTCATGGTTTGGAGATCACAGACTGTATTATCGAGGCATCATGTCTACGTTGCCGCAAGGAAGGAAATCCCATTTTGATGAGGAATAAAGGTAATGTATCCAGGGAACACAAAGTGAGAGACTCCGCTTTGCCAGTGGTTTAGCTTCCCCTCCTTCCTGGGGGGTGTCTGGGGAGAAAGATGACCTCATCTTCAGAAATACAGACGCTCCTACATGTCCCTCAGGCAGCTTTCGTCATCAGCCACAGCTCTGCTCCTCACTCATGCACCTGCTGCTGGAACCCACTCCAGGTCCAAGCTGCTGCACAAGGTCAGTAGAGCTTACGGCCCGTGCAAACGATCCATGATTCTGGTCTTAAGTGATCACTTTCAGGCTTCGAGCAAAACCCTCAGTTTTGGGGGATGAGATAAACAAGCGAACTTTTTCGTGCCTGGCCCCTTTCTAACTCCCATGCCTAGGACGGTGTACCATTCTGACTCAGATGGAGGATCCGAGTGGGAACCCGAGTCTCCTTAAAGCACACAAACGGAATTAAATGTAGAGGCCTTGGTAAGGAAAGCAGAAATTTATCAAGCACCATATTTTTTAAAATAAACGTATGTCTTCTTCATGCAAAACTTAAGGCAACTGAGACTTAATAAATGCCCTCAGATTCTGCTACTGACACACACCAGGTGCACACAGCATCGATAAGAAGGGCCGGCGTCACACGCCTCTCACAGATCCCGCCACCACGGGAAGGGTTCTCGGTTTAAGCATACAGTTACTTTCTCCAACTGTTAGCTCCATCTCCAAACAAAGTTAAAACCATCCAGAGAGACAGCAAGAAGGAGAGCAAGGGCGCAGACTCAGTACAAATCTGCACCTTGGTCAAACTACACTACGGGATCAAGTTCCATCATCCATCCCAGCAAGATGGTGAGCGACAGTGGGACTTGAAGAATCCAGGCTTTCATGAAATAGAGCCTGCCCTCTAAGACGAGCAACCAAAGCCCAGCTAATTGGATTACCCAGGAGCCTGTTTAAAGAAGAAATATTTCTCAATGAAATTACCCAGCCTCCCTGAAGCCCGCCTCCAACCTTTTTATCTTTCCTCTAAGGCACATGCATCTGAGCTCAGGATGAGGGCTCATGGCTCAACCCAGAACTGGCCCAGGAGCACTGGAAGTCGAGCCAGCTCATCCACATCCACGGAGGCCAGGGGACTCTGATTCATTAGCCAAACTAAAAATAAGTAAATGAACTATAACAATGCACTGATTTCCCCTGAAGGACCCACCATGTCCAGAATGTTCCCCCCACTCCGTACCCCGACCCACCTACTTCACTGCTGAAATACCACTGCTCTGGCTTTAGTCAGTAAAGTATGGTGTCATGGCCTCACGATGCTTTTGATATAGAAATACCCTGCCCGGGGCATCACATAAAGTTGCTTTCATCATCTGTACACCAGTGTCTGCCCATGTGCATTCCCACCAGCGGGTATGACAGCCATGACGAGGGGAGGAGGCACTTTGGGCTGCTGTATGTATGTACACACACACATACACACATGCAGGCAGACACAGGCATGGGTGCAGTGGTGGACCTTTTTTTTTTTTTTTTCTCCTCACCCAAGGATATTTTTCCATTGATTTTTAGGGAGAGTGGAATGGAGGTGGAGAGACAGAGAGAAACATCATCGATGTGAGAGAAACACATCGATTGGTTGCCTCCTGAATGAGCCCCAACCAGGGCCTGAGCTGGGGAGGACCCTGCAACAACGGTACATGAACTTGACCAGTACATGGTCCACAGGCCAATGCTCTATCCACTGAGCCAAACTGGCTAGGGCTGCAGTGGTGGACTTTTGAGGCAGGAGAGCCTGTAGGTTGAAGGACAATACAGAGGCAACAAAGATCAATGTGTCCGCCTGGCAAGCCCTGCTCACAAAGGAACACGCCCTCTTGAGCATTCAGAGCAGGTTCTCACTTCAGTCGCCTGAATGAGACGAGAGGAGCGGGTTCATTTAGGCCCCAGCTGAGGACGCCAGGAAAAGCCCGTGGAGCCGCTGCCGCACGGAAATAGATTTATTTGCACCCAGTCACTTAAGCTCAGGTGCCCTTCTAAGTTAATAACAATTACGCTCGCTCTGCCATGGCATTGGGTTAATAATTCCCAACTGAGTCAGTAAACCAAACAAGCCTATTTTTACAAAGACCTTATTTCCTCTGAATCCTTAATTCATTAGTTAGAGCTGGCCCTTGGCTAGATTGGGGAATAGATCAAGCTTATGCATGGAGCCTCTTCTCTCAGTCTGCTTCCATATATCCCAGGCCACTTCTTTCATTGCACAAAATACATCATTGGGTGTTTCTTGCTGACCCCAGGGATCAGGGACCCTGTGATGGAACCTTCCCTGCCTGTGCTCTCTACCCAGCATTCTCCCTTCTTGCTCTCAGAAGTCCCCTAGCCTGTCCTCTGCTCTCGCAGAGATGTTTCTTTACCTTCCCAGGGAACTTAGTGGGTAGGAATGTAGGCTCTGGGGCCAGGGCACTTGAGCTCAAATCCCACTTCTGCTATTGCTAACTCCGTGACCTTGAGAAAGTTATCCAGCCTTCCGCCTCAGTTTCTACATGTGTAAGTCAGACAACAGGGTTGTTGGAGAAATACCAATATTTATATGTCTAGTGCAATTAGAGCAGTGCCTGGCAATTTGCAAACCCTCAATAAGCATTAGCTACCATTTTTATAAATGTCATCTAGTACAATATTCTTCTTCCCACACTGTCGTCTTCAAGCCACTAGCACAAATGCTCCCCAATACTTCTTCTCGGCTCCTGTAGAAAATATGAGGCTGCAGGAAAGGAGGCACTTGGATACCACTGACACCCTGAAGGTGATGGGAACAATTACCTCTTACTCACTTAGCATGTGGGATTTTATACATAATGGCAAACACCCCACTATTTGGTCCCATCTTCAACAATCTCTGTTGGCTTCCAATCCTGAAACTTCTCAATTTATGATACTTTTCTACCACCAGAATTCATCTTTCTAGATAGTCAATGACTGAACTGAATGATAAGCAGCCATAGATAATATCATACATATTTAACATATATTAAGTATATATATTCTACATAATAAAAGCCTAATATGCTAAGTGTCCGATCATTCATTCAATCGTCTGACCCTGCAGTCCTCACCACTCCCTAGCGACCCTGGTCAGTCACTATGATGTGCACTGACCACCAGGGGGTAGATGCTCCAACTGGTTGGTTAGCTTGCTGCTGGGGTCTGGCCAATCAGGACTGGGCGAGATGGGCCAAACACGCCCTGGAGCCCTCCGTCGGTCCTCCCCTGCCTCTAAAATATTTCTTCTAATTAATTTCCTTTCAATGTGTACGAATCCGTGCACTGGGCCTCTAGTATACATATGTAATTAAACTGTAAAGTTTCCCAAAGTCCTAAAACTTAGATATCAGTACATACCTTTGTTCAACAAAGAGAAGTGAATTGAGTTCTGAGACATTATTAAGTGTGGGCTCTGATGTGCCATTGTGTAAGCATGTTTGTTTTTCCTTTCCCTCTGGGATTTAAGACCCATTTGATTATATTCTCAATATCGATTCAGGAGGGAAAGAGTGCTGGGTTCGGGGTCAGTCTCAGCCATGCCTGTTAAAGACTGGAAGACCTTGTCAATATTCATTAATCTCCAGACTCTACATGTTTGTCTAGAAAATGGGGAAACAATCTCACAGAACTGATTTAAGTTTCAACTAAGACATATGGAAACACTTCGTGAGCTGTGCAGTCAACACAAGCATACAGACCATTATTGGCATGTTACAACAATAACAGTCAGTGCTTTTTAGTTCTTATTATGTGCCAGGAACTCTTTTAAATGCCTTATATAGATTGTCTTGTTCAATGCTCAAAACAACAAAATCAAATGCCATTAGGATTCCTGTTTACAGATGAGCGCTAGAACTTGAATTCTCTCACTAGATTTTCAGCATATACCCATACTTCCACCAGAAATACAGAAATGATTATCATCTGTGATACCCTATATATTGGGTTCTTATTGCTGCTGTAACAAACTACCACAGACTTAAGTGGTTTAGAACAAAACAAATATATTATCTTAATTTCTCGAGGTCAGAAGTCTGAAATGGGTCGTATGAGGCTAAAATGGAAGTGTTAGCAGGGCTGCATTCCTTCTGAAGATTCTAGGGGAGAATGCATTCTTTTCCTTCTCCAGCTTCAGGCTCCACCCACTGCTGGGCTGTTAGCTCCTTTCTTTGTCTGCAAAGCCAGCAATCCCAGGACACTGGCCCTGCTTTTGTCACATCTTCCCTGATGCTGCTTGGAGCCTTTCTCTTTCACTTACAAGGACACTTGTGATGACCTCGGGCCTGACCAGATAATCCGGAATAATCTAATCATGTCTGTGAAGTCTGCTTTGCCAGGTCCAATACCATATTCATCAGTTGTGGGGATTAGGATGGGAGCATCTTTGGGAAGTCATCATCCTGCCTACCACACCCTGCAATGGCCAAGTTATAAAATTACAATAAAGAATTGTTTCTAATACATAAAAATGGAAAGGAAGTAACAGCATCTCTTCTGTGACAAAGATCCGTGCTTCAATGTGGCGGGGACATATATGTTGTCTCACCATCCTAGTGAAATGATTGATGTGGTAGCAACAGCGGGGCAAGTGCACAGAAGGGAGGAGGCTGGCTGGGGGGAGCAGGGGAGCTCTGTGTCCGGTGATGGGGCTTGGCTGTTGGATAAGGCTAACTGTACCATCTCTAGCAATGAACCATGAGAAACTATTTGAGTTATCACAGCGGCAAATCTGCACATTATGCTAGTAGCTCTCCATGCCTGGCTCCCAATGCAGGTTGTGGGCTACACATCTGCTCTGACCCAGGAAGTGACTCTGCACCAGCCCTGGGGAAACCGCCGAGATCAGCAGAGCTGCTGGCCGAGGGTAAGAGGAGCCTACAGCTGTGGGAGAGGAGCAGGATCATGGACTTCGCTTGTGGCTCAAGCCTAGCAGCCGGGACGGTAGCTCCTCCCCATTCCACCTCCCATTGCAAGTTGTGCCCAGCCACCCCTTCCTGTGACAAAGTCAACTTCACTTACAAGGACACTTGTGAGCCCACACACTTGTGGGTCATCAGTGGATCCGAGTGCGGCCAGGGTGAGGGATAACACATGTTGCACCGCCCTATCTGCCAGATGTGTGCATGTCTCCAGTGAATTCTAGTTGCCAATCTCGGCATCCCTGGGCCCGAAAGCCTTTCCTTCTAGACCAGTGGTTCTCAACCTTCTGGCCCTTTAAATACAGTTCCTCATGTTGTGACCCAACCATAAAATTATTTTTGTTGCTACTTCATAACTGTAATGTTGCTACTGTTATGAATCGTAATGTAAATATCTGATATGCAGGATGGTCTTAGGCGACCCCTGTGAAAGGGTCATTCGACTGCCAAAGGGGTCGCGACCCACAGGTTGAGAACCTCTGTTCTAGAACTATGATCAGGGCCCCATGACCAAGGTCAACAGGCTGGACGTGCCTGGAGTTGACTTCCAGAGTCGCTCTTCCCACGGTCTCGCAGGAATGGAACTGGGGCGCACACTGTGCAGCGCCCTTGCTTCTCGGCTGGCAAGTCTGTGGTGCGGGGTTGCCCTACTTCCCAGTCTCCATGAGATTAAGGTCTGAGGGTTCACGATGGTGTCTGGCTTTATCCTGTGGTCTGACTGGTCATCTGTTCTTTCCTGTATCATATGACATTTCCTGCACCTCCCAGGCCAACCTGGATCGCCTCGGGACCTACCGCTGGGTAAAAAGACATGGAAGCAGGCGACCAACCACCCGGTTTGCTCTGGACTGAGGGGTTCCTGGAACATAGGACTCTTAAAAAAATATATTTTTATTGATTTCAGAGAGGAAGGGAGAGGGAGAGAGAGAATCATTGACCGGCTGCCTCCTGCACTCCCCACACTGGAGATCGAGCCCGAAACCCGGGCATGTGCTATGATCAGAATCAAACCATAACCTCCTGGTTCATAGGTTGATGCTCAACTGCTGAGCCACGCTGGCCAGGTGGGACTTATCATTTTAAAACTAAAAGAGTCCTGGGCACCAGCTCGCAGGGGCCTGGGGCCGAGGCCTCTCAGGATGTGGAGCTGCAGGGCTGCCTCGGAGAACGTGCTGGGGAAAGTGGGATGATTGGCCCTCACAAATCTTTGGAATCGGTTTCTGCTGCTAGAAACGGGCAAAATGGCAACCCAATCACCTTTGCTGGCAGCAAGTGGGGTGCTGGGCTACGGTGTCATAAGTCCTAAACCTCCCGGAGAGTGGAATGGGAGGGCGCGCTGGGGGAGGACGCCCAGCTTAGGCGCCGTCCAGCACTGGAGAGAGACACTGGCATGACCAGGGTGAGGGCTGCGGACTTGGCTTGTTGTGTCACGTACCACCAAGGGGCTTACAAAAGAAATAACAGGCGCCAGGGAGCTAACACCCAGCCGAGGCGCAGCGGCGCCGGGCCTCTGGGCCAGCACCGGGAGGACTCAGCCTCCGCAGGCCGCTGGGAGAGCCTGCAGCATCAGGGCCGGGACCTGGCGGGGAGAGGAAAGGGGATGTTTAGGTCTCGGGCTCAGCAAGCCTGCTGGTGCAGGGGGGGCGTGATGAAGACACCAGGGGACCCTAAGGCGTGGGCCATCTGGTAAATGAATTCTGGGCACAGGAACTCCCGCTTTCCTGCCAACCCCCTGGGACTGAAGAAGCCACCACCATCCCAGGGTCAGAAGACAACATCCCCTCCTTGTCTGCAGACCAAGCAGAAGCTTCACTTGGGAGGAGACCTTGCAAACTGACGCTCTCCTTCTTGAAGATCTGCCCGCGCTTCCCACAGAGGCCAGGAACGAGGGCTTCGGGGTGGCCTGACTGGAGAAGTGCTAACCCGGCATCTGGAAGAAAGGAGTTGCTCACAGAGCTTCAGGACCTGGCCATAGGCACCTGCAGAGCCGGGTGAGACGCCTGGTCATGGCCCTTGAGGGTGCTGCACCTGGGGCAGGGAGGGGAGCGAAATAAAGCCCCAGATACAGGAGATTTGACAGATATCAAGGCATTCCCATACAAGACAAGCCAGAGATCCTAAGAAATTAAAACACCCCCTCCCTTCTCTCTCTCTCTCTCTCTCTCTCTCTCTCTCTCTCTCTCTCTCTCTCAGTTAATGAGCCTTGGAATTGGTAAATAAATATACCCATTTGATGGGCCATTTCTGAGGCATGTGTTTTGCATATTTCCCCGTGGGATTAAGCTCCAGTCATCCACAAGGGCAGGTGGCTTAGTGATGTCCCTGTATTGACTACCTTCCCTTCCCACCTCCCACTGCTTGGGGTGTTTCCTTTACCATCCACATAAAATGCCTGCGTCCAAATCTTTGCCTGAGAGCCTGCTTCTCTGAGAACCCAGACCTGAGCACGGAGGCAAATATCTCATCACTAAAACTGTAAGCACATTCTTTAATCTACCGTCTCAAAAATTAAAAGGAAACAGAAACATATTTAGTACCAGATTACAAACTTGAAGATAGTAAAACTCTCGGCCATTATGCTATCGCCCCAGATCTTAGAAACTGTCTGACACATAATCGCTACTTACGAAGTATGCAGTCAATAAATGAATAAACAAATGAATAAATGAAAAGATTAACTACCACCAACAACGTAATTGAGGAGGTGACAAAATGTTGCATGTGAAGGGCAGGACAGTACTCTAAGTCCTTCAGGCTTCCAGTCACACAGTATCAGTCACTACCAGGCAGCTCATCTCTTAAAAGGTGAAAGTAGTCATAGAAAATATGTAAACAAATGAACATCGCTGTGTTCCAACAACATTTTATTTACCAAAAAGGCAGAAGTCTGGATTTGGCCCATGGGCCATAGTTTGCCAAACTCTGGTGCAAACCAAAATTAAAACCATGCCAAAATTTCAAATAAGGGAAGGGAAGCACAGAAAATGTTCTGTTTTACTGATATCAATTATCTGATTTATTGATGACTATATTAATATTAATTGTATCATTTATATTTATAGTATTTATAATATTATCAATATTAACTAAATAGTTTTGATAGCTAATTTGATACTTTTTGAAATATAAAATTATTATGTTTAAAAACTTATTTTTGATGGCCCTGCTTTGCTTTGACTGTCCTTTGGCGGTCTATTTTGCAACTCTGAGGAGAAGAAGTTAGTTTGCTATTTTGGTAATTCTATACCACACAAATTACTGTAAAATAAAATAAAAAAATTCACAAAATGAAGAACAGAGACAGATTCCATTGCAAAAAATAAAATAGGCTTGTCTAAGCACAGTGGTGTCTACAACTAACTGATCAAAGCCAGGTACAGATTTCTTGCCCTGGCCAGTGTGGCTCAGTTGGTTGAGCATTGTCCCATGCACAGGTGGTCACCGGTTCAATTCCCAGTCAGGACACATGGGAATTGTCCTGGGGCATGCAGAAGACAGCAGATGGATGATTCTCTCTCCCTCTCCCTTCCTCTTTTTCTAAAATCAATAAAAATGTATTTTTTAAAAAGTAAAATAAACACATACATTAAAATGTGGACACCAAGTTTTGGGAGGTAAAATGCAAAGAGATGGAATAAACCTGATTTTGTTTTTATTCCTACTTGGAAAAATACCAGCAGACGCGAGCAGTAGCCTGTACTTAGGCCTTAAATATTGACATTTTCACCTGTACAATATGGCCTTAATCACAGGTGTTACATTTTCAATAGACAATTCTGCTGGAGTATTACTTTAAACAATTCACACTGGAATTATCCTTGGCTCTCCATTGAAGAAGGTCCCACCCCCACCCAACCACCTTCTTTCAAATCACACTGCTTTATCTCTGTGATTGCACTCAGAGTTATCTGAAATGTTTGTGTATTTGAAAATTGCCCATGCTGATGCTGAAGAAGTTGTGAAGATGTTAACACGAACCCAAAATGGCTGCTGTAGAATGTTGGATGATGTCTGGTGGGTCCACGGGGATCCTCTGATTGTGTACAGTGGACACCTTTGACTGCTTTTGCCAATCTATTTTGCAACTCTGAGGAGAAAAAGTTAAATTGAGGATGGTGCTGGTGAAATGAATGTTTTCTTTAGAGAGCAGGGCAAATGATTCCTGCTTGTAGTGATGCAAATAAATATTGTCCGTTAGAGATTATAAATCTTTATAAGTCCCATTTTCATTAGAATGAAATGTGCAGTATTGCTGGTAAACTAAAAAATTAATAAGTTAAATAAAATCTTTGATGTGGTCACTTTGTACTTCTGTCAGATTCATAGTTTTACCTTTTTGAAACATCTTTTAACACTAGACACAAGATTCAAAAGAGAGCCAGATAAGGGACATTGTCACGTTCAATGTTGTGCCAAGCACATTGAAGAAACTCAATAAATGTTCGTTGTCTGAATGAATGAATGATCAGATAAATGAATAACTAAAATAAATGGAGATGGCCTACCAGGAGAGAAGGCCCGGGACTTTCAGGACTGCCCTGGAGAACTTCTAAGCTGTTCAGTGTCCGAGAGCTTTCAACCCAGGGTCTATGTCCTGGTTTATGGGGATGCATTTTCTCAGGGTAAAGGATGCCTTTCTACAATTAGCCCAAAGGCTCCACGTGGACTAGGGGAGGGTTTGAGAACACTGTGCGGATGCTGAAGACCCAGAGTGGTCATAGTGAAAATTCAGCATCAAGACAAAACAGACTGTCATTGAGAAAGGATGTTTTGATGGAGAAGAACTATTTAGGGCCTTTTAAATAAAAATTATCTAGAAGAGCCATCTTTCAAGTTGAAGGAAGACTCAGCACTTAAAAATAAGGGAAAGAGGAAGTCCTGGTGATTTCTCAACAGTGAAGAGCTATTAACAATCACTCACTGTGGTGAGATTCAGAACAGGAAGCATTTTGAATTGGAATAGTCCATTTTAAAAATCATGCTGTCATAATATTGAGAGTTAAACAGGTATAAATCATAGCCTTGCGTGCTTCTCATTGCCAGATACTTCAGTGATTTATGGAGAAAGTCTTCCTTGGATCACAACAAAGATGAAGGATTTGGTAGGCTGTCTCCTGTCACCTCAAACTGTCAGAGATTGATAGAACGATATGAAATGTAAAGAGCACCATTTGTATTGTTAAAAAGATTCTTCAATGGTTAAAATTATTTTAGAAGAAAAGAAAATAATGGTTTTGTCAACTAGGAACCTGGTACATTTAAAAAAAAAATAGGTTATTCAAAAAAAATAACATTCCAGGCCTAAACCAATTTATCTTGCCAAAATATTTTCATGCATCTTTCTGAAGCTGGTAAACCAGACAAGTCATGAGGACGGTTTTAAATCATCTGAAATATCATAGTGCACCCAGTGCCAAATGTTAGAGGGTAAAAGTTCAGAAGTGACATATCCAATCTAAACCAGGGCTTCTCAACCTCAGCACGAGTGATATTTTGGGCCAGAGAAGTCTTTTTGCACAGAATTATCCATCCCCTATAGAGTGTTTAGCAGCATCCTTGCCTCTACCCATGAGGTATCAGTAGTCCTCTCTCCCATAGTTAGGACCACTAAAGAAATATCCAGACATGGCCAAATGACTTTGGGGGGACAAAAAGCACCCCTCGTTGAGAGCCACTAACTGAAAACCCATGCATTTCTAATAAGTTATTAACATTTAACTAGTACATATTTGTACCAGATTCCAATCTTAGCAAGGCTATCAAGAACTATCTTGTTATCTTTTCTCCAACAGACTCCCAGTGTTTCTTCTACTGAAAAACAGAGGAACAGTAGAAATCAAAGGGGCTGTAGTAGAAACCTTTATTGAGTTCTGATTATGTTCCAGATGCTATGCTAAGACTAGTACATGGATTAACTCCTGCAATCCCCACAACAACTCTATGAGGCAAGTATTCTTATCATGACCATGTTGAAGATGAGAAAATGGAGGGTTATAGAAATGCTTGAAATCACCAAAGTAGAAAGCGTACCAGCAGAGATTCAAAACCAGGCGGGATGATAAAGACTCTACTTTTAAAAAAATTATCTTTATTGTTGAAAGTATTACAATGTCCTCCTTTAAACAAAATAGATCCGGAAACATGGAAGCATGCAACAGACTGATGAATCTCAGAGGAGAGGAGTGGGGCAGGAAGAGATTAACCAAAGACTCTATTTTCAATGTCTATGTTCTATTCTCTCCATGAAGTACAGTCTTTATCTCAGTAGACAGCTATGGACAAAGATACTTTGGCTCATGGGCCAGACAATGATCCGTAGGTCAAAGCCAGCCCCATTTCCTGTTTTAGTCGGTAAAGATTAATGGGGCCACAGCCACGCCCATTCATTTACATTGTGCCTGAAGATGTTTTCACTCAAGAAAGGCAATTGAGTAGGGGAGACAGAGACTGTAGGGCTCATAAAGATGAAAAACAATTTTCGGGCCCTTTGCATAAACACTTTGTCTATGCCAACCTCTGTTTTAAGCTGTGAAGCTGGCCCCTCAAATGGTAACTGGTTGAGCCAGAACTTGAACCCAGCCCGATTGCTCACCCAGGCTCTTATCCACAGAGCTCTGCTGAGCACAGTAGGAATGGCACCAGCACTGAGCGGGAGCTCACTCTGTGCCAGGCACTCAAGCATTCATATGTGGGAACTCATTTAATCCTCTGAAAAACCCAATAAGGGGCCAGCGTGTGTGTAAAAGACGTAGTTGGTGCCCAGCCCATATCCCCCCAGTGTTCCCATCTGCACCATCAGGATGTATCTCCCTTGCCTTGGAAGCACATGTGGCCCAAGGAGAGGGAAGATGGCAAGTACCAAAGAATGAGTGACATAAGGAAGCTTCAAAGGCTTAGTGACAAATTCCACAGTCTTGGTGTTGGTTTGGGATAAAGTCGAGGTCTCTTCTACACTGCTCAAGGTCCCAGTCCCCTGCAGTGGTAACTGGTGTGATAACACATCCTTTATTGGCTTTCTCCTTTCCCTCTCTCATTTCCATTTCACAACCTATGATTCCCAGAAACATTTCCCTAATAAACAACCTGTACTTGAATTCTTATCTCAGAATCAGTGTCTGAGGGAACTAAAACCGAGATATGTCATTTTTTAAAAATATATATACTTTTATTGATTTCAGAGAGGAAGGCAGAGGGAGAGAGAAATAGAAACATCAATGATTAAAAAGACTCATTGATTGGCTGCCTCCTGCATGCCCCCTACTGGGGATTGAGCCTGAAACCCTTGACCAGAATCGAACCTGGGACCCTTCAGTCCATAGGCTGATGCATAAGGACAAACCACTGAGACAAACCAACTATGTCATTTTTATAGGCAAGATATGTCATTTTTATAGGCAGAAAACCAAGGCCCAGAGAGGTTATGTAACTAACCTAAAGTCACACAGCTGGTAATTGGTGGTGTCAGGATTTGAACCAGGCCATCCAGCTCCACAGTCCACACTCTTCACCAAACCACTCCCAAGTAATAGTCAATAATGAGGCACCTGGATATTCTTCTACTCCTTTCTTCACTGTGCGGAAAACAGATAGCCAAGCATGTATTTCAATTTATTCTGGAAGTGCTGCCAGTCATTTCGGGCAAACACATGCCAATGCCTTCTCTCTGCTTCTTCCCCTCCCTAGCTAGGAGGGGCAGTCAATTTCTGTACCAACACCCGAGAGAGAGGGACAGAGGCAAACTTTCTAGTCTTAGAAAGAAACATCCACACACTCCTTTTGTTTGAGCTCCATTACCATCCCTGACCCAGCACATTCCCTCCAGCTCCAAGTAAACGATCAAGATTACCATTTCCCTGGGCCTTATAATAGATAGGAAACTCTGTCCGGATTCCATTACTGAGATGCAGAATCCATGTGTGCTCTAGTCCTCTTCAGGGTGGGAAAACAAACAGAATATCCTTCTCTTTTCTCTGAGGGATTAAAAAAGCACACATTTCACTGATATACTACTACCATAATTCCTCATCCACAGCCCCCAGTCCTCATGTAATGAGAGGCATTAAAATCATGCTGCCCGTCACACATACATCCTGCCTCGTGGCTGAATAAGAGCTGCTTTCCAAGGAAAAAGTCCCTTCAATAGCCACCCTAACTTGCCCCTACCACAGACACTATAGAAAAAGAATTGGGGTTTATTTTCTTCTAAAAGCCTAAATGTTGTAAAAAGTAAATTTCTGATAACATAAGTTGTCACAGAAAGAGAAAATGAGGAATTAATCCAGGGTTAATATATAGAGTTGTAGTGAAAATTTTGTCCAACTGTACATGCCACCATTACCTTACACTCATATCCAAGACCCATGAACCTCATTTGGATCTGTCTTCCCAAGATATTCCTATAATTATAACTATTATATTATTAGGTATTAATGATTTTCTGAGAGAATATCAGAATACTTCTTGGCAGTAAAGAGTACTCAACCAATGGCAGTTACATTTCATAAAGCAGGGAGAAAGGAATCAGGGTAATTCAGGGGTCTGTTACCTTAGATCTGGGCTCCGGGTTGATTTATCTGCAATTATCGTGTCTCTGACTCTTGGTCACAAGTTCTAAGCATCATCCCTCATAAACAGCTGGTCAAATTCACATGATCCTTGCAGAAATTGAGTACCCTCTATTGTAGTAAAGTAATACAATCAGAAGTTTCTGAGTTTTGTAAGGTTATCCCATTCTAGAATCACCCAATAGTTATCTTCCTGAAGCCTAGGTGTTCCTTTGTTCTGTATATGTAAGTGTCTCTAATGTATCCCCATTCCCCATTCTTAATATAATCAAATTGCTAAAACAATCCAGTTGTCAGCTACCAGAAAGGGGTGTTTCTCCCACTATAGTTTAAATTAAATTGCATTCCAAAAGGAAGAATAGAATCCATTAATTCTAGCATTCCAGAGGTGAGGGCTTTCAATCCTCATTAAAAGTACCTGCTACCCATGTAAAATAAACTTTCCCTTATGATCAACCATGAAAATGTGGTAGATTTCTGTTATTCCTTTGTGATGAGCCCCTCCTTAAATTTATTATTTTTTCTTATGTTTTCTGTGTGTTTATTTGAACTGGAAGATTGCCTCACAACTATTTCATCTCTGGGTCCCGTCATGTGGTTTTATTTATTTATTTTTTAAATATGTTTTATTGATTTTTTATAGAGAGGAAGGGAGAGGGATAGAGAGTTAGAAACATCAATGAGAGAGAAACATCGATCAGCTGCCTCCTGCACACTCCCCACTGGGGATATGCCCGCAACCAAGGTACATGCCCTTGACCGGAATCGAACCTGGGACCCTTGAGTCTGCAGGCTGACGCTCTATCCACTGAGCCAAACCGGTTAGGGCCCATCATGTGGTTTATATCCCCATCTGAAGGGGGCCATTTTGAATCTGTCACGAGCTTCCTATGCTGAAGGATGTGATAGTGCCCATGTCACATCCTGGACTTTCTAAAGGGGAGGAAGGCTGCCCTAAGTGCAGGCACTTTCTGAAGTTGATGTGTGCAAAACCCACAGCTGGATTACCTTCATCAGAGTGGAGACTGTTGAAGAGATAAAACTCAACTGTTTTTAATATTAAGACAGTTTTTTACAGATATCACACTGGAATGACTAATGAGCAAAGGCTTTTCACTAACCTTTAAGTACAGCACTTGCATACTCTTTCTAACAGCTTCTCATGCAAGTGGTGCACATTTAATTGTGTTTCCCTTTGAGAAATCAATATGCCATATGTGATACTAGTTACGAAGGACACATTCATATCCTGGGGTTTTCCATGTTATGGTCATGCCACCTACAGTAGCAGCATCTACAGCACAGCTCAGATTCTGTCTACCTTCAGCTCCCACTGCCAGTCAACCTGCCTGAATCTTTGTTTACTTATGAATTCAACAGGTGGACATACCATATAGAGTGTTGTATGAATTGAATGAGGTAAACCATGGACCACACTTAGCATGATGCTTGAACATAGTCAATATTTATTATCATCAAATATGCTCAACATGGATCTTAACAATAAGATAATTAGACCCTAATTTGAGCAATTTTACTAATTTACTTCTAGAATGCTTATTTATAACCAATAAATTACTTAAAAATTTTAAAGTGTACCATTACAAATTCAGAAACAGTTATGGGAGATGGTTTTAATAATGTAAAAAAATGTAAATAAAGTGAAAATTAAGTAAATTCCAGAATTAAGGGAGCTACAATACTTTCAAGGGTCTTCTTAACCATGTCTTTGTTTTGAGTATAAATTATTTTATACTCTGCAAGCAGAGTCACTTAAATATAACCTTATATTAGAGAAAACAACACAAACATTTATCTAGACTAGTATTTCAATTTCTTATGTAGTATAGAAACTAAATAAAGATATGGATTGTTTCAAATCTTGAAAACCACCTCCAAAGTAACTGTTATCCAACACTGCAGTTGCAAAAGTTAGTATCCTCAATGGGAATAGGGTTTATATAAATAACAGAGATAGGAGAAAAATGAAGGAATTACTGTAAACCTATTGGGGAAATATGCTGCCAATGGGGCAAGATAATTAAAACATGCACTAAGCTAATTCCCAAAACTTTAGTAATTAATTTATTGCAATATATCACTGGAATACTACTTCATGTTATGGTCATTTATGAATGAAATTTTCTTTAGGACACAAGGTGTTCTCACAATAAAAATAGTCTCCTTTGTTAATTTTGACACTTCATTTTGAAAATGGAATAAAACTTGAAAGAAAAATGCAATGAATGATTAAAGAGCTGAAGACTTAAGAGATCATATACTAATAGAGGCTGAATACTAAATATTACATAATAAAATAATAAGTACAAATCATCAGTGCCATCGCTCCCCTGCCCGGTGCCTATAACAGACAATCAATCCAAGTTGGCTGGTCTCACAGCTCAAACAATTCTTCCCATCCAAGATCAGCTGACTCCTCAGTCACATAAATAAGTCAGCTTTCAGTCATTAAGATGCCCCCAATCAACCCACAGAAGCCTGAGGGGGAAGATGTTAAATATTTCTGAGGTGATATGAATATTTGTTACACAGCAGTAGCTGATTAATATAATTATGATGCATGTGATGATGATTATTACTATCTCAAATAAATTCTATCTGATATGCATTTTGCCATTTTATGTCTAATCCTTACAACATTTCTGCAATAAATAGTACTATTATCCCCACAGTAGAGACTGGGAAATGAGACCCAAAAAGTTTTAACTTGCCCAGGGTCTAACATCTAGTAAGTGGCTGGTCTATGGTTTGAATTCTAGTATAATAGCAAAATTCCATGTTCTTTCTTAAACACCCAACTTACTCTCTCACCTTCACTTTATCTCCTATTTACCTATCAATGTCAATATATCAACGTGAAACAATAAATTTTCCTTGAAGACAATAAAGGCTTAATCCCGAAGGCGGGAGTGAGGTGTGCAAAGGGAAAAGCAGTAGGACATGAGGTGAGGGGCTGGTCATCCAGGACCCCCCCAGGTCACTGGAGAAAGTTCAGATTTTACTCCGAGCCAAATGGAGTGCCACAAAGTAAGGAACACAGCGTGGGCTCACCCATGTCTTCATTCAGCAGATATTTAAGAAACACTTTGCCAGACACTAAGGTTTCAATCGTGATCAATAATATTACAAAAGTCCCTACCATCATTGAGTTGACAGCACAGGGAATGAGGGCAAGATGGTACTTGAAGAACCAAAATTAAACCTAAAAAAAAAAACTGTCATAAGTGCTAGAAGAGAGAAGTACATAATTCTTTGAGAACCCAAAGTATAAAGAAGTTGAGTGAAGGAAGGAACTAATAGAAAGGATTCCCGTCCAGGCCTAAGGGTGCGCCATGTTTGTCATACCTGGTTCCAAAGGTGTGTCTTTAAAGAGTACAATCCTGAAATTGAGGGCGATGGACTTTCTTACCTGTAAGTCTGATACAAAGGCGTCTGGGATCATGGAAAAGAGGCTCTAGGTCAGAAACCAGGAGTGCGTTTTCCTGGTTTCAGGAAGCCCCTGGGTAACCCTCAGAGGTCGTTTCCTTCCGAATGAATGCCATCGGCAGCAGTGCAGGCAGGCTTTCACTCTGCCAAGTAGCACCCAGGAGCCCATGTAGAATGACCAGGAAAAGAGAAGGACAGGGGACAAAAAATGTCTCAATCGCACAAGCTGCCAGGCCTCTCCTAGGATTCCGAGGCAGGAAAAAGCAAACTCCAGGCTCACCTTAGATGCCAGAGGAAAAGAACTCATGGAAAGAGAAGTTCTATGAATAATGAACTCACATTTTTATGTTTTATGTTGTAGATTCAGCTTTTTCTTCAGCAGCAAAAGCAATATCAACCTACTTTGAAGAATTTTGATACATATGAAGGGAAATGCATTTAGTTTCTAAAATAAACAATGCATATGTGTTTTGACTTGGCTAATCTTTTAATCATCTTTCTTAAAACTACATATATATATATGTGTATATATATATATATGCACAGTATATATATATATCTATATATATATATATATATAGATATATATATATATATTCCACTAAAAATACAAATTTCTGAGTAATATCTTAGAAAATGAGTAACGTTGCCTATTCTATCTGGATTGTTCTTTACTTTTGAAGAAAATCCATTTAGCAAGTTTCTCTTTCAATCAATTTTTAAAAACAATTCTTCTCCCACCTCAAATAGAAGAACTCAGAGGCTCATGCGACTGAGGTGGATTTCAAATAAACAGAAATGGGAAATTGTTGGGAAGACAGTTTTAACAGTGTCTCTCTCCCTCTGAACTCACCAGGCCTTCCTCCCAGCAAGGAGGACCAGAGTCACACAGCAAATGGTGAGGCAAAGGCAGAATCTGCTGCTAGTTGTTGTTTTTACATACAATGCGGCAGCCTCCTTTGGTTAACATATACACTCAGAACAGCACGACGGAAATGGTCATGAAAATGGAAATGAATGTGCTCCTGACGTCTGGGGACTTCACCCAGTCACCAGCCTCTGCACCTCTCATCTGTGAACAGATTCGGTGCTGCTCTCTGCCTTGTGCTGTGAGGCTTGGCTGGGTGTGCTCCGAGAGGCGGGTTGTGCACAGCTGTAGCAGGTGTTCCATTTAAAGACGAAGAGATAAATGTCAATGGTTCCATTCATCAAATTGAAAACAATGTCTTCCCTGCAAAGCTCACAGGAGTGTAATCACAAGACAAATGTAAAGGATTACAATGATCTCAAACAACTGGGGAGATTACATGCTGTTTAGGTTCCAGATAGGAAGTAAAGGCTAGAAACAGAATGCCTTCCAGGCTCAAAGCAGGGGTGTTACATTTGGGTAAAAGAAGAGTAGTCATGAAACTGGGAGTGGTGGGGGCTATGGTGGATCCTGGCCTATCGTAGGAAAATGAAGGCTTACTGTGGCCAGATCTGCCCATGTTTCCAGAAAAGCTGGAACTCTGGATTTTTATGAGTTTCTAAAATATTGGCAAATAATTCAAAAAAATCTTAGTTTGATGACAACATTGAATGTATCCAGCAAAAGCGCTCGCTAAGATAGGCTTGCAACTTACAGTCTGGGTCAAATATTTTCAAACCGTACTATAGACACATCAAGAGTAGATTGAAAGATCAGGAACCAAGACTTGTTCAACAGTCCATACCTGCCTGGGTCCTTCTCTACTCCCTTTCACAGAGTAACTTAAATTGTACCTTCTGTATATTGAACTTCTACATAAGATACATTTTGAATGGGCAGGTTCCTCTCTTGTGAGAAGTTGGGAAAGCATTGGTGTGTCCAGGGGAAGGTACTGGGGAGTGTGGTTCTGCCCATCTGGGACTGGGAGTTCCTATGCAGCCCCAGCACCTAGCAAGATGCCCAACGGAGGAGACACTCAGCAATGATGCAATGAGCAGTGTTAGGTTCCACACTTTTCAACCCAAGTTCATTTTCTGAACTGCTCCAAATTCAAGTTATTCCTATTGGGAAGATGGAAGAGAAAAAGTGTATTTTTCACAAGAATAGAGCAAAGATGCAAAATACTCTACATGAGCAGCTTCATGTTCTCAACAAAAGTGTTTCCAGACAACGCAAAGGCATATAAGTGTGTTCCTTCACATGAATCTATGTATAAACTCTTGGAGAGCATGCAAACTAAATGTTGGTAAAACAAACCAGTTTGCTTCATTATTCATTAACCAGATCATTTTATAAACAAGAAGGATATGTTTTATGTAAAAGAACCTCAACAAAGAAACCACTGGGAATGTGAACTATCACATAAGTTTTTTGGTTTTGGATTACAGTTTTCTTTATAGTGAGATATGTGCCTTTTAATTACTAGCCATGATACTTGCAAATATTATCAAGTCATTCTATGAAAATAATTTGAAAGATATAATCATGAGGTTATCTTGATTTGTATGATTGCAGTAGTCTGTGGTGTATTGGAAGAAACAGAGGCTTTGTCTTGATACAATTTTCAAAATGACATTCTGTTTTCATGGTGGCGTGATCTATAAATGTGCAGAAGTTGAGGACATCTGATCTTCATTAGTGATGCTTTATTAAAGAAAAAATAAGTTTTCAAAATAAGAGGGAGTTTTCTGTTTTACTAAAAAAAGGATTATTCTATAAATATCAATTGCCCATAAATACTGGGACAAATATAAACTGAAAATGACAACAGCAGTGGCTATCAAACTTGAGTGAACATCAAAATCTCCTGAAGGGCTCGGTAGAGCAGACTGCTGAGTCACAGCCCAGAGGTTCTGACTCGGTAGGTGTGGAGGAAGGAGGCCCCCGAATGGGCACCTCAAACAAATTCCCAGGTGACACTGATGCTGCTGGCGTCCACACCACCTGAGCCACTGGACTGGAGGAAACCATGACACCCTTTTGGAGGGAAGCTCTAGGGGCTGTGGGTAAGTCATTCCCTCGCCCTGGGAGCACCAACAGCAAGGACCTCTGCTCCTTGGCACTAACAAAACCCTTTCCTTGGATACACATGCTGCTTTCAGCTTCCAAGTCTTTAAAGCTGTGGCTGGGTTTCCTGACTCGGTTCATTTGAAACCCACCTGTGGGAGCAGTGAGCTCCCCGGGAGGAAGTTACAGAGTCACATTGTTGAG
Source organism: Myotis brandtii (assembly GCF_000412655.1). Lineage (NCBI taxonomy): Eukaryota > Metazoa > Chordata > Mammalia > Chiroptera > Vespertilionidae > Myotis > Myotis brandtii. The sequence continues at coordinate 3,269,298 of NW_005355000.1, read as the reverse complement.
CCAGAGAGTGTTCAAGACACGTGAACGGCTGTGTCAGCAGGCGAAGCGCAGGGAGTAGAAAGGGCTGAACCGGGGAGCAGGCCCTGAGGAGTGCCTGGCAATCGCATTTTCACATGGAAACAAAACAAGCAGAGGCACAGGGTCCAGTTAAGAAGGTTCAAATAATTATTTAATTTTTCCCTAGAATACTTATTAAAATTTGGACACAAACACATACAAAGGCGCAGAAGGATGTCAGTGCAGAAGTTATGGGTGCTCGGTTCCTGCCCACCTGAGGGAGAACTTTCCATGGCCCTGCGTGCAGCGCAAGCCCTGCACGCCCCGTGCACACTCCTGGGCATACCCCCGGGGCAGCAGAGTGTGGAGGAGTCAGTGCCCAGGGCAGCAGCCCACACCAATGACCAGCTGGAGTGGGTGAGTTCATACCTGTTTATTCACTCCCCCGGGGTACTTATCTGAGGCACGTTCTGCACAGCCCTGCAGGAGGCCTATTGGGAGGGAGTCCCAGGTGTCCTAAGCAACAAGCTACTTATGGGAGAAACAGGCATGAGCTTCCCTCCCTCCCTGTCCCGTTTCCTACTGCCTGCTGGTGCTCCCTGAGATCAAGTAAACAATCTACCCTCCAATTATTGCTTCAAGATCTGTAGCTGAAGAAACTCAGCTCTTCACTGAAATGTTTACACTAGTAAGAAAGAAAAACAAATTATCCATTATGGTATATCTGTAAGATGAAACCCAACATAATCATTGAGTGGGCAGAAATTTATGGAATAAGTAATGATTTGTAAAAATAAAAATCTACACTAATAAAAGAGAAAAATGGTAATTAGCGTACGACCGCTACCCTTCCCATTGGCTAATCAGCATATCCTTATGCAAATCAACTGCCAACTAAGATGGCGGTTAAC